>NC_135663.1:13873295-14229545 GCF_964188315.1 Podarcis muralis
AGGTTCTAGTTCCACTGCTGAGCAACATGCTTCTGAAATACAGTGGTACCTCGGGTTACAGACGCTTCAGGTACATACGCTTCAGGTTACAGACTCCGCTAACCCAGAAATATTACCTCAGGTTAAGAACTTTGCTTCAGGATGAGAACAGAAATCATGCGGCAGCAGTGGGAGGCACCATTAGCTAAAGTGGTGCTTCAGGTTAAGAACTGTTTCAGGTTAAGAATGGACCTCTAGAAAGAATTAAGTTCTTAACCCGAGGTACCACTGTACCAGTTACTGGCAAACACAGGTGGACAGAGTCCAGTTTGCATCTGATTGGCTACTCAGAGACGAGGATGCTGGACTAGGTGGACTTTGAATCTGATCCAGCAGGGCTGCTCTTATGTTGTTAAGGTGATAAAAGGCAAAGGTAAATAACCCCTGTATGGTTAAATCCAGCTTAAGGTATCTGGGGTTGCAGCGCTCATCTCACTTTCAGGCCGAGGGAGCCAGTGTTTGTCCACAGACAGCTTTCCGGGTCATGTGGCCAGCAGAACTAAATAGCTTCTGGAGCACAGAACACCGTGACGGAAACCAGAGCTCACAGAAATGCCATTTACCTCTCCACTGCAGTGGTACCTATTTATCTACTTGCACTGGCATGCTTTTGAACTGCTAGGTTGGCAGGAGCTGGGACAGAGCAACGGGAGCTCACCCCGTCATGGGGATTCGAACCGCTGACCTTCCGATCGGCAAGCCCAAAGGCTCAGTGGTTTAGACCACAGCGCAACCTGCGTGGATCAGGTGCAGTCAGAAGTTTCCTGTTGAGCTCTTAATTCCACTTAATTGACCACTGATTTCCATGCAGCATTTGAAACTTGGTGAGGAATATCTTTGGGATACCTGTTGACCTCTTGTGCTATGCCAGTGTGGCATAATGGTTAGAGTGTTGGACTAGGACCTGGGAGACCAGGGTTCGAATCCCCCAAACTCAGCCATGAAGCTCGCCGGGTGACCTTTGGCCAGTCACCATCTCTTAGCCTAAACCTACCTCGTACGGTTGTCGTGAGGATGAAATGAAGAGGAAGAGGAGAACCATGTACACCACTTTGAGATCCTTGGAAGATAAAGGCGGTATTTAAACGTAAAAAAACAAACAAAACTACAAATACCGTAAGTAATGGTGAAATGGCAGGAGAACTGAAGGGCTTTCCCCTTTTTCAATTGCCTGCAGTCTGGCTTCTGCACTGGTAATAAGCATAACAGACAAAGCAAGAATGGGGAAACCGCATGTTGGACTACAATTCCCATCAATCTGATGTTGGACTACAATTCCCATCATCCCTTATTTTAATTTTTGTGTTTAAAAAAAAGAAAAAAAATTCTTGGAGATTTAAAAAATATCAACTGTTTTACAGTAAAAATGCTTTTGTAAACTTTCCTCATCTTTGACCAGTGGCCATGCTAGCTGGCATTGATAGGAATTGTAGTCCTTTAGCTGGTGGTGTGCAATTGCCATCCTTCCCATCCTTGTTTTAATGGGTTACTAATGCTATGTAAAACTGGTTTAAAGAAACGACTCCAACATATAGCAATGTGCTTTCAGGACAGGGCTTTGAGGCAGAAGTCTGAGGTCCTACTCTGTGGCGAGGCCTCTAGGGTCAGCAGCAGGGGCTTAACACATTTTGAAGTAAGTAAAGGACCGCAGCTCAGTGGCAGATTGCATGTCTTGCATGCCAAAGGTCTCAGGTTTGATCCCTGGTGTCTCCTTGTAGGGCTGGGAAAAGTTCTTCCCTGAAACCTTGAAGAACTGCTGCCCCTGAAAGCAGACAATACTGAGCTTGATAGACTCCTATAAAGCAGCTTCCCATGTTTCTATATTACTGTGCAAATAATATACGTACATTGTGGAACGGTCTCCCTCGGGAGGTTGTGGACTCTCCTTCATTGGAGGTTTTTAAGCAAAGGTTGGATCAGGGGTCAGCAAACTTTTTCAGCAGGGGGCCGGTCCACTGTCCCTCAAACCTTGTGGGGGGCCGGACTATATTTTGAAAAAATAAATAAATGAACAAATTTCTATGCCCCACAAATAACCCAGAGATGCATTTTAAATAAAAGGACACATTCTACTCATGTAAAAACATGCTGATTCCTGGACCGTCCTTGGGCCAGATTGAGAAGGCGATTGGGCTGGATCTGGCCCCCGGGCCTTAGTTTGCCTACCCATGGGCTGGATGGTCAAGGATGCTTTAGTTGAGATTTCCCTTCCAACTCTAAAAGTCTACGATTGCCATCTAAAGAGCACAGGGATGTCTTAAGCATATTTGGTGCCGTGGTGCAAAGATCCCTCTGTCACCTCCCCTTTCCCAGAGTTAACTTCTTTTTAGGGCTGGAGAAGGCGGACAGCGGCTGGAGGGTGGCTTCTCCGGCAGGGAAGAGGCGGAGGCTGGACGCGGCTCCTCCCGGCTCAGCTGGCCACTTCGTGCCGTGGTGGCCACGGCAGGCAGCACACCGAGCGAGCGGGCCTGTGCTGAGCAATTCGGCGCCTGCAGGCTAAAAGGGAAAAAACCGAGCCGACGCTTGGTGGGAGCGGTGCATGCACCCTCACTCACTCACTCAGCGTGCTCGTTCGGTGTTCCCTGGACTCTCGCCTGGCACCCTCCAGAACGGGCCTGAAAGAGCACACCCCACCTCCAGTAACAATATTAACCCACCTAAAATGACCCACCTGCACCGCTGATTGTACTTGAGCTATTTTCCTGAAACTTTAGCCAGCTCTGAGCCTGCAGACTTCTAACAAAGACAGATCTCTCAGACGCCTGTTGCCGTTGTGAAATGAATAAGTTTCATTTGCACAGAATGGTGACCATCTGAGGCATCAGTGGCAGGAGACCAGTGGTTCCCAACCTATTTTTTTGCCAAGCCCCACCTAAAGGTAAAGGTAAAGGGACCCCTGACCATTAGGTCCAGTCGTGACCGACTCTGGGGTTGCAGCGCTCATCTCGCTTTATTGGCCGAGGGAGCCTGCATACAGCTTCCGGGTCATGTGGCCAGCATGACTAAGCCGCTTCTGGCGAACCAGAGCAGCGCACGGAAACGCCATTTACCTTCCCGCCGGAGTGGTACCTATTTATCTACTTGCACTTTGACGTGCTTTCGAACTGCTAGGTTGGCAGGAGCAGGGACCGAGCAACGGGAGCTCACCCCGTCACGGGGATTTGAACCACCGACCTTCTGATAGGCAAGTCCTAGCCTCTGTGGTTTAACCCACAGCGCCACCCGCGTCCCGAAGCCCCACCTAAGCATCTCTAAAATCCTGATGCCTCCCCCCCCCCCAGTGACATATAACTCTTATTATTCAAAAAGTGAACTCCTATTCACGTGGAGGAAGCATAAAAGGCCTTTCACGGTTAATAACACATTCCCGAATTGCCCCCCTTAAAATTCAAATTTCCCCCCTGTGCCCTACATTAGGAACCACGGTACTAGATAGTGCTCATGTAGGAAAAGCTGACGGGGTCTAGCATATGCCTTTGAATGCACACATTGCAAGATCCAAGATAAACTCAGAATAAACAAATGCAGTTCTTTTGCCACAAGGTGGTAGTGTTGTAAATTGTTTTATCCAAGAGCCAAGCCAAAAGCAAAGTGTGTGGTTTTGTATATACCCAAAGGACCTTTGATTTGAATGCATATACGAGTGCTAGGCAGAAAATAACAAAACGATGGAATTTTATGGAAAAATCCATTTTGTTTCCTCCATTTGCTTCTCACACTCCTGTCTGCATTGCAAATGTTACAAAACAATCTACGGTTAAAAAACTTGGGAGGATGCAGCTATCAGCCAGGACTTTGAAGTCCCGCTAATTTCAGTGGTGGCACAGTCTTTATTCACACTCTCATTGAAATGAATGCACCGAACCCCTTGATTCTAACTACTATCTCATGTCCCAAATGTCCCAACCATTCTTACATCATATTTTATTTCAAAATGTCCTTCCTTCTCTATATTTATGGCTTTTCTAAGTAAGTAATCTACTTTTCTTTCTCATCTTTGTCACAACCTTTGCACACCTTTTCAGTTAGAACCAAGTATTTGGCATAATAAATTGAATTCACGTGAAAGCACAAATGCATTTTAACACCTCAAACCTTTAAAAAAACCGTTAAGGCGATCCTACAATTTACAAAAGTTTACATAATCTACTTCTCTGCGCTACCTGTTTTCAAAGCAGAGAATAAAAATACAATGAAAATGATAAACCATCAGCTAATTTTTTTCAAAAAATAATAATGAATGGACAAGAAGAAGCATTTACCAACATCTCCTATATATATTTTTGGGAATTTATTTGCTCTGCATTTAACGCCTCTTAAGATACTACAATGGAATTTTGCATGGTGGTTCAGGAAAATAAGGAGTCAATGTTTGGATGCAATCGGATGTCATTTTATTATTATTGTGATTAGTTAGGAGACTCCTCACAGAGCTACAACTCCCAGCACTCTAAACACACAACAGTTCCCATAATTCTTTGTGGAAGAACTATGACGGTTAAAAGTGGTTTAAGAATGCTTTAAATTGACAGCTAAGTTCTACTCAGAGTAGCAATGTTCATTAATTTCTCTGGATCTAGTCTGAGTAAGGCTTAGTTGACTACTACCCACAGCATGGATGCAAGCTTACTCACAGGTAAGAGTCATTCTGTGGGGTTTGCGTAAGAGAACTCCCTGCAGAATTGCACCCACAATCTACTGCAAGCTTTAAACTGAAGGGGGGGGGGGAAAGAAAAGAAAGAATCATGACCTCAGGATCATAATACAGACTCCAAATAATGTTTGCCATCCCCATCTTATTAGATTGTCTGTACTATTTTTATTTCATTTTTTTATTATTTGCCGAATAAAAATCCATACAAATGAAATCCAGGCGTACTCAGTAAATAATAACGAAAAGGTAAATTTACTTTATGAAGAAGCCGGTGCTTGTAAGACCTCGTTTTTGAATGACACTAACTTCCCTGCTCACAGAGCTAATTCAGTCAATCAGACAGTCTCGCTCCCTCCCTCCGTCTCCCTCACAAACAGACATCATATCAGCCTTCAATGCTCTGTCGTCGTGAGCGTGACCTCTCTTTAAATGGGTTCTTAAGAAAAATTGGTTTAAAAAGAGAGAAGGGAGCTGAAGGACACGTGGCCACCAAGACATAGAAGCGGTTTAATTCACTGTACATTTCTTTTTGGAGGAAGACTGCGTGCTGCTGAGGCCCATTTTGTCTCCAGTTTCAGGGGTGGTGTCTGAAAAAGAAATATTGTGGGGAGCACAGAATGGAAGAAGGGTGTTTTTTTGCATACCCTCCAACATTTCTCTGATGAAAATAGGGATGTCCCATTCCATAATGATAATTTTACTATTTATACCCCACACATCTGACTGGATTGCCCCAGCCGCTCTGGGCGGCTTCCAGCATATATAAAAACATAATAAAACCAGTGCTTTTTTCTCTAAAAAAAAAATGTTTAGGGATACTCTCATTTTGACTCAAGAAAAACACAATTTTATAGTTATTGGGAAATATAAATACAGTAAATGGACAAAAGTACAAAGATTCACAAAATGTTTAGGGGTAACCATCCCCCCAGAATAAAGCACCTCATAAAACATTTAAAAAATCTTCCCTATACAGGATTGCCTTCAGACAGCTCAGGGGTCAGATAATTCCATACCCTCCAACATTTCTCCAATGAAAACAGGGATGTGCTAAGGAAGAGGGGAACATTCTGGGGTCAAATCAGAAACCGGGATGGCTTCTCCAAATCAGGGATGTCCCTGGAAAAAGGGACGCTTGGAGTGTCTGTTCTGGCCAGGGGTGGTGGGAGAAGGCTTTGTCCTGTATTTATCCTATATTAAAAGGAAGGAAGGAAGGAAGGAAGGAAGGAAGGAAGGAAGGAAGGAAGGAAGGAAGGAAGGAAGGAAGGAAGATATTGAAGATAGGTGGGCAGTCTTAAATTGAAATACTTTATTGTCACTTGTACAACTTGTATACAGTGAGAGTACACGAGCACCCCCAACTCAGCTCTCTTAGTCTTAATTCCCCTCGTTTACTGACGCACACCCACCAAACCCGAAAGTCAGTTGCCCTGTTGTTATCTTTTCATTCAGCAGCCTAACAGCCCATGGATAGAAGCTGTTCTTTACCCTGTTGGTGCGACTAATCATGCTTCTATATATTCTGCCCGAGGGCAGGAGATCAAGAAAGTGCCGGCCAGGGTGTGAATTTTCCTCACTCTTCTGAGGCAACGTTCTTCTGCAATGTCATCCAGCGGATTCACCGGACAGCCCATAATATCTTGTGCTGTATTCACCACTCTCTGTAGGCACTTCCTATCAGTTGATGTCAAACCAGCGTACCACAGGTTGGAAAAGCTGGTCTAGGGGGTGGTTGCTCTTCTCGTCCTCCTTCTGCCGCCACCTATGCTGAGTTTGGCTATGACATTTTGCCTTCTTGCTCTCCAGTCCAAGAGTTACACCAAGTGTGGGTGTTGCAGAACTATCAACTCTCTGCCCCGCCTTTCTTGATGTTGTTGGCTGATTTGCTGTGCACAGAAGCTGGGCACCTCTGACTCACCTGCCTCCCCCAAAAGCTGGGAGCTGCAAAAAAGTCACTTTTTAAAAAAAAACAATAGAATTTATTTCACATTTAAATATTGTATATGTCCTTGCAGGCTTCCAGTTGGCTACTGGTCTTAAATAAAAGCATAGGTATCAATATGAGGGAATACAATGCCAACCTCTTAATCACACATATCCAATTACTTTACTTTATAATTTCTTTTCCACCTATACTAAATCAGTAATTACATATATTAAGCCTCTAATCCTCGGTTTAACATGTTATATACATTTCAATTACTTTCCTAATTCTTTTTTGCCAAGATTTCCCCTGAGCCATAGGATTGGACTCTATTACTGAGCTCCTGTTTTTATAACACTATTTTGCTGGTTTTTCTCCTTTCTCTCTGTTTTTGTGAAAACTGCCGAATTGTTTTTATGTTGCATTTCTGTACAGCACTCAGCAATTTAAATATATATATATATTAAGTGGTTTAGTTAAAAACGCTTTAGTCAATAATCTAATTCAACTCATCACACCTACAATAGAATCCTTAATATAATATCTAAAAATGAACTCAAAATAATGTATTCCACCTCCTTTTCATCCTCACTCCCTTGTTTTTTACAAGTTGATTTTGCAGATTTAATTCATTTCCAACTCTTTATTCCCAGTCAATAACTCTTGGTACTTCTAAATCTGTGTATATTATATTTAGATGAATATTGTTGTGTTTTTTGTAAAAGTGAAAATGATATTTTTTTTAAAAAACAACCTCTTGGTACTCTTGGTACTGTTTCCCCCCTGTTGCACTGCTAACATTTTTGCTGCCATCAGCAGGTAATGCAATAATTATCTCTTTATCCCTAATAAAATTCTAATAGGATCTAATCCAGCTCTGCATTTTCCTCGTTCTTCCTTTTTGGAGGAAGTTGCCAAAAATAATACGTCTTCCCAAGTTGTTCTGTCCATTTTCCGCATTCAGTATGTGGCTCTTTTGTTTTTTGTTTTAAACCAAGCTTTCTTTAGGGAAAAAAAATCCACTCCAAACCTCTTGAGAGTGTTTTCTGTTAAGACTGAGCACATTTATAGCTGTTTTCCGTTTGGCATTTCAAAGAAGCCACCAGAGAGACATTTAATATGAGGATAGTTTCAAAGCAATGCAACAGAGCTGGCATTAGGTAAGGTAAAAGGTAAAGGACCCCTGGACAGTTAAGTCCAGTCAAAGGCGACTATGGGGTTGTTGTGCTCATCTCACTTTCAGGCCGAGGGAGCTGGTGTTTGTCCACAGACAGTTTTCCGGGTCATGTGGCCAGCAGGACTAAACCGCTTCTGGCGCAATGGAACACCGTGACAGAAGACAGAGTGCATGGAAATGCCGTTTACCTTCCCGCCAGAGTGGTACCTATTTATCTACTTGCACTGCCATGCTTTCGAACTGCTAGGTTGGCAGGAGCAGGGACAGAGCAATGGGAGTTCACCCCATCATGGGGATTCAAACTGCCGACCTTCTGATCAACAAGCCCAAGAGGCTCAGTGGCATCTCTGGGCAGATGCCTGCCTGTGGCGCTCTGCTGGGGGGAAGCCACTGTTTTAATTTCCCACAATGCCCCTGACAGAAACTTGTCCTGGGGCATTGTGGGAAACTGAAATGGCAGCTGGACTCGCCTCACTCACTGCTGCTGTTGAACCCAGCGGTGCCCAGCAGAGGACCTGAAAATAAAACAAAACAAACTACTTTGTTCCTGAAGGAACACTTTGAAAAGGGAGTGAGGGCTGTTGAGGATGGCATTGAGCAGCCTCGCTTGACAACTAACCTCCTTCCCACAGCTGCTACTTTCTCTGTAGCTCTTTTGCCCCAGTGGGTACCACATCTCAGTGGGCAGATTTAGCATGGGGGCCTTTGGCTGCTGACAGGTAACACAGCTCAGGGTGAGCCAATGTACGGCCCTGAAAATCACAAGTAGGGAGAGCACAGTTGCGCTCACGTCCTGCTTTGGGGGCTTCCCATAGACATCTGGCTGCACAGTGTGGGAAAAGGATGCTGGATTTAGATGGACCACTGGCCTGATTCAGCAGGTTCGCCTAATGATGTTGTCAGACTCCAACTCCCATCCGCCTCAGCCAGCATGACCTATGGTCAGGTAGGATGGGAGCTGTAGTCCAGCTGCCTTTGGAGAGTACCACATTGGCTACACAGCTGCAGCTGTTTGCTATGAAGATCATCTCATGGAAACTGAAAATCTAGTTTTGCCACACCCCTGGCCACAGCACCTCTCCATCTGTGGGGGTTATTTGGAAGCGCAATATTTCCTTGACCCCACATCAAAAGCCCTTTCCAGCATTCACCTTCTCTTCCCCTTTATACAGTAGAGCTTGCGATCAGACCAGAAGGGATCATTCCAATCAGGCAACTTTATATATTTATATATTAGAGGACAGACACAAATGGGCAGACATAAATGGCAAAAGCACACCAGGATAAAGAAGGGGCTTTTCGGATTCAGAGCGTCAGCTCTGAGATTTCACATATGCATATAAAATATCTGCAGGGAGCTTTCCTACTCTCAGCACGATTTTTACATTTTAAAAAATATCATAGTGCTATACAGTAATTACCACCCAAGGAACATAAAATTCCTTTTAGGTTTTCCACCAACTTCTCTCTTACTCCAGTGTTTAGCTGCTTCCATTTCCTGGGTCATGGTGAACTTGTCAAAGTGGATCCATTAATCTAACAGCAATAAAAAAATATTTTTTTAGAAACACCTTGAAGGACTTGGAAAGTAGGACACAGGAGGGGCCAGCGACTCTTAATTGTATAGTACAGAATGGATTCCTCATACTTGAAAGTTTGTATCATCCTCAGCTTGGTCCACTAGAGGTTTTCGCCCTTGGATAAATTTGCTTGTGTTTGCATATACAGTGGTGCCTCGCAAGACGAAATTAATTCGTTCCGCGAGTTTTGTCGTCTTGCAATTTTTTTCGTCTTGCGAAGCACGGTGTCGGGAAAGTTTTCGAAAAGCTTCAAAAATCACCAAAGTCTTCAAAAA
Source organism: Podarcis muralis (assembly GCF_964188315.1). Lineage (NCBI taxonomy): Eukaryota > Metazoa > Chordata > Lepidosauria > Squamata > Lacertidae > Podarcis > Podarcis muralis. The sequence goes on from NC_135663.1 coordinate 13,882,945, forward strand.
CCTCAAAAAAGGCTACCACACCGAGTGCTATGAGTTGCTCCTCGAAGTCAAGTCGCAACTGTATTAACGGTGTTAAGAAAAAGGAAACAAACTTGCAAGACGTTTCCGTCTTACGAAGCAAGCCCATAGGGGAAATCGTCTTGCGAAGCAGCTCAAAAAACAAAAAAACCCTTTTGTCTAGCGGGTTTTTTGTCTTGTGGGGCATTCGTCTTGTGAGGTACCACTGTATACACTTAGAGTACATTCAAAGCATTTTCTTTCAAAGAATTCTGGGTACTGCAGTTTACCCCTCACAGAGTTACAGTTCCCAGCAACCCTCAACAAAACTACATTGTCCAGAATTCTTTGAGGGGGGGAAATGTATTTTGAATGTACTTTAAAGAAACAATGTGCAGGCTCACACAGATAATTTTTGTTTGTGCAGACAGATCTCTTTCTTTGATGTCCTCCTCTGAAGTTTCTTAAAGGCATTTGGCTGAAGGAAGTCACATTTCATACTTCACAGAGGACAGTCTCGGATGTTGGGAGTTTGGCATATATATCTTACCATGCAAAAATAAATAGTCCGGTAAGACTGCTGGTCAAAAGAGGCTTACATGTGGCCAACATGGGACCAGAAGTTAACAAGAGGAAGGTCAAACCAGGGGCAGCACATCATGTTTTGCCACCTGAGGCAAAATGGGAAGGTGCGTCCTCGCCCTGCTGCTGCTTCCCAAATGCCACCAACAATAACAATTTGTGTGTGTGTGTGTGTGTGTGTGTGCGTGTGTGTGTGTACACATCTGACCGGGTTGCCCCAGCCACTCTGGGCGGCTTCCAAGAGAATATACGAAAACACAACAGAACATCACACATTAAAAGCTTCCTGATGCAGGGTTGCCTTCAGATGTTTACAGAAGGTCGTATAATTGTTTATCTTTTTGACATCTGATGTGAGGGCATTCCACAGGGCGGGTGCCACTACCGAGAAGGCCCTCTGCCCGGTTCCCTGTAACTTCACTTCTTGCAGTGAGGGAACTGCCGGAAGCCTCCTTTACCTACGTTGTGTAGCGGCTCCTGCAAAATGGCAGCCACAGTGGGGAGTCATGGTGAGATTTCATTGGCTCCTGCAGAGCAAACAAGGTCTTGTGAGATCTCACAGGAAACCACTGTCATTGGGGATGCTCCTTCACCAGCAGAAGCAGTGGGGTGGGGTGCGTGTGAGGGCATAGCTTCTTGGGTTTCTACCTGAGGCAGATGCCTTAGCCTGCCTCATGAGCAGCCTTGGGTCTAAAACTAGCTAACTGAAGCAGCAGAAGGAAGGAAGGAAGGAAGGAAGGAAGGAAGGAAGGAAGGAAGGAAGGAAGGAAGGAAGGAAAGCATGAGGAGACATATGCTCTACATGACAACAAGTGGTTACACAAGAAGGAATCAGTGAGGGAAGAATAAGTTGCCTTTCTATCTCTCCCCACTGATTCAGTGACTTATTCCAAGTATTGTTGCTTTACTTCCAACACTGGAATCCTCTCTTTGGTAGTTTTTAAGCAAAGGTTGGATGGCCACCTGCCATGGATGCTTTAGATGAGATTCCTGCCATTGCAGGGGGTTGGACCCAATGACCCTTGGGGTCCCTTCCAATTCTACAATTCTAAGATTCTAAGATTTAGCTACATATACTACTGTTGCACGCCGCCCCAATCTCCAAGTGGTGTGTGATTCCAGGGGTCCCAGGCACTTACTCAAGGTTCACGTTTCCTTTTGGAATTGAGGCACAGCGGAGACTGTGGTGTCTTTATGGTCTATGGTTTATTGACAAATATATACAACCTGAGCCTATGATGGAGAGGTTCGCAGCATTGCATTAGCCCTCCAAGAGGGCCTTGCTTCTCCCATCTTGCAGCCTTGGATTCAAATAAAAATCAAACATTGCTCCGACTCTCTCTCCAGCTTGCTGATTTGCTTCTAGCTCACAGCACTGCAACTCTCTGCTCTCAACTCTAGCTGTGTCTTTCTAACGATTCGCAGGTTGAGGGCCCATCCATTGGCCGTCTTGCACGTTGTTGTTGTTTAGTCGTTTAGTTGTGTCCGACTCTTCGTGACCCCATGGACCAGAGCACGCCAGGCCCTCCTGTCTTCCACTGCCTCCCGCATGTTGGTAGCTTCCATGGTAGGAACCATCTCGTCCTCTATCGTCCCCTTCTCCTTGTGCCCTCCATCTTTCCCAACATCAGGGTCTTTTCCAGGGAGTCTTCTCTTCTCATGAGGTGGCGAAAGTATTGGAGCCTCAGCTTCAGGATCTGTCCTCCCAGTGAGCACTCAGGGCTGATTTCCTTAACAATGGAGAGGTTTGATCTTCTTGCAGTCCATGGGACTCTCAAGAGTCTCCTCCAGCACCATAATTCAAAAGCATCAATTCTTCAGCGATCAGCCTTTTTTATGGTCCCGCTCTCACTTCCATACATCACTACTGGGAAAACCATAGCTTCAACTATACGGACCTTTGTTGGCAAGGTGATGTCTCTGCTTTTTAAGATGCCGTCTTGCACAGAGCCCCTTTAATGGCCCATCACCTGGGCGACCACCTCATTAGGAAGCTAGCCTGGCTTACACTTGCTGGATCCAGGCATTAGAAGGGTCTTGGCCTACAGCCTACTCTTGCTCCCCAAACTCACAACACTTCTATGCACACCTCTGTGCAGGGGCGAATTTAGGGGAGTGCGAACTGCATGGTTGCACCGGGTGCACAGCTGAGAAATTCCGGTAAGCACTTGTACGGCTCTGGGCAGGGAGCATGAGGGCTCTGGCAGGTTCCTAGAGCCCTCCTAACTCTTCCCCAAAGCCTGGCTTAAGCTGGCGCCATGAAGGATGGCAGGAGGGCATCAAATGGCCTAGCACAGGGTGGCATCTTACCAAGGTCCACCCCTGCCCTGTGTCCTGTTGGACAAGATTTTGCTGCAATCTGTGGCCGGAAATAATAATGCTGCTTCCCAAGAAATTTAGGTAATTGTCATTGGTCTATCTTGCCGAACAATCTCATGTTCCAGAAAGTGGCTTCTCGCCAGGTATTAGCATGAAGATTACGGAAGCGTTGAGCTTTTTCAAAAAGAGGTATCTCCTATTTCCTCGGATGCATGCATTAGCATTTTCTAGCAGCGTAGGCCATCTGTGAAGTTTCTATGCTGAAATATGTTCGGGAGACCAAGGTACCTGATTATCGGGAGGCAGAATGCAGAGTGAACTGCAAGCAGAGAATGGATGTTCTTCAAAAGGAAAACCTATTGCCTGTTCCTTTTGAATGCGCTAGAAGGAAATCCCACAACACAAGCCGGCATTCTGCAGCATGTAACAGCTAGAGGCCAGCATCACCACGCACATTTCTCTGAATCACCTCCGACGTGATTCTCTCCTCTTTGCTGCTACAGGGAGCGGGGATTTGAATTCTGATTTGTATGGCCCATTATTTGCATACTCTAATGAGATGGGCTATAATTGGCCTTCATTGATTTTGTTTTCATTGAGCTAAAATAGAGTCAGTGCATCTTCAGCTAGGAGAGCCCATTGATTTGTGGTAGGATTCAGGGTGATTTGGTGGAAAAAAATAATTAATTATGCTCTTATTTAGCAATTGGCAGTGGCCAAGTAGATTTTCTTTACTATCCTAGGATGCTTTGCCACATGTGCGTTTTAGAATGCGCCTCTGCTTGCTATAAGCCAAAGGTGGGGAACCTGTGGCCTACCAAATGTTGTTGGGACTTCAACTCCCATCAGCTCCAGCCAGCATGGCCAAGAGTCAGGGACAATAAGAACATAGGAACAATGTATTTGTGGGAGAAGGGTTAAAAGCCCTATACAGCCTTGGACCCTCGTACCTACGGGACGGCCTCTTCTGGTATGCCCCACAGAGGACCTTACGGCCCCAGGGATATCAGACTGGCCTCGACTAGAGCCAGGGCCTTTTCGGCCGTGGCCCCAGCTAGGTAGAATGCTCTCTCACAAGAGACTGGGGCCCTGCAGGATTTGACATCTTTCCACCCTGCAAGATGGAGCTGTTCTGCCAGGCCTTTGGGCAGGAAGCAGTTTGACTTGCTTTCCTTTGTATAAAACAAGCCCAAAGGAGGCCCCCAACCCACTCACAGGTCCTTGTATGATCAGTGGAAACAGTTGGTCCTGGCAAGTATTAACCAGTCTCAGTTCCTAGCTGATAATTGCCACCTGCCCAGATTTTAACCTGTCTGAATTAATTTTAAGATGTATTTTAATTGATTGATGTCTGTTTTTATGCATATTGTGTTGTTTTTATGTTAGCTGCTCTGAACCCGGCCTCGGCCTGGGAGGGCGGGATACAAATAAATTATTATTATTATTATTAGTTTGTTTTTGTTCTTTTGTTAGGTACTTTGTGTCCTCATTTTGTATTTTTATGTTGCGAACCACCCTGTGATCTTCAGATGAAGGGATGTATACAAATTTTAACAACAACACCAACACTATTTCTGAATTTGGCCAATGGCCCATCTAGTCCACCCGTCCAAATTTATTCCCCACAGTGTGGCTTACGCAATATGGAGGAAGAGGAGGAAACAGTAATGCAAAACGCAGTACTGTGAACAAAGAACTGAACCAAGCAAAGTCAAAACAACAACAACCTACAGCTGAGGTAAAAACTCCTGTTCAAATGACTGATCCCATAATGACCACAGAGTCAGTTGTCCAAGGATTTTACATCCATGGGGCCACTGCAGAAAAGGCCTGTTCTCTGGTTGCCATGCAACATATCTGTGTCATTGAGAGTGCCAGCCATCACCTAGCCTTCTTCGGCCATGGAGGCACTGTAGAATATTTAAAATGTGGCCAAACCAACAATTCATGTTTTGCTAGATGGGCCCATGATAGGAGCTGAAGCTCACAGATTTCCCCCTTAGGTTTCCTAGAGAGAACTCTGTGTTCTGACATCGGGGAGGGCATAGATATATATTCTCCTACCTGCCTGGGCACATCTCCTTTCTCTTTCCATCTCTTTCTGCTCTGCCAGCAATGTGCAAATGTCCGTTTTGTCTGAGCTCCAAGCTCAGCCACCATTTTAAGCTAGACTTAAGTATGCCTTTGTAACTGAATTACGGTTTTAAGTGTCTTGCCATGACACCCAGGGGGCCAGGCCCAAGTTTTGCTGTTGGGGACATAGGGAGCTAGCTTTGAATGAGTCAGACTGTTGCTCCATCTATCTCAGTGCCATTTGCATTGACTGGCAGGAGCTTTCCTGGGCATAGCTGTCAACTTCCCCCTTTTTTTGTGAGGAATCCTATTCGGAATAAGGGAATTTCCCTTAAAAAAAGGGGGAAAGTTGACAGCTATGCTCCTTGGTTTCAGGCACAATTCTCTCCCAGTCCTATCTGGAGACTCCAGGGATTGAACCTGGAACCTTGTCCATGCAAGGCAGATGCTGATACCACTGAACTACAGTCTTCCCTCCAGCTGGTCCCACCAGCTGTGTATGATGAACACTGGCTGCCAGCAGCTCTTATGGGGTCTGCATGCAAACCAGATGCTGTAGCACTGAGCTTCTCGATTTTCTAAGGCTGCATGAAGGCCACACAGCCTGATTCGAGAGGTGTGCTCCAGGATCCTTTGCAATGTCACAGGGGACGCTGGGGCCGAACTCTCCGGCTGCTGGTGACATCCTATAAATTGTGCGGGACTCTGTTCATATATATCTCCTCCGGATAATGCAGGAGCTTAGTAATCAGTATTGCAGTTGATGGGCACCTTGGGGGCCGTAAGGATTATTGGACAGGCTACTCCTGCGACTTGTGCTATTGCAGTGCGAGGATAATGAATGATTAACAAGAGCTCATGCTTTACACTTAACGTTAATTGATAGCCGTGCTTCTGGCCATTTTCTAATGGCAAGTAACGGCTTTCGGGGCATTAGCGGAGCCGTGCCGGAGGAAACGCAAGGAGAAACGGAGGACGAGCAGAGGGGCAAAGTGTCACCGAGAAGATTGCAGAGCCAAAGCTTGTCAGGGGCATTACGGAAGTGATGGGGAGAGCAGCATGGGGGAGACAGGGGGACTGGAGCCCACAGAGCCAGGATAATGGGAAGAGTGACAGCAACCTCTGCTAAAGTGTTTGGAGGACTTTGACTGATCATCTACTTGATGCGCAAAACCTCCGAAGGGGTGATTTTTCTCTTTCCCCTCCATGTAACCACGATTGCATCTGACTTGGGAGAGAATTGAGGCGCAGACAATCCATGTACATCTCTCTCTGCTGCAAAAGTAAGGCCAGGAACGGGAGTGTGGGGAATAGGGAGGGAGAGAGCCAAGCTAGCTTATGAAGTTGGGGGCAAACAGCACCAGCTGCACAAGAAGCAGCAAAGGTCACGTGTCCCTTTGCAGCAAAGAGCTTTGTAGCTGTTCAGCCACTCCTCACTAGCAAGGCACCCTTGGAAAATCAATGGTTCCCAGGCCCTGAGGACATGGCTTAGTTCATTTTACAATGGTACCTTGGTTCTCGAACTTAATCCATTCCAGGAGTCTGTTTGACTCCTGAAACCATTCAAAAACCAAGGCGCGGCTTCCAATTGGCTGCAGGAGCTTCTGGGTTTGCGGCGTTTGCGAGCTGATATGTTTGGGAGCCAAGCCGTTCGAGTACCAATGTACCACTGTATCATTTATTTTCTTTAAAAAATGGACCTCTTGTACCTCTAGTTCTGAAGCCACCCTTTGGGCTTAGCTGCCTTACACTTATTGGCCAGACTCGCTCTGACATCACTGCAAATCAGCCAATTGCATTGAGAAAGGCAGGGAAGGAAATTCCAAGAATGGCAGGAAAACAGATTTCAAACCCTACTATCTTTAAGCATGGGCACAAAGCCCTGAGCAACTTGGGCTCAGGCTACCTTAAGGACTGCCTGCACTATTATATACCAGCCTGATCACTGAGATCACGCGTATCATCTATTTTAATGTTACTTCTATACTGCTTTTAAGGGTTTTATGTTTTTATACTGCTGTACACCACCCTGATATTTTATGGGAGTGCAGTATGTAAATCTTTTTTTGTAAGTGACGCGAGTGGTTGTGTGCTATGTTCTGGTGGGTGAGCGATTTTCGGCACCCCCCCAAATAATCCTCCCCAAATGCTCAATCCCCCCTATTTTCTAATTTTTGAGGCCCCCAAAATTAGACAGGTGTGGCCACACCTTTCATTGCTATGACCACCTACATCTGCTTTCAAGTAAGGAGCTGCGGAATCACCCAGCAATGAGCTTTAATTTTCAGAATGAAACCAATTTTTCCAGAAGCGCTTTTTGGGGATCCAAAAATATGCAGCTGATCCGGATCGTGTGTGAACTGTGTAGCAAAAAACAAGTACCCACCTGCCATTGATTCCAGAAGAAAATGTGTTTTATACAGCCAGAGAATGCAACTTGCCACGTTTGCAAAAGCTTGCTGCAATGTCCAACCCTTGCCCATTCACAAGATTGGCCACTTGATCCAAAACAGCCATATGCAATGACTGCACTGTTAGGACCTCAGAGCCATGCTACTTCCCTTTCGAGTTAGGAAGTGACTTTAAACAAACTCAACAGAGTTGTACTTTGAGGAGGTAAGATCTACCCATTCAATAGAAATGAGAGAAATTAAGAGGTAAATATGATGAAGAATATCTGAACAGTCTTCTCCTGTTTCTTAAGTGAGCTAACACTTCTTTTCCCCAGCCAGTGGTGTTTGTGATGGCCCAGCGAGATAGGACGTATTGCCTCTTCTGCAGCGATAAAGTTGAAAAATCCATTGGGTTGATTTTCTGATTTGCTTCTGCTTCAATTAACCTGTCCTTAAATATATATCTTGTCTCATATAATGATGAACACTTTCCAATATATTGGAACTGTTGTTCTTTCTGCAAGGACAATTCACTCGAGTGACCGATCTGTCATCATCATTACCAGCCGAAACAATAACAGGAAAAGCGGTTGGTAGTTTTGGGGGAAAACAAGACGAGTTGTAGATTCTATCTGGAGCTGATTTTATTAAAATCTGCAGCAAACTTTATAAAGCCCAATGTATGGTTCATTAAGGGAACATTACATTACAATTATGATTAATTAGATTAAACTTATGAAAGTGTGTTATTTGTTTAAATCAAAAGGGGTGCGAAGGGGGGAATGATGGATGATGAAAGAGTGTGATAAATGAAGAAAGCAGCTGAACTAAATTGAATGTGTATTCATCCGTTTTCACTTCATAACTAATGATAAATTGAGCATGTCACATTTAACAATACATGTCCAGGTCTAAACACAATCTCAGGTTCCTCTGCTCTAATGTCTTCTGTCAGGTAACTGACTTCAAGAGATGCAATATTTTTGTTTACAGAAAACCTTATCAAAGTTCATTTCATTCTGCTCCCTCAGCTGAAAATCACGATGAGTTCCCGCTTCTTCCTAGGAACACATAAGAAAGGCATGATAACGGAAACAGATGTTCAGGGGAGTACACCCACATAAAAAGTCTGATATTAAAGTTTCGGCCCGTTACTTATAAAAATGGATGCAAAGTGACAGTGTTTGGGGCAAGGCTTTCCCCACCTCCTCCTACATGGGCCTTCCTCCCTCCAGTGGGGTCTCATGGGTCCTGCTCTATGTTCCACCATCAAAGGGATACTGGCTAGTGTCAGGGACTGTGCTGAGGAGGGCTGCGCTGAGGAGGAATGGTGGGAGCCTCCTCCTCCCTCTCCTCCTGATCCGGATCCTGAATCTTCCCAGGAGCAGGAGGACAGTATAGATTTGGAACAGTGGTTTGCAGAGGGGCATAGTTCAGAAGGCAGAAGCTGGGAAATACTGGATACAGCTAAGAGAAGAAGCACTGGAAGAGAGAGGGTTAACAAATTCACAGTCTCTGGACAGCATTCACCCCCCAAAGTCACAGAGAGCTTAGAAAGTATCAGAACAGAAAGCACAGAGGGTACAAGTTCAGATTACAAGACATAGAAGGGACGTAGACTAATAGGGACAGAATGAGGTGGAACCTTTAATTGGGAGCACCGCCATTCTAGGAGATGTGTTCTTTGTTCTCTTGCTGTGATTATTAAAGTTTCTAACTGGTAAGAAGACTCCTTTTTCTTTGTTCTGCCTATCTACTGTCATGGGGGGAGGAAACCAATTCCCTGAAGCCTGACAGCTAGAGGTGGCAGCATCCTGGGTGTGGAACTCTCTCCCAAGAGAGGTCCAACTGGCTCCTTTGTTGATGGGCAGGTCGGGGGATCAAGGCATTTTTGTTGGTTTTCAGAAAGGTTTTTCACTGTTCTCAGTAGTTAGCATATCAGGGTTTGTGAGCTGCCTTAGGATCAATCGTGGGACCTGAAAAGTGGCACATAAATGTTTCTATTAATAAATAGATAAAACGTGCGCCTGTGCAGCAAATAGGTAGCATGCTTTCCTGCCTTTGATTGATGAAAACCAGATACACTATTTGTGCATGAGTGGGTGGGTGGAGACTAGAAGGGAGTCTAGCACCCATGGCCTGCTGGGTGCAACACAATCCATGCACCAATGTATCACATCTAGAAAGTGGGAACTTGGAACTTGCATGCAGATGGCTCCAGTTTAGAATTCTACATACAGTGGTACGTCGGGTTAAGTACTTAATTTGTTCTGGAGGTCCGTTCTTAACCTGAAACTGTTCTTAACCTGAAGCACCACTTTAGCTAATGGGGCCTCCTACTGCCGCCACGCCGCTGGAGCACGATTTCTGTTCTCATCCTGAAGCAAAGTTCTTAACCTGAAGCACTATTTCTGGTTAGCGGAGTCTGTAACCTGAAGCGTATGTAACCTGAATCATATGTAACCTGAGGTACCACTGTACTACATGTCAAGTAAAAAGACAACTAATACACAAATATGCACTATCTCTGTCCCATTTTATAACAGAGGAGCACTAAGGCACAGCAATAAATGTGTGGCCCAAGATGAGCCAGTGAATCCATAGCACATAATTTTAAAGCAGAAATAATGGTTGCAATAGGGATGTGGGTGGCGCTGTGGGTTAAACCACAGAGCCTAGGACTTGCCGATCAGAAGGTTGGCGGTTCGAATCCCCGCAATGGAGTGAGCTCCCATTGTTCGGTCCCTGCTCCTGCCAACCTAGCAGTTCAAAAGCATGTCAAAGTGCAAGTAGATGAATAGGTACCGCTCTGGCGGGAAGGTAAATGGCATTTCCGTGCGCTGCTCTGGTTTGCCAGAAGCGGCTTAGTCATGCTGGCCACATGACCCGGAAGCTGTACGCCAGCTCCCTTGGCCAATAAAGCGAGATGAGTGCCACAACCCCAGAGTCGGCCAGGGGTCAGGGGTCCCTTTACCTTTACCTTAATGGTTGCAATATAGTAGGGTGCCTCTGAGCATACACAAAGGGCTTTCCTCTCACCATGGAGCGGTTTCAGTCTCCCACATCCTCTCAAACACAATTAAGGAGACGTCACACCAATGTCACACAAACCCCAGCACCAAACTTTTCAGAAATTTTGCTGCAAGTAACATCTTGGTTGCAAGCAAACTACAGCTGAGAACCCACAGGCCCTTCCCCCACTGATTTCACTGTTGGGTGTTGATGGCGCTAGATTGCGCTCTATGAAATTGTATTTAAGTGTGCTGATTTCCTCTTACCTCCTAGTCCATTTTCCTTTGGCATCATCTGTTTTTAGATTGTAAACCTGAGGTCAGGGACTGTCTTCCTTGGCGATCTGCAAGCCTCTCTAGGAGCCTTTCTTTGGCTAAAGAAAAGGGATAAAACAGCCTTTAAATAAATCTGTGACAGCCACAACAAAATACAGTGGTACCTCGGGTTAAGAACGTAATTTGTTCTGGAGGTCCATTCTTAACCTGAAACTGTTTTTAACCTGAGGCACCACTTTAGCGAATGGGTCCTCCCGCTGCCGCCGCCACACGATTTCCATTCTCATCCTGAGGTAAAGTTCTTAACCCGAGGTACTATTTCTGGGTTAGCGGAGTCTGTAACATGAAGCATCTGTAACTTGAAGCGTCTGTAACCCAAGGTACCAGTGTAGATAGGTTTTTTTAAATTCCCCTTCAAAATGAAGAGTGTGATCTCAGAAGAGAGAGAATCCCACATTTTAGGAGCCATTTCAGACCTGACATGGGTGTCAACTCAGTTCCCTCCAGCCCACTCACATGATGAGCTAAAACCATCACTTCCTCCTGCTGATTCCTTAAGGGCTTATTAGTTGAAAGGATGTGAATTAACTTAGAATGTTCAATTCATATAGTTGAATCCTCATTATCATTATTACAGGAAGCTCTAATCATTACACAGCCACTAATATAAAACATTCTGCAAGCTTGCCTTTAATGAACATGACTCACATTTCTCTTTAATAATCCCAAACAGAGCGTCTCCCCTGTGGCTCTTTATTCTCATTGCAGAAACATTGGCTTTGAAAAGGAAAACTGTGGCGTCTAATAAGGATTCAGCGTTTTCAGAGCCTCTGTCTTTGAGTGCCCAATTTTGGGTGCTCTCTGGGCTCCCATTTACCACATTTACATTATCCCACTTTTTCAGGGAAGAACGACATATACCCAAACCTGCCAAAACAATTCGATAGACTCAACCCAAGATGGTGCCCTCCAGACAAGGCCGGCTCGCCCATGAGGCAAGGTGGGGCAACTGCCTCAGGCGGCAGAATCCATAGGGACATCAGATATCAGTGCAGACCTTTAGATTTCCCCCCTTGTTCCTGATAGAGATCTTCACTCACCCCTTCTTCCCTGGCAGGGAGAGAGGCGTCATTTGGTGGCTTGCCTCAGGTGCCAAAATGTCTTGGGCTGGCCCTGCTTCCAGATATTGCTGGACTACAACCCCCATCGTCCCTCGCCATTGACTATACTAGCTGTGGCTGATGGGAGTTGTAGTCCAATAGCACCTGGGGGCACCATGTTGGCTACCCCTGCTCTAGCCTAATGGGGACCCCTTCCACTTTTATTCTATCTCTTTTCACCCTTTCGTCCTGGCTCTCTCTCCCTCTCTCATGCTTATCTTAGGCACCACTTATTAGCATCTCTCTCTCTCTCTCTCTCTCTCTCTCTCTCTCTCTCTCAATAATATTGGCCATGCTGAAACAAAAGTGCTTTTTAATGTAGGAGATGTACTTCAGCCATAACACCAGGGTCACTTTCTGAGTAACATTTTATGGGATTGATTAAAGTTTAGCACCATAACTGTTGACTTCAGAGGCCTGGGAAAGACACCAGGAGTTCTAAGGCTCGGGTAATTTGTGCTTCACCATTAAAAAAAAAAAATCAAATAGAAGGAAGGGTATAATATGCTTGGAAATTTGGCCATCTATTTCTTTCATCACCTTAGCTACATATATTAAAAGCCTCATCCTTCCAACCTGAGAAACAACAACACTGACGACTGTACCTAAGTTCCACCTAGCACAGACCCATTGAAAGTAATGGAACAGACCTAAGTTAGTCATATTCATTGCTTTCAATGGGTCTTCTCTGAGTGGCATGTAGCTGGGTACCACCCTGCATCTACACTAGGGAATGGGTGAATGCATCTATTTTGTTTCTCTTAGTTTCTCATTTTTGTAATCTTAAATTCAATTCTCTACATTGCCGTGTCAGTTTGCCAATTTATTTTAAAAATCCTCAGGTAACTATATCATCATCTTAGTGTGATTTTCTCCTAATATATAACTTTTGTATGCAATTTTTAAGGGACGCAGGTGGCGCTGTGGGTTAAATCACAGAGCCTAGGACTTGCCGATCAGAAGGTCGGCAGTTCGAATCCCCGCGACGGGGTGACCTCCCATTGCTCGGTCCCTGCTCCTGCCAACCTAGCAGTTCGAAAGCATGTCAAAGTGCAAGTAGATAAATAGGTACCGCTCCAGCAGGAAGGTAAATGGCATTTCCGTGCGCTCCTCTGGTTCGCCAGAAGCAGCTTCGTCATGCTGGCCACATAGAGTGAGATGAGCGCTGCAACCCCAGAGTTGGTCATGACTGGACCTAATGGTCAGGGGTCCCTTTACCTTTTTATGCAATTTTTGCCCAATATGAACATTGTTGCAAACCAAATTCTACTAATATAGCGCATTTTTGTATCTTATTTTCACTGATATATGCATTTTAATGCATACTTACACTTTTTTGTACACATAATTTGGAGGAAAGCATTACAAAATTTGTACATGTACAGATTTGGAAGGATTTGTACATGTACAGATTTGGAAGGATGACTGCTTCAGATAACATATCCCCCCTCAATAAAGTCCAAATCAGGTGAATTTAAATGTGAATTCAATTTCTAATACACACGAATTAATGAAAATATTTACACTTCCATAATATGTGTGGACTAGCTGTGTCCCTCTGCTGGCTGCTCTCCCTGGAAATAACTAGTATAGGGACCTGGTGCCACAAGGGAGATTTGATTGAGAGGTGGAGAACCTCCAGATGTGGTTCTCCAGATGTTGATGAACTACAACTCCCATCATCTCTAGCCAGCATGGCCAAAAACCAGGCATGATGGAAGTTATAGTTCAGCAATGTCTGGTGGGCCACAAGTTTCCATCCCCGACTGAATGGATCGAAAATGTCATGGATGGAAAAAGTTAAGAAAACTTTCTCCATCCAATTTAGGCTGTTGGCCTTTCTAGTTTGGTATATTCTACACTAGCTTTCCCCAGCTTCAGATGTGGTCCAAAGTTGCTATCTGCTCAGAAGAAACTGGCCTACTGCCAAGGTTCCAGGGAATTATGATCCCTCCTCCAGTAGCAGTCAAAAAGCAGATAACTGAAAAGAGTTCTTACAATGTAATTTATTTAGTATTCACAGAGAGAGACAAAGGAACACTGTCTCTATTAAATAATAGCGTTGCTCCAAGTAAAGTCCTACCCCTTCAGTCCCTCCTAATCTACGTCACCCCTGCGCTGGCTGGTCAGTGCTTTCTGCGTCTGAGATTTCTGTTCTGCTACTCTCATGGCCCAACTGGTTTTGGGAGAGGGGGTGTGATGGCCTGGGATTCAGATTCGGATGCTGAACCTGAAGAATCCCAGCCTGCACAGGATTCCCTGCCTCCAGAACCAGCTGAGCCAGGGCTGGGGCTTGAGCCTGAAGGGCCCCCACCTGTGCTGGATCCTCAGGAGCAGACACCAGCTGAATCTGCTCTGGCTCCGGAGGTGATCGAGGACCCATTGCCCGCAGGTGCTCCACTCTCAGCCCTGTCAGGGGAAGGTGAGGTTGCCTCTGGGTCCAGTAACCCTCCAGCCTCTCCTGAGCTGCAGAGGCTCAGGGAAGAGAGGCAGAGGGAACTAAGTTCCCGCAGGAGGAGTGCTCGCCTCCAGGCCAGGAGAGGTGATTCACCTGTGGACCGGGGCCGCCCTATGCCTCAGAGGAGATAAAAGCCAGCCAGGCCAGTCCCAGGTTGCAGGAGCAACATTGTTGGTAACCTGTTCCTGCTGGCATCCTGTCCTGCTCTTCTGCCAGAGTTCCTGACCACACCTGACTCCTTGCCTTGGACCCCGCTTCAGGCTTGATGGACAGCCTCCATACCACACCCTCGACCTTGGACTGGACTCGGACCACGCCACACTGTAACCCCCCGGGACCAGCACAGCTGGTCAGTGCTTTCTGCGTCTGAGATTTCTGTTCTGCTATTCTCATGGCCCAACTGGATTTGGGAGAGTGGGGATCAGGAATGCTCTCCAAAGACACTGAGTCTGCCAGCTTACTCTGCCCTGGTGCTTCTTTGTCTTGCTGCTCCCCCAATATGTCCCAGCTTTCCCCCTCGGCAGCCTCTGAACTATGCCCTTCTGCAAACCACTGTTCTAAATCTAGACTGTCCTCTTTTTGGGAAGGTGCAGAGAAAGGGGCAGCGGCTCCCAGCATTCCTCCTCAGTCCAGCCCCTGATACCTACACAGCTTTCTGGTATTTCAGTCAGGGCTCCTTCCTGGCTACACTGGTGTTATGTACTGAGTTGAATAGGATCCAAAATGCAGCAGTCTGATTGGTCCTAGAACAATAGGATCCAGAATGCAGCAATCTGATTGGTCCACAGGACCAGCTCCAGGTGGAAGTGAATCCGCAACCTGATTGGCCTACAGGAGAATCCCAGAATTAGACAATCACGTGGGGCCCATTGTGTAAATAATGTATATAAAGCAGACATTCTGGGGGAACTTCCATTCCTCCTCACCACTATGAGCTGAATAAAGAGCATGAAATTCACTCTCAACTCCGAGTATATTTCAACTTGGATATTCCAGGATTCCACTGGGCTGTGTCTCTTCCCTGGGTGGCTGTTGCAGAAATGTTTTCTTCTCATGGAAAATGATCACTATGCAGAATACGGTTTGCACCGAGCGATTTCTCTGCTTGCTGTTGAGCGGCAAACAACTGAGAAGGAACGGTGTGCTTTCTCCAGTTCTGCACACCGTGCGGTTCTTCCCAACAGGGTTAAAGAGATGGGGAATTGTAGCATTAACTCACAACTTGCGGTGCTTAAGCGAGATGAGGTCATCCTGCTGAGAAACTGTGATTCTGAGAAGCAGCACAATGATGAGTGTCTTTTAGGAGAACTGGTGAAGGGTGGGACTCTATGAACAGACAGGTGGAATAGACACTTACACATAAACTGATTAGAGAATGAACTGATCCACTGGGTCTTCTACTTTTTTTGTTGAACTTTATGAGCTACTTCTGTTAAAATCTACAATTTAATACAATGAATAGTATACTTTATTTATTCAAACGTACAGCCAGTTACGTCTTGTGTGTTTATTGAAGGGTGGGAGTGGGCAACCCAAGGCTTTCTAAGCTCAGTGTCTCCCTCTACCACAGGTAATCTTGATTGCTATGAGCATGTCCCTATTCTGTTTTATGTGATGACCTCAGCAGTACAGAGGAGAGGCTTCAATGGCAGAACATCCTTTGAGAACCCCATGTGAAACCCCACGGTGTTTCACTGTCAGTCAACTCTAGGGAGGAAAGACAAATTGTAAACAGATAAGATTCGAACATTGGCAGGATTATTGTAACAACCTGCAGTTTCATAAGAGTATATATTTAAAGTAGATGAATAAATGAACGAATTAAGTTAATTTGGATATGTGGAAGTTATCAAAAAGAACTTTAAGGAACCAGAGGGAGAAGGGAGTCAAGTTTTGAAATGCTAAAATGACTGCGAAATTCTTGAAATGTATAAACCTGAAAATCATAAATAAAATTTTAAAAAACTCTAGGGAGGAAAGGAGACATCGATTTCTGTTTTCTTAGCTTCTACTTATTCCAATTTTAAATTCAGTTCTTCACATTCTGCATCAATTTGTGATTTGTTTTATATCGTCATGAAAATTCACCAACATTTTACTGCAAATTTCTCTCGATAAACATATTTCTATATGCGTTTTTGACTAATGTACACACTGTTGCAAGCAATTTCCCCATCCATAATGCATGTTTGTATGTCACCAGTACCTACATTTTTATGCATGTTCCCCCCCAATTACATGAATTTTGTAAAGAATGTTCGGTTGGAGAACTGCAATGCAAAATTCAGAAAAGTGTAAATTTTGAGGGGTAGCCGTGTTTCAGTTTTCATATTATTTCTGAAAGTGCAAATTTGATAGTTTTGGCTTTGAAAGAGCGCTGAATGGAATTTCTCCTCCATCCCATATCAACACACAGTACTCTGTCTCTTGTATTGCTGTCTTCCGAATATGTCAGCTGAGGTTACAGGGAACCAGACAGAGGGCCTTCTCGGTAGTGGCGCCCACCCTGTGGCACATCCTCCCTTCAGATGTGAAGGAAATAAGCAGCTATCCTATCTTTAAAAGACATCTGAAGGCAGCCCTGTTCAGGGAAGTTTTTAATATTTAACGCTGTACTGTTTTTAACACTTGATTGGGAGCCGCCCAGAGTAGCTGGGGAAACTCAGCCAGATGGGCAGGGTATAAATAATAAATTATTATTATTATTACTTTTGATCTCTCTCAGCACCATCGCCTCACCTAGAAAGGCGCTACCCTATTCATCTTCTTTTTTCTTTTTTAAAATAATTTTTATTGATTTTCTTTTTTACAACAAATATTCATCATCATTACTAAACATTCATTTTTCCATTTCCCCCCCACCCTGTTGACTTCCTTCAGTTTCCATTTCTGGTTTGTTACATCAAATGGTACAATCTGCTGTTTGTATTTAGTACTATGTTATCCCATTGTTATATTTCTTGTTCTCTTTCAATAAAGTTGTAAATGTTTATTTAAATCCTGCCAATGAGTTCATGTTTTCTGTTTTGTTTCTGCAAATATGTTATAAAAGGTTCCTATTCTTTTTCAAAGTCCCTGTTGTCCTTTTCACGTTAGTTTGTCTGTTAGTTTTGCTAACTCCGCATAGTTCTTCAACTTTTCTTGCCATTGTTCTTTTGATGGTATTTATCCAGTCTTCCGGTTTTGTGCTATTAAGATTCTTGCTGCTGTTGTAGCATACATGAATAATGTCCGTTTTTCTTTCGGCAGCTCTTGTCCTAAAATACCCAACAAAAATGCTTCTGGTTTTTTAAACAAATGTTATTTTAAACATTCCCCCCCCCAATTCATTGTACAGTGGTACCTCGGGTTAAGTACTTTATTCGTTCTGGAGGTCCGTTCTTAACCTGAAACTGTTCTTAACCTGAAGCACCACTTTAGCTAATGGGGTCGCCTGCTGCTGCTGCTGCTGCGCCACCAGCGCACGATTTCTGTTCTCATCCTGAAGCAAAGTTCTTAACCCGAGGTACTATTTCTGGGTTAGCAGAGTCTTTAACTGAAGTGTATGTAACCTGAAGCGTATGTAACCCGAGGTACCACTGTATATCATTTCCCAGAATTTTTTAACCCCCAATTCAGCTTCTAATATGAATCTCATTAAGAACCACAAAGAGACATCCAGCTATCAGGAAACAATTTTTGAACTCTTAATTTCCATTGATATACATCAATTGACTATACAGGCAGCTACCATTTCACATGGGGGTTTCTTCTGTATATGTGTGCCCTCCCCGTTCCACCCCACTCCCATTCTGCCTTGCCCCCATTCTGCCCCCATTCTGCCTTCTTCCAAACCCAAAAGGACCTGTGCATCAGCGATCATGCGTCAATCGGACACACCTAAAATGGCCGCTACCTGTACTGGATTCTTAACCAGCAATGGTCACTCAGCAGTTGTAACAATATGCCAGCAATGCATCTGAGTGTCCTCTCTGGCACTGCGGAGCCTGAGGAGATCTCTCATTTTCTGGGGAGCTCTGGCCAATAAAACACGCCTGGGGAGAACTGAGGCACAAGTTATTAGGAAATGTTATTGAAATGCTGCTGTATTTTTATTGCTTTTATGTAAACCACTTGGGAGTTTCTTGTTACCTAAAAATTGCATAGATCAAGGCAATTTTATATTATTTAACAGATTTTAGAATGTCCAGAAAGCTGCTTAGAGATTTCACTACGATCCAGCAGTATATAAATTTTGTTAAACAAAAAAGCAAGTCATTTGAGCACACCACTTGTACAGTGGTACCTCGGCTTACATACACTTCAGGTTACATACACTTCAGGTTAAAGACTCCGCTAACCCAGAAATAGTGCTTCAGGTTAAGAACTTTGCTTCAGGATGAGAACAGAAATCGTGCTCTGGCAGTGCGGCAGCAGCAGAAGGCCCCATTAGCTAAAGTGGTGCTTCAGTTTAAGAACAGTTTCAAGTTAAGTACAGACCTCCGGAATGAATTTAACTCGAGGTACCACTGTAGCTGAACTTTTAAGATTAGACGTACTGGCCCCAGCCCTGCTAATATGAGTTGTGACTAACCTGTTCCAATGGGGCTTAGTCACAGCTAATTGTATCTGTATCAGATCAGGGCCACCATCTTCCATTTCCTGTGCCATTCCTGGCTTTGCATCATTATTGTTGCTTTTTTCTGGCTGATCTAACACGGAGATTATAGACTTCTCTGGGCATCTCTGCATGTCTATAATACTTGCCTAGAGACCGTTCTCCAAGCAACTGAATACAAACACTTCACCTCAGAGCCATTTCCCCCCTAGACAGAATGGTATCGCCCCCAGTACAACATAGGCCACCTCTAGTTGTCTCAAGGAGAAAATCAATAGCATTCACTCTTGCTTTTCACAAAGCACCCCTGGAATTTTCCTTGCTTGGGCTAACCTGTCAAGAAACCAGGCCCTTCTCAAACAGAGATGATGGGATATTAGTTTGGGCGTGCACACAGAATGCAAGATGGGCATGTACCTGGGGTATGCGTTATGTTGAGATGTGCAACAATAGGCCAACCTGAAGCTCCAATACATCATCATTTTGTAGGGGTGATTTAGGAAGCTTTGACACCAATGAATGGTAATATCTGACAATCTGCCAGTGCAGATTCTGGGCTGTCACCCAAAACTATGATGAGAAGTGGCTTCTATAGAGCAGAGCATCAGTCATGACCTTCCCATTGAAGATTACAGATGTGTCACCTGCCCAAGTTTTGATGATTCAGGATGAACATTTCCAATCACTATGGGTAAAATATTAAACTGACTCTGCATGGCTGTAGGGCTGGTGGGGAAGACAAGTGCATTATAGCAGGGCGACAGCGAAAAGGCACTAATAAGTGAATTTTCCCTGTGACATAGAAACCTTCCTTGTGTTGCTTTGAACTTTGCTCGTGAACTAAAAATGGCTGTTACCAAAGCACAAACGTTTCACAACCTTGCACTTAATACAAGCTATTTTAAATGCACATAAGAAGCAATTTCCAGGTTTTCCCCTAAGCCAGATCCTTGCCAAAGAGGAGGTTAATCAGCTTAAAATAAGTAAATTGGAACGGGTCCTTCCCCCCCACCCCACCCTTAGCAAATCATTATCTTATACTACCAACTAATATCTTTTCTTACCGGCTTTTGGTTTCATGTTTAAAACACTGAATTTGTCTCACTGGTTGGAGCAGAGAGGCTCTGCCTCCCCGTCTCTGTTTGTGTTCATCCAAGGCAAAGAATTACATTGCCTCAGTGAAATAACTTTCCCTCTTTAGCTGTTGCGTTTGATTCAAGAATTTTTGATTAAGCATTCAAGGGTTATGAATAAATAAGAAGCAGCAGCCCAATAATTGGGATATCATTACTACCTGCTAGCACATTTAATCCTCAGCTTCGCTGCACCGTGTAACCTCCCCTCCCCTCCACCTTTCCAACATCCTCACTAATATTGCTTTAAAAAACCCCCCACAAAATAATAAAAAGCAATGTCACTGCAGACTTCACAACTTAGCATTAAAATGAATACTTTTTAATTTCTCCAGATGAGATGAGGCCCTGAGCTTTGGGACAATGCTGATGGATGATGTTTTAATGCAGCCGAAATGTTATTCTTACTGAACCAGGGAAAACTATAAATTTTGCTTCATTGCCACTGATGGCTCTATGCATAAAACTATGGTGTCACCCGCTGCCCATGAATAATCACCTCGGCGCAGCAGATGTTACTTTGCGGGGAGAGCAATTCTTATGCCGGAGAATTGTGGAAAGATTAATTGTCTACAGCTGTTTCATGGCCCACAGCAATCTTGATACATTTATGATAAGTTTAAGAGCTCGCTGGAGGCAGTCGCTATTCCCAGTTGTGAGGGGAGAGGAGGAGGCAGGGTAATAGCGATGGTGGCATTAGGGAGATAAGGAACAGTTGTATTTTGACACTTGGATTCTTGGAACCTGTCAGCTGCAATACAGCTTTTTGCAGAGGACCCACTGTCGGCCGCCAGGAAAGCTTTGGACGCAATGCTCAAATGCAAGAATTATCTGCAGAGCGGGCCCGGGAAAAGGAGACGGAGAAGAATTATTCAAATTTGTGCAAATGAATCGCTTCCATTTTTCCTCCCTCTGCCAAGTGGAAATTGAATATGACCTGCTCTGACCCCTCTCTATTAAGTGCTAGAAATTGCAGTAAATGCACAGTTCTGAGTGCCCTAATGAGACAAAGCTCCAGCGATGCCTCATTAATAAGGAAAGGATGACCTTGCTGGTCAGCCCTTCATTCGATATTGAAAAGAAATAGAGGGAGGAAAAAAGAAGAGGTGACCTGCTGTAAATTTTGAACAATACCTTTGATTTAGTTTGTATAGACTCCCAAGCAGGCAGTTCTCAACCTTCTCTTCTCCCGTCTCTTTCCACCCTTCCATCCCACCTCTCCAACCATACATGACTCCTCTGTAAATCCGCAAACATGCTGCGGTTTGTGACTGGCACCTGGGAGACACAGCGAGCATCTTTTCAAGGAGGATGAAGCTACGTTTGCAAAGGTCGATCAGGTTGATGCAGGAACCATCTTGGTCAAAGCTCAGGGCAAGAGCCCAGGGCCTGGATTGGCCTGCTTTAAGAAGGGGGCGGGAGTGTCCTCTGAATGTGGCCCATCAGCAATTCCCATTCCTGCAGCCACCACTCCCATATTGCCTCTGGCTCAGTAGTTGAGGAAACTCAGCATCATTGCTCAAGTCACCAGACTTGACCCACGTACCCTTCAAGTGTCCTGATTTTCCTGGGACATCCTGCAATGACATCCTGATTTGATCACGGAATGCCTTGTTTCCCCCCTCCATCGCTGCTGCCACCAACCTCGGGGAAGAGGAAGTCCTGGTGCTTGCAGCCGGCGCTGGTGATGGCAGTGGTCTCATGCCCTTGCCAACAAAGGTCCGTATAGTTAAAGCTATGGTTTTCCCAGTAGTGATGTATGGAAGTGAGAGCTGGACCATAAAGAAGGATTGATGCTTTTGAATTATGGTGCTGGAGGAGACTCTTGAGAGTCCCATGGACTGCAAGAAGATCAAACCTCTCCATTCTTAAGGAAATCAGCCCTGAGTGCTCACTGGAAGGGCAGATCGTGAAGCTGAGGCTCCAATACTTTGGCCGCCTCATGAGAAGAGAAGACTCCCTGGAAAAGACCCTGATGTTGGGAAAGATGGAGGGCACAAGGAGAAGGGGACGACAGAGGATGAGATGGTTGGACAGTGTTCTCGAAGCTACCAGCATGAGTTTGACCAAACTGCAGGAGGCAGTGGAAGACAGGAGTGCCTGGCGTGCTCTGGTCCATGGGGTCACAAAGAGTCGGACACGACTAAACGACTAAACAACAACAACAACAACAATGTTGTACTTAGGGAAAAGAGGGAAATGCAGTTGATTCGCATTTTCATGCAAACTTTTCAGGGGGGAGCCAGATCCTCATAGGAAGTGAATGCTCTACAACCCCTCCATCTAGGTGCAGCTTGTGTATATGTGTAAATAAAACCATCTATCATAAATACACCACAGACCAAAGACACCCCGGTGAGTGCCTGGAACGACTGGAATCTTACACTGCTCAGACATAGGGGTGTAGCAATATGGTTTTTTAAAAACACATTATTAAATATAAAATATGCATTTTTGTGTGTACTTTTTTCACAATGAAAATTTATCGCAAAACACACTAGAGAAGTGCAAAATCCCTCTGGGAGTTGCATTCCGATCCACAGGCAGGTTTGTGAGCAGTTGTTTGGAGGCCCATTGCAAAAAGCAGATCAAATAAATTCTTCGTCCATTCCTTCTTACAGCTCCATAGACTATGATCTATTTCTTTAAATCAATATTTACTGAAAGCCACATCAAATGATAGAAATCCATCTATAATCCTTTCAGGAGTGAAGTGATTGTCACCGAACTGAAATGTGACACAATGGATTTTAGCTTCTCCTTTTCTTTTGCCTCCATTTTTATAATTAACTTGGTCTTTTGACAACTCCTTTTGAAGCATATATTAATTAAATATGGAATAATGAATTGGGACTGCTCTATCACAGAGGTATAAATCAATTTGAGGGGCTCAAATTATGATTCCATAGACCTGAGAATAGAGTACGGACGCTTAGTAATACCATCAGATGCCTGTGATTGATTTGAAACGTAGCTGTCATTCCACATTTATTATTATTTTACATAATACCTAGGAAAAAAGAGAGAGACGAGGACAGGACCTGCCTTCCTGCAGGCTTCCCATAGGCACCTTATTGGCTACTCTTTTCTGGCCCTACCATAGACCATGACTGTGTACACATTATTGCTTACACCGGCTGTAGCACCTCCAACTGCTGGAGTTGGAAGCCAATTGCACATGACATTAGCCACAATCCCTAGGCATCCTGTAGTTCCTTGAGATATGCACCTATTTGATGTGCCTTCCTTCAGACCAGCTTCCATCTGATTTGAAAACATAAGCTGCGGCTAAGCCGAGGTGTGTACATTTTATACAGCCATTGCACATGTGCAGATGGTAGCTACAGTGAATGCAAGTTTATTTTTTGGGGTGGGGAGTGGGGTTTGCAGGTGCAGTGAAACAAATCAAGTAATGGGCACCCAGAAAAAACACCACCACCCCTCTTTGGTGTGGACAGCAGTGCAAAAATGGGGCTTGAAACACAGTGCAGGTGTGGGGAGACACCATAGCTGTGTTTTAAGCAGCTAATGGGTGCATAGCTTATGTCCTCCATTCTGAGGCCACAACCTTCACGCACCATGCTCCATGCTCTCTTTGAGTGCTCGTGAGTGGTTAGGTTTTGCCTCTTCTTTGCCTGGATGGAGAATAGAGAAAGGTGTGTGTGTGTGTGTTTGCAGAAAGCTCCAGCTTTTGCATGGCTGGAATGTAGACAACTATACAAAGTAAGAGTTGCATCCATTCCTCTTTCGACCAACACTCCCTTTCCATACCCCTCAACTGACCCAATAGAACTGGGACATTCTGGGGTTTTTTTGCACAAGAACACAGCGGCCATTTTGGGCACCACCATCTCATGCAATCTTGACCCCAAAGGCACTTTTTTCAGAGCCACGATCTTGTGCTGTGCCCCAAAATGCCCGTTTTTGGGTGGTAGCCCCCGAAAGCGTGTCTTTTGGGGCCATGATGTCGCATGGGTCATGTGACTCATGCGGAAGTGTGGCCCCAGAAGATGGCTTCCTGTTTTTCCACCTTGATGTGTTTGGAGGGCATGCCTCTCTGCCTCTGGCCCTCCCCACCACTTGCAAGTGGTCCACATATGGGGAAAAACGTGATCCTCAGCCTGGGAAATGCTCCTTACTCTTGGTGTATAGAATTCTCCCTTCTCACACACTTGAACCTCACAACACCCCCGTGGCAGTGGGTTAAGTGGAGTCATAGCAACTGACCCAAAGTGAATTCCATGGCTGGCTGGTGGCTAGGGCCTAGGCCCCAGACCAGCGTTACAATCGCAACACCGTACTGACTCTCAGCGAAGGAGGCCTGCCTCAACAATCTCTGGGGATGACATGCAAACCTTTTTAAAAAATCAATCACTGAAAATGCAGCTGTGAGAGGGGAAAAGGGACATCGGGGCAAGCTTTTATACTGAATATCCAAAGAGCTTGAAATGGCAACCTTTCAACTATCTGCAATTTAGTTTAGCGAATATTACCCAAACTAGCAGAATTTTAATAGCTAGACATATTGCATGAGTTACAGCGGATCGTGTTGTAATGTTAAAGAAACCTGAGCATGCTTGCGCAATCTCTCCCCTCCCACCCCACCCCATTCTCACTCCCACTGAACTTTGAACACCATTCGGCAGCCTTGCGTTTGGGAGAGATGGGTCAAGAAACATCTAGAATATTAAATACCCAGTTATATGTTTCCCCGAGGAACAGGCTGCTAATATTATACATTGCAACAACATTGCCCGAATGGTTTATTAATGGCGGCCAAACAGAGTGAACACGACATATAGTGATAATAACAATAAATGTTATTTATGTGGCATCTATCTGCCACAGCGCGCCAGGGGCCTCACAAAAATTCACTTTAAAAGGTTAGTGTTGCAGTAACTGCTTGGGCCTGGCGCATTAATATGATGGCGCAAAAAGATAACAGTATTCAGGCTTAAGATTCGCAGAAAGGTTTTAACAGTAAATCCCTCTTCACAGGAAACTGGTGATTGTAGCTCTGTGAGAGAACTAGGGCCTCCTCTTAGCACCCTTAACAAATTGTTCGGGGGAAGCCATAATTGCCAAAAGTGGTATTATAAAGTTTTATATGTATGGTGTGAATGTGGCCTAATAGGGCTAGAAGGAGATGATTGTTAAAATGAAGAAGAAGCCCCCTCTCTATAGAACAGGGATGGGGAACCTCAGGCCCAGGTGCTTAAACGAAAATGCATTTATTTTTGTTTGGATATGTAAACTGCTTAGAGCTTTCTGTTGAAATATCAAGCGGTATACAAGTTTTTAAAAAAGCAAATGATAAAATATAGTGGGCGTTGTCGGTAGATGTGGAAAAATGTGAGGTGCCGGTACTTGTATACTGATAAAATTGTCATGGGTGCCAAAACAAAATGGCTGCCATGGGTAGCCAAAAGAGAGCAGACAGTATTCTGTACTGGTGAGGACTATCACTTAAAAATAAGAAAAAAAGAAAAAAAGCAGTGATAATATGTGTCAACACCAGCAACTGTTTCCAGCCTAGGGCAGCTGTTGTAGATTAGGGATGTGGGCCTAGACCAGAGGTGGTGAACCTGAGACCTGGGGAGCTGAATGTGCCTTTCTAGGTCTCTCTATGTGGCCTTTGGGACTTCCGCCAGACCACATTCTTTCCTGCCTTCCTCAAGTGCTTTGGCATGGCTAGAACGTGTCCTTGCACTACCTTAATGCCTCTTGTCTGTCTGGGACGAGGAGTGTTTGTGTAGAAACCTGAGTCTTGCATGGTTGGAATGTAGCCTATTGTACACAAGCAAGAGTCACACCCTTTGCCTGGTCCATGTTTACCTTTGCTTCCGCCTGTCAGCTTATGGCTTCCAGAAGACTACCCAGGAGCACAGCTATCAACGTTTCCCCTTTTTAAAAGGGAAATTCCCTTTTTCTGAATAGGATTCCTCGCAAGAAAAAGGAGAAGTTGACAGTTATGCCCCTTCGGCCCCATGAGATAGAAATAGACTATTGTTATGGAGAAGTCTAGACTAAACCTTTCTCTGTTGCAGGATCCTCCTGCTCGAGAGATTAACCACAAACTCTAAGGTTTTTCCTTTATTTTATTAATTGTTAATTTCGAAATGCAATACTTTCTCTTAATCCAGCATCCTCCCCAACAAAGGTTTATTGGAGTAAACTTTTAACCTTGGTTCATAAGGCCATGTGGTCTCTTTTGGTCAAGAGCCAAACTCCACTCTACATAGAGATGTTCTTGAGCTCAGGCTGTTTGATGGAGGCAGCCATTTGATGGCAGTGAAAGGTTCATAGGAAATGAAGGTGAACAGAGGGGCACTTGGGTTGGCCTGGTCTCCCTTCCTCACAAGGGCCAGAGAGTAGGTGGGGGACCCCTAACAAAGAGGATTACCGTAGATGAATTCATTGCCACTAGCCATGATGACTACATCAACTGTCAGATGCAATATGCATCTGAATACTAGTTTCTGGGAATCACAGGTGGAGAAGAGTTGCTATTGCATTCATGTGGGGCATCACATGGGCATCTGCTTGGACTAGATGGACCACTGGCCTGATCCAGCCAGCCTCTTATGCTCTTAAGTTTTTAAAAAAGAGAAACACAGAGCAAATATAATTTATTTTCTCCACCATCATTTTAATAGCCTGGAGGCGCTGTGGGTTAAACCACAGAGCCTAGGACTTGCTCATCAGAAGGTCGGTGGTTCGAATCCCTGCGATGCCGTGAGCTCCCGTTGCTCGGTCCCTGCTCCTGCCAACCTATCAGTTTGAAAGCACATCAAAATGCAAGTAGATAAATAGGTACCGCTCCGGCAGAAAGGTAAACGGCGTTTCCGTGCACTGCTCTGGTTCGCCAGAAGCGGCTTAGTCATGCTGGCCACATGACCCGGAAGCATTGTACGCCAGCTCCCTCAGCCAATAAAGCGAGATGAGCGCCTCAACCCCAGAGTCGGCCACGACTGGACCTAATGGACAGGGGTCCCTTTACCTTTACCTTTAATATGTCTGTATGCTTTTGTGTGTCTGAATCTGACAGATGCTGTCCGCTATAAGACTTTACAAGTACAGTAACCAAACGTCTAAACATACAAATTATCAAAAGGAAGAGGAGGAGGTGAAAGGAAAAGCGACTGAGCAAAAAAGCATCGGGGAGCCTCCTGGGGAAAGCAAGTTGGCTTTAGTTAAGACGATCCCATTTCCAAGCACAATTTATAGTCTATTGACTTGTGGCAGTCTCTCTCTCTCCCTCTCTTTTTTTTCCAGGTGTGAGGAAATTGTCATACATTGCAAATGAGAAGCTTTTCTGACACTAGAAGAATCACACCTCCCTGGCATGGCCAGGGAGAAATGATAGCAGTTTTTGCTCTGTTAAGGTTAAATGAAGTTGTATGGCTGCCGGGAGATATAGCTTTCATTTCCTCGAATCCTTCCTAACCTGTCTGCCTGTTGTCGTCTTACAATTACTGTGATTAGGATGAGTAACAATGCATTGGCTGACAACTACTAAAATGACAGGACAGCTAGTCTGTCTACCCCCCGCTCCCCGCCTCCTGCTGACTGGCCTGGCTCTCTCAAGTGGCAGTAGTCATTATCTCGCCTCTGTAATATTTTGACGAAGATGATGCCGACCTGCCAGTCAAGTGTATGAACGACGAGCAGGCCTTAGCCTACAGAGACCTACTGTTGGATTAAAGCAGTCAAAAACATCACTGTTTGGAATATACTGAACCTGTTTTCAGGCACAGCTGTAAGCTGTATTTCCTATTCATTTATTTTAAAAATTACATACTGCTTTCATGAACAGTTTGAAGAAGAAGAAAACTACACTAGTTAAAAGCGAACAATATCACATTTGTTGTTGTTGTTTAGTCGTTTAGTCGTGTCCGACTCTTCGTGACCCCATGGACCAGAGCATGCCAGGCACTTCTGTCTTCCACTGCCTCCTGCAGTTTGGTCAAACTCATGCTGGTAGCTTCGAGAACACTGTCCAACCATCTCGTCCTCTGTTGAACCATCTCGTCCTCTGTGCCCTTCTCCTTGTGCCCTCCATCTTTCCCAACATCAGGGTCCTTTCCAGGGAGTCTTCTCTTCTCATGAGGTGGCCAAAGTTTTGGAGTCTCAGCTTCAGGATCTGTCCTTCCAGTGAGCACTCAGGGCTGATTTCCTTCAGAATGGATAGGTTTGATCTTCTTGCAGTCCATGGGACTCTCAAGAGTCTCCTCCAGCACCATAATTTAAAAGCATCAGTTCTTCAGCGATCAGCCTTCTTTATGGTCCAGCTCTCACTTCCTCAGTAGCATGTTGGACGCCTTCCGATCTGAGGGCCTCATCTTCCAGCGTCATAACTTTTTCCAGCATCATAAGTTTTAGTATCACATTAATGTAACTCAAATACGGGTAAAGAAAACTGTATCAAAAGTAATATTTGCTGATTGCACACCCAACGTACAGTACTTTTAAAGCTTCCTCCCCAAAATATTGATACCTGTAGTTTGTTACGAGTGCTGGGAACTGTAGCTTTTTGAGAGGTAAACTACAACTCCCAAGATTCTTCAGAAAGGTATATGCAGCCCAAAAGCTTAATGGAAGAAGAGTCTTACACCCCTTCTGGAATTTCCCCCTCTCGGAGGTAGCTTTCCTCATCTCTTTGGACAATATGAAGCAGTTGTCCCATTTCTGACCATCACTGTTCAACCCTGCAGCAAAGATGGTATAAAGACAGTAAGGTCTGCAGACTAGACTGCAATGGGGTAGAGAGATGGTCCTTAAGTTAGGAGGGTCTCAGGCTGTGCAAGTCTTTGACCTTTAGACCAGCACCTTGAATCAGGCCTGGAAGTGGATTGACCACCAGTAGAGTTGGAATAAACAGTGTGAATGTGTCTACATCCCAACACACATCATGATTAGCATTCTGGATTTTCTGAAAAGTTCAAGTCATCTTCAAGGGATAGATGTGCCTAGAGCACATTAGACTAATTGAGGCTGGAGCATGAACTGGTATTGAAACATGGACCAGAATAGATGACAAATTCGTACAAACGTTATATACTACAAATTATATCTATCATCTATCTATCTATCTATCTATCTATCTATCTATCTATCTATCTATATCTATCTATCTATCTATCTATCTATCTATCTATCTATCTATCTATCTATCTATCTATATCTATCTATCTATATCTATCTATCATCTATCTATCTATCTATCTATCTATCTATCTATCTATCTATCATCTATCTATCATCTATCATCTATCTATCTATCTATCATCTATCTATCTATCTATCATCTATCTATCTATCTATCTATCTATCTATATCTATCTATCTATCTATCTATCATCTATCTCTATCTATCTATCTATCATCTATCTATCTATCTATCTATCTATCTATCTATCTATCTATCTATCTATCTATCATCTATCTATCTATCTATCTATCTATCTATCTATCTATCTATCATCTCTATCTATCTATCATCTATCTATCTATCTATCTATCATCATCTATCTATCATCTATCTATCTATCTATCTATCTATCATCTATCTATCTATCATCTATCTATCTATCTATCTATCATCTATCTATCTATCTATCTATCTATCTATCTATCTATCTATCTATCTAATCTACCTATCTATCTATCTATCATCTATATCTATCTATCATCTATCTATCTATCTATCTATCTATCTATCTATCTATCTATCTATCATCTATCTATCTATCATCTATCTATCTATCTATCTATCTATCTATCTATCTATCTATCTATCTATCATCTATCTATCATCATCTATCTATCATCTATCTATCTATCATCTATCTATCTCTATCTATCTATCTATCTATCTATCTATCTATCTATCTATCTATCTATCTATCTATCATCTATCTATCTATCTATCTATCATCTATCTATCTATCTATCTATCTATCTATCATCTATCTATCTATCATCTATCTATCTATCTATCTATCTATCTATCTATCTATCTATCATCTATCTATCATCTATCTATCTATCTATCTATCTATCTATCTATCTATCTATCTATCTATCTATCATCTATCTATCTATCATCTATCTATCTATCTATCTATCTATCTATCATCTATCTATCTATCTATCTATCTATCTATCTATCATCTATCTATCTATCATCTATCTATCTATCTATCTATCTATCTATCTATCTATCTATCTATCTATCTATCATCTATCTATCTATCTATCATCTATCTATCTATCTATCTATCTATCTATCTATCATCTACCAGAATAGATGACAGACTAGTGCAAATATTATATATTCTTGTGACTTTCCATGCCCACCCTCCATTTATCCTTTGTGCTTCTTTTAATTATTACATGTCGTAACCTTTCAGAGCAGTGTCCATTATAAATTTCAATAAATAAATAAAATTATAACAGAGCTCAAGAGAGAAGGACCTTCTCCCCACAGAAAACACGCACATTACAATCAACCAGGAATCTCTCTCCAATGGAGGCCTACAATAAACCAAAATGGCTGTCTTTATGGGGTCATTAGCAGAGCAAGGTTCAAGGGAGTCCAGAAGCCTCTGTGATGATGAGGCACTAAGCTCTGGTGTCTACCCTGGAAAACATGATAAATGGGTTTCCCAATTAAATGACCTGCACGTTAGCATATTTTTCTGCTGAGCATCACGCGCATGGGCTGCTTACAACAGAATTGATTTTCCAGTAAAGCACAGACACCTTCCTGCCTTCTGCAGAGACCTGAAAACCACTTTTTGTGCAAATTCTGTAGAACTGGTGGTGTAAATCCCAATGGCACATCCCTGACTACCAAGCTGATAAATCCCCCGGTTTTGCAACCCAACTAAAACTGCAGAAAAAGAGCAGTGTTCAAGCACTCAGGTGGTCACTACTGGGAGTGGCAGGTCCAGCATCAGATTGCTACTTGAGGTCTCAAAAGGGATCACTATTGATGCCTAGCCCCCCTTTTAATACAAAAATCTGGCCATACATACATACATACGATTTTGTGCGGGGGTTCTGTTCCTGACCCCCATGTGTGTCAATGAAGCACACAAAAGTCTGCCCCACCCCATTACGTCCCTGTTTACTTGAAAGCAATCCTGGCTACTTGCACAACTAGCTCTTTCGGGATTTCAGATGTGCCTTCTGGATTCGAGCACCTGTCCCCCGTTGAAAACTTCCAGAAGCATCCAAGGTTGTGAAGCGATCCCTGATATCCTGCTCAACTTGTTGAAGACATTATTGTGTGAGAGAGTGTGCGCACCGGGGATGTGTCTCCTGCCCTAAAGGAAGAACATGCTCTCCGTTTCCACAAGATACAGTGGTACCTCGGGTTAAGTGCTTAATTCGTTCCAGAGGTCTGTTCTTAACCTGAAACTGTTCTTAACCTGAAGCACCACTTTAGCTAATGGGGCCTCCTGCTGCCGCCATGCCGCCGGAGCACGATTTCTGTTCTCATCCTAAAGCAAAGTTCTTAACCCGAGGTAATATTTCTGGGTTAGCGGAGTCTGTAACCCGAAGTGTATGTAACCTGAAGCGTATGTAACCCGAGGTACCACTGTACCTTGATTTACTAAAGAGGGCGTACCCTGTATCAGCGAGGTATATCTCTTGTGATCCATATTGATTCCAACCACACGATACTGTCCTCTGCAAAGATAAAATTGGTTTAATGCCACCCACCTTTTTAAAGACCCCCATTTCCAATGATACTTAGGCATGCACAGAACACGACCTTCCTTCCGCCACAGTTGGAAACGCAGGTCTGGACAGCTGACGATAAAGGACGAGGTTTTCTCATTGCCTCGTCAATACTTGGATAGCGCCTGGCTAATGGAATCCCGTGACTTTCTGTTCTCATTGATAAACGCAGATGAAGTGGACGCTGGTGAGTGGGAACTACCTCAGGCTGACCGTTATTATTCCTCATTACTGTACAGAACGTATTCTCCCCTCAACAGATTTGTCTTGGAGGAAGCAGGTCCTGCATTAAGACTTTCTTATTAAGAGCCTATAAGTGGTTTTCTTCCTTCCTCGCCTGTCAATGAAAGGGAAATTTGTAGGTTCTCACCAAAGGAGAGAAGTAATGTCAGATATTGCTCATCTCTCTCAAGTGCTTGAGTACCCCCGGTGCTACTGGGTCTTTTGCTTTCTCTCATCCACAAAAGCCCTTCGTTGCTGCTTGAGAGCCAGTGTGGTGTAGTGGTTAAGACCGGTGGACTCGTAATCTGGTGAACCGGGTTCGCGTCTCCGCTCCTCCACATGCAGCTGCTGGGTGACCTTGGGCTAGTCACACTTCTTTGAACTCTCTCAGCCCCACCTCACAGAGTGTTTGTTGTGGGGGAGGAAGGGAAAGGAGAATGTTAGCCGCTTTGAGACTCCTTAGGGTAGTGAAAAAGCGGGACATCAAATCCAAACTACTACTACTACTACTACTACTCCTCTTCTTCTTCTTCTTCTTCTTCTTCTTCTTCTTCTTCTTCTTCTTCTTCTCCTCTTCTTCTCCTCAAGGCCTTGCACAGTTGCAGCTCCTGTGTACCAGCTGCTGTGTTCATTTCGAAGAAAACAATAGGATTTGCACATGGGTTAGACAGTGAGGCTAAAGAAAGGGAACCAAGGCAAACATGATGGGCAGAAGCTGTTCACTGGCAAGTGGGTCACAGTTGCTTCCTGGAAGAAGGGTGAGGCGGCCTGAAGGTTAGCGCAGTGCGAATGCACTGGTGGAGCCAATCAAGAGCTCCTGCTGGTGTGTTGCACTGCACCAACCTTCCTACCGCCTCAACCCACCCTGGTAAGCAATAGCGATGCTCCTGTCAGGAAGCTAGCATTGCAGCTCTGCTCCACTCAGTGATTGGCAGGGCCCTCTTAATAATGTTCTTAGGAACCCCTGGTAAAAACTGTTCCTTGATTATGTGGGAATGTTAAGGATAGTAGGAGAGGATATATTGATTAACAGATTGCTCTCAATACAGCAGGATGCTAGTTTGCAGATTCGTTTGAATTTCTTTAGTTAAGCAGTCCAGTCTGGCTTGCCCAAAGTGGATTATTCCTGGTAAGTCCCCTTTGATCCCTCTTAAAAGAATAAAGACACAAGAGTCTTTCCTTAAAAGTAACAAGACTTTTACTCACATTCAGTTCACAGTATGATCCCTGAAGGCAGGCTATAGCTAGTAGTTGCAGAACAAAGTGTGAGTTCGTCCCATATGGGGATTGAGGCCGTGTGCTGCTGGCTGAGAGCCAGCAAACCGCAAAATACATTAAAAGAACAGCATCAACAGAAGGAAATGTCATCAAGAGAGAGATGGCTGCGTGACTCGGCTCTTTTATGGAGTCAGCCAGGGTCACGCCCATCTGCCTGGTCACATGCAGGGGGAGGACGCTCCAGACCAGTGTAACAGGAAGTTATACTGGCTAGAGTAACATCCCCCTGCCTGTGTCCACTCTAGGGAAACAAGGAATGTTATATTTGACTGCTCCAATGGATTACATCCCACGGATTAATCTGAGTTTAAGCTCTGTAAGAGGGAGGGGCTGGGGCTGAGTGGTTCCCATGTCCAGGAGACAGGTCAGTTACCTGCCCTAGATGGGGTCACACTCTCTCTTAAGGAGCAGGTTTGTAGGTCCAGGGATCCATCTTTGCCACAAGAGGCTCAAGGCATCCTCAGTGACTTTTACCAGATTCGGCAGGTAACATTTTTATTCCACCAGCCCTTCCCAGAGGAAGTGCCCTGCACTCTCCATCCTTAATTTTGGAACTTTTCTTTTTATTAAAAAAATGCATTTTAATCCGATCATTAATGTATTTTATTTATTTCTGCTTGTGCATTGCTTAAAGGTTCTTCTGGACTATAAATACATTTTCTCAATAAATAAGCATCAATTGATGTGCCCTGCTGTGCTGTTATTTTTGTTACTGTTGTTTTATTTTATGCTTTTAATGCCGTTTTTATTCATTTTTAATTGTGATATTTTTGTAACCTGCTGTGGGATCATTTGTACAAATGATATATCCGTAAATCAATTAATTAAATAAAAAATCTTAGTTGATTAAGCTTATGAGTTTTAGTTGATTGCTCTATTGATTAAATTTGCATGAATTAAATCGGGCACACTGCTGTTGGGTCAGAAGGTGAAGGGGGAGGGTTTTCCCACGTTCCTCCATCTGGTTCCCCCCTCCCTTCCCCTTGTAAAATTTATTTCTCGTTGACAGCAATGGGAGGAAATCAAATACAGTGGTACCTCGGGTTAAGAACTTAATTTGTTCTGGAGGTCCGTTCTGAACCTGAAACTGTTCTTAACCTGAGGTACCAATGGGGCCTCCTGCTGCCGCCACGCAATTACTGTTCTCATCCTGAAGCAAAGTTCTTAACCCGAGGTACTATTTCTGGGTTAGCGGAGTCTGTAACCTGAAGCGTCTGTAACCTGAAACGTCTGTAACCCGAGGTACCACTGTAACCAGTTTCAGGAATGGCTTATTTCTTTGGCCTGTTCGGTGTGTGTCTCAAGGAACCAAAGAAGTCTGGGATACTGCAGATCCATAACCTACCCCAATATTCTCCTGACCTCTGCAGAATATCCTAATCCTGATTCTACTGTAATCAGTACATTGCTGGAAGATCTGCAACAGCAGGGGACCTTTCTCCAGTTACCTTGAGGAGGTTTCCAACCATTGACCTTCTCACATGCAGATCTCTCTCTCTCAGCTTAGAGAGAGGCAGATATGTAGGATCCATTGGCTACTTGCCTTGATGACTGTGTTCTACTGCCACAGCTAGAGGTAGTACAGTGGTGCCTCGGGTTACAGACGCTTCAGGTTACAGACGCTTCAGGTTACAGACTCTGCTAACCCAAAAATAGTACCTCAGGTTAAGAACTTTGCTTCAGGATGAGAACAGAAATTGTGCTCCGGTGGTGTGGCAGCAGCGGGAGGTCCCATTAGCTAAAGTGGT
This sequence comes from Podarcis muralis, assembly GCF_964188315.1. Classification (NCBI taxonomy): domain Eukaryota; kingdom Metazoa; phylum Chordata; class Lepidosauria; order Squamata; family Lacertidae; genus Podarcis; species Podarcis muralis. Next base: position 13,917,940 of record NC_135663.1, read on the forward strand.
GCTTCAGGTTAAGAACAGTTTCAGGTTAAGAACGGACCTCCAGAATGAATTAAGTTCTTAACCTGAGGTACCACTGTACTGCTTCTGAATACCAGTTGCTGGAAACCACAGGAGGAGAGAGTGGTCTTGCGTTCGAATCCTGCTTGCATGTTTCCCAGAGGCATCTGTTTGGCCACTGTGAGAACAGGAAGCTGGACAAGACGGGTGAATAGCCTGATCTGGCAGATTCTTCTTATTTTATGTTGTTGCCCTGGCTCAAACTATGACAAGTCTGAGATATGTCTACTGGTACTCCCCTTTGCAGTGTTAAGTGTTTTTTTGTAGCTGTTTGCTAAAGCAGTGAGTGCAGAAATCCAAGAGTTCAGTAACCAACTGGAAGCTCAAGTGATCACCACGAAATGCAAAAAAGAGGATCATGTTAAATTAATGGGCCGCACCAAAAAAGACAAAGTCTCAAAGGTTAAGGAATAGCTCTTTAAAAAGCGAGGTGCCGTCAAATTATGTTTCAGAGTTTTATGCTCATTGTAAAAAGTGAGCACATCTTATAATTATGCCAACAACAATTCATTAACTTGACACCGGGAACTCTTGAAGGACTGAATTAGCAGTAAAATCGTGACCAGGCTCGAATGCACCCTCAAGAATTTGAAAAAAAGATGTGGCTGTATTTCCTCCCTCAGTTATACATACTTTCATAGATCCCCAAGCCATCCCTCAAAATAATTCACAAATCACACATAATTTTTGTTTAAGGTTTTTGGCATAAAATTTTGGGCCACAACTTTATTAAAATACATAATCTGTGAGTGGTTGCTTAGGCATTGGTTATGACTATCTGTCCCCCCGCCTGGGACAGAACTGACTATCCGAACTCCCTTGGAAGCCAGTGAAGGGATAACAATATTGGGGATCAGTTGAGCTGAGCGACAGTCCCTCACTGCTCACCCAATCTGCTCCCCAAGGCTTGCTGGCCCTGGTCCCATTTCAGGGATTGGACGAAATCGCGGCAAACCCCAGGATTCCTTTAACGGAATTCCCTTCCACCACCATTGGAGGGGCAGGCCCAGCCTATCCTTTTTTATTTTTTTTAAATAAATTTTTATTAGTTTTCCATACAATTATACATTTTTATCCAGATTTCAACAAATTGTCTCTTTTTGAACTTCCTTCAACGTCTCTGAAAATCATCCATATTTATATCTTTAACACACATTCCCTTCATTCGTATTGCCATTAAACTTCCCTTCTCCATCTATTTCATATTAACAATACTTCTCTGTTTTTACAGTGCCTCTTGAAATCCCACTAGCGTTGTATTCACGTCACATACATTTTTCAGATAATCTACAAACTTTCCCCAGTCTATCCTAACCCCTTCTCCACCAATTTTTATAACCAATGCCTAACCGCAACCTTACAAGTTGTGACGAATTGCTAAGTAGTAGCAAAAACCAAATGGCACCAGCCAATCAGCCAAATGGACAAAATTCCTCCTAGGCCCCTGCCCCAACGGCAGACGACCCCATGACAGGCATAGCAAGGTCAACCGGAACACAGGGCGGGTGGGCGGGTGATCTGATGCACTCAGCGAAAGGGAAAGGAAAAGCAGAGTGCCCCAATATTTAAAACCTTTGGCCCCACCCACCCAATTTGCAACATGCAATTTGTCCCAGCAACCTGGTCATCCAATCGTTGCTTCAGGCAATAACCATTTAACCTGCCTGGCAACAGAGGGTTGGCTTGGCAGACCCCACCGCAACACGTGCTCTCATTTCAGGGAGAACACGCTAAACTTGCAGTAATAACTGCATGATCCCAAGTTGTGTGTCCGTATTTATTCCTGGGATAACTCAGTCAGTAGAGTGTGAGACACTTAATCCCAGCTTTGTGGGTTCTTCCAATTCTACATTTCTATGGTTCTATGAGTGTGCTGAGCCAACCAGTTTTCATTTGATCACCTTTGGAGAGCAGCAGCAGCAGCGGAAAACACACTTCTGCCTGATGGGAAGCTTTATTCCCAATCCTTTCCCTAATGATCCCCAGCATGGTATTTGTCTCTTTTCACATCTGCCACACACCAGGCCACCATCTTCATAGAACTATCCCCCAAGATCTCATTCCTGTGAGGGGAGGAAGTTCCACAGTCTGGGGGTGACCACAGGAAAGTCCATGTCTCTCATTCACAAATACTACATGCACAGGCCTGTTCACATGTAATCCTAGCGGGCCAGAGATGCAACCTTAGGCCATGAAACATGAGAGGGCAACTCTAAACAGGCAAATGAGCCAGGGCACGAGACAAGTGCTTTGGTTGCCTCTACATTTGTGGCCCAGGTGAAACCTTTCTAAAGTGGTACCTCTGGTTGTGAACGGGATCCATTCCGGAGGCCCGTTCGCAACATGAAAAGAGCACAGCGGCGCGTCTGCGCAGGTTGCGATTCACTGCTTCTGCGCATGCGCGTGACGTCATTTTGTGCTACTGCGCATGCGCGAGTGGCGAAACCTGGAAGTAACCCTTTCCGGTACTTCCGGGTCGCCGCGGGACATAGCCTGAAAGAACGTAACATGAAGCAAACGTAACATGACGTATGACTGTATTTGTCCATGCCTTTGGGATGTAATTGGCATTTTTCTTTAAAGGGTGATAATAATAATAATAATAATAATAATAATAATAATAATAATAATAATAATAATAATAAATTATTATAAATTATCTGGGCGGCTTCCCAATTTTTTTTTAAAATACTGTCATACATCAAACATTAAAAGCTTCCCTAAACAGGGCTGCCTTCAGATGTCTTCTAAAAGTCTGGCAGTTGTTGTTCTCTTTGACATCTGGTGGGAGGGCATTCCACAGGGAGGGTGCCACTACTGAGAAGGCCCTCTGCCTGGTTCCCTGTAACTTGGCTTCTCGCAGTGAGGGAACCGCCAGAAGGCCCTCAGTGCTGGACCTCAGTGTCCGGGTAGAACGATGGGGGTGGAGACACTCCTTCAGATATACTGGATTCTGTCCTTTATTTATTTTTGCTACCTGTTTTGATTTTTTTGCACTGCTTTTATATCTGGCTATGGAGCGATGCGAGCAATATTTAATGGCTGTGGACTGCGATGCCTGTGATATTTCACTGGTTAGCTGCTCTGCACTCCCGTTGGGAAGAAGGGCAGATGGAAGTATGAGGAGACAAATAAATAAATGCAAGCACGATCTGGTGAAAATGCAACAGTGACACAGCTATGGGGTCTCCCTGTGGCCCACATCCTGTATAAATCAGGCCTAGCAAATGGGCACGGAGTAGCACAGATATATATTCAAAACTTCAGCAAAATACAGAGTGAGGGTAGGTCGGCCCGACCTAAAAAAAATGGAAGAAGAAGGTCAACAAAGAGATGAGGAGGGAGAAATATGCCGGGACAGGTTTCTACGCCGAAAGGGAAGGGAAGTTGCTTTTTATTTTTTTGCTAGGCGTTTGATCCGATTGACGGCCCTTGTCTGAACTTACTAGTCATTTGCCATTTCATTAGCTGCCAGGTTTTCAATTTCTGCCTCTTGGAAGATACACCGCTTTGAACAAGTCCCCACAGTAATTGAATTTGCCACAGAAATAGAACACTGGAAAATTTCATTTTCTTCCCAGCACGGAGGCTAGCTCAGCAGGCAAAGAGGACACATCTATTCCTGCTGGACTCCCTTCTCGGCTCTTCTCCCTCCCTCCCTCCCTCCCTCCCTCCCTCCACCCTGTGTTTTCTAATGACCCCTTCGCCATACGCACATATAAAAACCACAGAAATCGGGGGGTGGGGGGGAGATAAATGAGAGGCGGCTTCCTTTCAAATAATCGCTGAGTGCATCAGCCTTGCCGTGTTGCAATTTTCTTCTAAATGCCTTCCACAAATAATGGTTTTCAAAATGAGCATTAACAGGCTTGATTACACGAAATTGTCCTTTTAATTTACACCAGTATTCTATTGATCACACAAGTGCAGATTAAAGTGTTCAATGAAGCCCATGATGAGGTATTAAGCAGCTAAGGGTCCTCCAGGGGCCGCCAGGGACGGCCAGGAATATGCTAGAAGTGTACAGTTATTTCCCCATAATGAAGTGGCGCTATGCGAAGGCATGAGTCGCTGGCAGGAAGAATAGATCGGAGATGATGAGCTCTTCAAAGTCATTTCTCGCTCACTCATTCAGCCTCATGCCCGGCTCTCCTTGCGATTCTTCTGCATTGCTTGTCATGAAATGCCAGGATTTACTTAGCCAGCTGATGCAATTTTTATGACCTTATTGCTTTTTCACCATGGTAATAGTTTTGAATCAATTTATCAATCCAGCAGTGCCATCAGACATATTGCCCTGAAGATCAAGTCCAGGTCATTTCATCAATTCACTGAGGTTTACGAAGATAGAGGAAGATAAAAAGAGAAGAAGAAGAAGAAGAAGCCAGGCCATGGGGGCTATCAGCTTCAGATGGTTTAGTAAACATGCCCCTGTATCTCCCTCTTTCTCTGTCCCATTTTAACTGCTTCACTTCTGGCTCCCCATCTTGCAGGTCCTCAAGAGCAGCCACAGATCTCTTATTAGGCAAACTTCTGGAGGGAGCACTCAAGAGCATGCACAGGAAACAAAAGACGATACCCACCAAATCTGCTATCTCTCATGGAGGTCTTGCTCTAAGCCAGGGTTCCTCTCCCTAGGGCAGTGTTATTGGATCCCCAAACACTGTTGGATTACATCTCCCATCATCCATGATGGCTGGGGATGATGGGAGTTGTAGTCTGATGGCATCTGGGGACCCAAGGTGGAAGAATGCTGCCCTAGGATACCACATGGAGTGTCCCATCACTGAATACAGAGCAATAGTCAGAGGAACTTGCCTTATGCCAGGTCAGACCTTCTGCCCATCTAGCTTAGTGCTGTCTGCTCTTGGGTGGTGGTAGCCTTCCAGAAAGTCGAGCAGAGGGAGGTCTTTTGCATCACATGCTGCTGTGGGATGTGCAACACATAGCAGTCAAGTCCAACATTCCTAGAGTGGACATGCTAGGGGATGCTTTGTACCAGCCAGGAGAAAACTTCCTGTTTCCTCCTGAGCTGGGACAAACTTCCTCTGCATGTGATCTGTGTGTGTGTGTGTGTGTGTGTGTGTGTGTGTGTGTGTGTCTGTGTGTGGCCTAATCTGGGGAAGAGGAGCACACCATCTTTTGCTCCTCTCCTCTCCATTTTGTTTTTCTCTATGTGTGAGGAGAAATGACTGCCTGTCTGCAGTCACTTGGAACTAACTCCCTTATGGGATAGTTCCACATGTATATATACTTTTGTAACCTAAGTCTGCCTTCAGGGATCTAACTGTGAACTGATGATACTGCGAGTAAATTTTATTTTACCGACTTTAATAAGATTGTTATGTATATTCTTTTTAAGAGGCACAAGAAGGGATCTTACCAGGAATCTTATATAGAGAGGTTCAGACGAACCTGCAAACAAGCAAACCAATGTGCATTTAAAGGGGGATGTTTAAACTCTGCTAATACACAGAATCATTAAACAATATATCCTCTCCTGCCTCCCTGATCATGCTCACGGCTGCCTTATCCATTTGGTGATGCCAAGGACAAAACCTAGAACCTTTTGCGTGCAAAGCATGCTCTCTGAGAGCCAGTGTGGTGTAGTGGTTAAGAGCGGTAGACTCGTAATCTGGTGAACCGGGTTCGCATCTCCGCTCCTCCACATACAGCTGCTGGGTGACCTTGGGCCAGTCACACTTCTTTGAAGTCTCTCAGCCTCACTCACCTCACAGAGTGTTTCTTGTTGGGGAGGAAGGGAATGGAGAATGCTAGCCACTTTGAGACTCCTTCGGGTAGTGATAAAGCGGGATATCAAATCCAAACCCTTCTCTGCCACTGAGCTATACTCTTTCATGTGTGGTGGCCCTCCAGTTGCTTGACCATGCTGTTTTTGTAGCCCTTTGCTAAAAAGTATGAATGGTTTTTTTCTCTTTCAGTGTTTTTTCCTGATATTTGATTTATACTGTTTTATGGCCTTTATTTCATATATTTCATATTTCGTTATGTACTTCCTGGGGAACCTTTAGATTGAACAGTGGAATATGAATTTAATGAGCACTACCACTACTGTTAGTAATAATCAGTGCTTTTTTTTCTAACAAAATGTTTAGGGGGTACTCTCATTTTCCTACTCCTATTGAAATACTGCCCCTCAATGAGGCCAAACTTAGATTCACAAAATGATTATGCATCCCCCTGGATACCCCCAGAAAAAAGCACTGGTAATAATTCCATTTTGTGCAGAGTCTCTCACTAGCTGTAGTGCAACAGTTTGCAGAGCAGTAGCAGTATCACAATTTCTTGCAGCGGTGAATTTCTGGATCCGAATTTCTGGATTCTGAACTTCATTTCTGCCTCTAAGAATTCCTTTAATCACCAGCAGCCCTACCTAGGCATGAACAGCAAAGCGGCTGTTCACTTTTGCAAAGTTGGTGAAAATTTATATATTTTAATATATAATATATAAAAGGGCTCATAAAAAACAACACAAAGTGACAACATGTAATCCTGTAGGTCATGAAAGATGAATCAATGAGAGAGTCGTTTTTCAAGCAAGCTGTGTGTCAGCAAGAGTGTGGGAAGAACACCCTGATGACTTTAATTAATTTGACTTAACATTAATAGAGTAAGGTCACGCTGGCAAAAAACTGTTGAATAAAGCAAAAAATGCATGAAAGATATACTCGCCGGTGTTACTCATGGTGGAGAAGGGTTATCTGTTGGTCAATCCAGCACCATTATTTCCCAGTTAGAGATAGAGGCACAGAAAATATACAATGGGTTGGATCCGAAGGTTGAATCTTTCTTCTGGAAGAAGGAGTTTCCTCCAGTGGAAGAAGTCTTCCTCCAATGGAGGAGACACATTCTGCTTGCAGAAAGCGCCTTCTGTCAGAGGAACTCGTCGATCCACATCGATGAGAAACCTAAACACCAGTTGTTGAGATCCTCAGAAGAGGAGAGTTGTCTTGCGCTTGAATCATGCTTGTGGATTTCCCACAGACATCTGCTTGGCCACTGTGAAAACAGGATGCTGGACTAGATAGGCAATTGGTCTTCTTATGTTCCTAACTTGTTTTTAAAAGAGGGTTTCTATGAGGATAGAGCTGTAGGTAGGATAACCACTTCTGTGTCCCTAAAATTGCATCATAATCAGAGGTCACTCGTTTGCATAAGATGTGTGTGTACTAATATTTATGTATAGATGGACATTTAGAAGTAGTTACTACGGGATGTGTGGGAAGCGGGTGGCGCTGTGGATTAAACCACAGAGCCTAGGACTTGCCGATCAGAAGGTCGGCGATTCGAATCCCCGCGACGGGGTGAGCTCCCGTTGCTCGGTCCCTGCTCCTGCCAACCTAGCAGTTCGAAAGCACGTCAAAGTGCAAGTAGATAAATAGGTACCTCTCCAGCGGGAAGGTAAACGACGTTTCTGTGCGCTGCTCTGGTTCGCCAAAAGCGGCTTAGTCATGCCGGCCACATGACCCGGAAGCTGTACGCTGGCTCCCTCAGCCAATAAAGCGAGATGAGCGCTGCAACCTCAGAGTGAGTCACGATTGGACCTAATGGTCAGGGGTCCCTTTACCTTACCTTTACTACAGGATGTATCTAACACTTACGAAGCAGATATCTGCTTGCGTAGCAGAACTTCCCCCTCCTTTCCTCTCTCCTGCAGTTTTCCTGTGCACCCTTAAAACCTGATCCACCATCGCTTGTTCTGCATTGCTCCTGGTTCAGTTCCTGAAGTGTTTCTGCCAAAGGTAAACCCTAACGTTGGGCAGGGTGAGATAGCTGCCTTAGGCAGCAGGTGGTGATGAGCAGCAGGGAGTAATGGCAAGGCACTGAAGGGCAGAGTTGTGCCAGCCTACTCCATCAACAAATAGGACTCAGCAGCCAGTTTGATGCTATGTAATGACCTACAAATATTTTGTGTGTGTCTGCAGCTAGAAATATATTAACCCAATATTGTGAAAACTGCTACTAACTTAAGTCCAGAGACTGTTAAGGAGAAACTAATGAAGCATCTTAGAGTGCTGAGGAACACAAAGACCAAATATTATTTTGAAACTGTATGGTACATATTTATTTAGTAAACTGGAAAGGACAATGTTGTACCTTCACAACCAGCTACCCATGCTTTTCTCTGGGACAATCGGTCAAGACAAAGACTGGAAGACAACTAACTGATGTAATCAACATTAAATTATGTACACACTTGCTTAATACTTGACTACTAGTTGCATTGTATATGCGTGGAATGTTTCTAGGGGGTTGGGGACTACTTGCATTTTTAGAAACTGAGAAATTAAGTTAAAAGGGGGGCACACAACCAACTTGGCAAGCGTTTCAGATGGGAATGGGTGGGATTCTTGCCCTTTACCTTCTTATGTTCTCTTTTTCTGTCCTTATTCCCTCCCATAAGTTGTAGATGATGGCCACCACCCTGGATGGCTTTAAAGAGAATTAGACAAATCCAGGGAGGATAGGGCTATCAATGGCTACTGGGCATGAGGGCTATATTTCTCCCTTCTGTGTCAGAGGCAGTAGGTTTCTCTGAACGCCAGTTTCTGGGAATCAGAATTAGGAAGAACTCTGTTGCCCTCGGGTCTTGCTTGTTGGCTTCCCATAAGCATCTGGTTCAAGACAAGATGCTTGGGTTGGATGGAGCTTTGGTCTGATCCAAAAGGGATCTTCTTATGCTGTTAGGCATGGCGTGGCCCTGCAAGCTATGGGAAGGGGATGAAGAGAAGTGGAATCATTGTTCCAGCAACACAATCCTGACGCCAGCAAGAGTTAGCTGGGTCAGCCTTTAGACTGTCAACTTTTAAAAGTGTTGAAAAACACATTTATTAAAAAACCAAAAGCCTTTTTATTTGGTATAGTGGGGGGTGAAATCCCCAAAAAGGATGTTATTTTTTTCCTGTATGCCACAACAGCTGCGAGAATATTGCTAGCAAAGAATTGGAAGAAACAAGATTTACCACCTATCGAAGAATGGCAGATGAAGATGATGGATTATATGGAATTTGCAGAACTGGCTGGGAGACTCCGGGACCAGAGAGAAGAGATGGTGGAAGAAGATTGGAAGAAGTTTAAAGAATATTTGGGGGGGGGGGATGTTAATATTTAAATCTTAGAATAGCTTTGGAAGTGGATATAGACCGTAGGGTTAGAAGTAGAAGATAGTGTGTTTTAAAATAGTATTATTTGTAAGTGAGAAAATGTGAAGTTATTTTAAGTGTGATTAAAAAAAAGATGGTTAGAAACTATGATATATGTAAACTGCTAAAGATGAAGTGAAATGAAAATCAAATAGGTGGGACCTGGGGAAGTCCACTTAAAAAGATTCAGAAAAATAAGGATATGACAAGAATTTGTTTGTATTGTGTTTTTTTGTGTTCTTTATTTGTGTTATAAAATGAATAAAAAAAAATTGGGGGAAAAATAGACCGTCAACCCTTTTAATTCAAGAACATGAGAAGATAAGAGGAGTCTGATTTGTTGTTGTTTAGTCATTTAGTTGTGTCCGACTCTTCGTGACCCCATGGACCAGAGCACGCCAGGCACTCCTGTCTTCCACTGCCTCCCGCAGTTTGGTCAAACTCATGCTGGTAGCTTCGAGAACACTGTCCAACCATCTCGTCCTCTGTCGTCCCCTTCTCCTTGCGCCCTCCATCTTTCCCAACATCAGGGTCTTTTCCAGGGAGTCTTCTCTTCTCATGAAGGACAGATCATGGAGCCTCAGCTTCAGGATCTGTCCTTCCAGTGAGCACTCAGGGCTGATTTCCTTCAGAATGGATAGGTTTGATCTTCTTGCAGTCCATGGGAATTCAAAAGCAGAAGAGTTCACCAGAATTCAAAAGCAGAAGAGTCAGATAGATCAGGCAAATGGCTCATCTAGCCCACCATCCTGTTCTCACAGTGGCTAGCCAGTTGCCTGTGGGAAACCCAGAAGAAGGACCTCAGCACAGCAGTACTCTCCTGTCCTGTGGTTTCCAGCAACTGGTATTCAGAAGCATTACTGCCTCTGACAGGGGAGGTAGAATATATCCATCAGGGTTAGAAGCACTATTGGATATAATGAGATGATGTTCCTTTGATGCCTCTTGCAAGGATAAAGGTAAAGGGACCCCTGACCGTTAGGTCCAGTCGTGGCCGACTCTGGGGTTGCGGCGCTCATCCCGCTTTATTGGCTGAGGGAGCCAGTGTACAGCTTCCGGGTCATGTGACCAGCATGACTAAGCCGCTTCTGGTGAACCAGAGCAGCACACGGAAACACCGTTTACTTTCCCGCCAGAGCAGTACCTATTTATCTACTTGCACTTTGACGTACTTTCGAACTGCTAGGTTGGCAGGAGCAGGGACTGAGCAACGGGAGCTCACCCCGTCGCGGGGATTCGAACCACTGACCTTCTGATCAGCAAGTCCTAGGCTCTGTGGTTTAACTCACAGCGCCACCCGTGTCCTTCTTGCAAGGATACCTCGGGATTATTCTGCATCTGTATTCTAATTCACAAAAGCCGAGCAATTTCACATTGTTGACTTCCCCAAAGTGCAATCTGCTTTGACCAATGCCGATGCTAAACCTTTCCTGATGTGCTCTCCAAAAACTTTACAGCAGTGCTCTTCTGACTAAGGGGGAGAATACAGAAGAAAATGGTAATTTCAGGATTGATGAAGCTTAAAACAGGCAGTATTAAGAATCTAAGCATACGCCATATAGGGTGTGGGGGAAATCAAGGCCAGGGAAAACAACGCAATGTCTAGGCAGCAGTATTGAACTCCAGTAATTACAAAGCACTTCACTCAGCTTCCAGAACACCCATTTAACCAGCAACCTTTCCCACTGCACAGAAATGACAATATTGGTGAATTAAGTACATCTCCAAGAGAGGCTTATTAAATTAGCCTAATACCTTATTGCATGATCAATAACAATGTATTTATTTTTTTCCCAGTGGCCCGAAGTGACTTTTCATTAGGCATTTTGAATTGCCTTAGAAATTACTAGATATCAATTTAGAATACTCTCAGAAGATAGTATCCCTGCTCCATTTGCTTAAGGGAGAAAGATGAACACATCCTGTTTCTTGAGTAGGGAGGGAGGGTTTTGGGGGAGCACATCAGGAAAGGTTTAGCATCTATCTTTTTCCTTTGAAGGGCCATTGACCCACATGGAAAGTCAACCCAGGTCTGCAGCCAATGATGGACAGAGCCAGAGTCAAAGTGGGTGGAGTTTATAGCAGTTCATGACTGCCTAGTCTCTGCCCCAGTGTAGGTCTGTGGCTACATGATACAGCCATCTTGATTGGGGGGGGGGGGAAATGAATAAAAAAACTGGTATCTTTGAAGGACACTGCGATTACTCCTTCTACTCATTATTCATACCATTCTCTCAGTCAGTCAAGAAAACACGTTTTCTCCTAGCAATAAATGTGCAAACTTGTGTATCACAAATCCAGATTCGCTGCACCACAGCACAATGATGTGATAGTCAGTTCCCAAAAGGTCAGTGCGGAAGGGTGAAAGGGGAGCGCAAATAACCAACCCAAGAAGTATAGCTTGCAGTACACAAATGCAAAGCATACTGGCTTACATTCAAGAGGTATACACAGGGCCGTCTTTACCCGGGGGTGCAAGCAGTATGGGGCACCCGGGCGCCGAATTTCGGAGGGCGCCAAATGCATACTTGCTGTATGTGAAAAGCAATGGAGTGAAAGTCCCCGCCCCCTCCTCCTCTGTTACTCTGTAGCGTCAAATACTCCCGACGAGTCGTCGTTATAGGTGAGCAACTCTCCCCCTAAAAAAGCTCAACAACTTTGAGTTTGCTCCCCCCCTAAAAAAAGCTCAATAAAAGTTAATTTGGGGGCAGCTAAACTAAACTAGGACTTGCCTATCAGAAGGTCAGCAGTTTGAATCCCCGCGACGGGGTGAGCTCCCGTTGCTCGGTCCCTGCTCCTGCCAACCTAGGAGTTTGAAAGCACGTCAAAGTGCAAGTAGATAAATAGGTACCGCTCCGGTGGGAAGGTAAACGGCATTTCCGTGCGCTGCTCTGGTTCGCCAGAAGCGGCTTAGTCATGCTGGCCACATGACCCGGAAGCTGTATGCTGGCTCCCTCGGCCAATAAAGCAAGATGAGTGCCACAACCCCAGAGTTGGCCATGACTGGACCTAATGGTCAGGGGTCCCTTTACCTTTACCTTTAAACTAAATTTGGAGCGCTGGGCAGATCTTTGCACTCTGACGGCCCTTGGTATGCACAATGTCTGCTTAGAAGTTTTATTGCAACCAAGTGGTATGTAACTTAACAAATCCAACCAGTACATAGAGAATGACAAAGGCATGGGCTGAAATGCTGAGACAGGATGTGGCCAACTTCCTAATGTATACTCCCATATGCTGCCTGAGCACTGCACCGTAGACACCATTGGCACAATCGGAGATCTGTGCCTCCCAAGCTCTTGTGGGCTGCGCTTACACCCAACAGCCACTAGAGGCCACTGTGGCACCTGCCAAACTGGTGGTCAAATGCAATCTGCCTTGCGGCTCCCACTGCTCAGAGCGACTTGGGGAACAGAAACCAAGGCAGTATCTGCAAAGAGTCTGGGTGTTTCCTATGAGCAGACCTTGTCATGTTTTAGCTCAATCTAATCTAAACTTCACTGCCACTGAAGAAAATGATGCATTAAGCAAAAAAAACCCCTTAGGATAAAAGCAAGTTGGTGTGTGTGGAGGGGTGTGTTTGGAGAGGTAAAAGCCAGGCTGTTTTATTTCAAATCAACATGTGATTTCTCACCTCTGGGGTTCTCTGTTGTGCTTTCCCAGTTTCCCAGTACGTTTCCGAGCACAATTCAAAGTGTTGGTGCTGACCTTTAAAGCCCTAAATGGCCTCGGTCCAGTATACCTGAAGGAGCGTCTCCACCCCCATCGTTCAGCCCGGACACTGAGGTCCAGCACTGAGGGCCTTCTGGCGGTTCCCTCACTGCGAAAAGTCAAGTTACAGGGAACCAGGCAGAGGGCCTTCTCGGTAGTGGCACCCGCCCTGTGGAACGCCCTCCCACCAGATGTCAAGGCAATAAACAACTATTTTACTTTTAAAAGACAACTGAAGGCGGCCCTGTTTAGGGAAGTTTTTAATGTCTGATGCTGTATTGTTTTTAATATTCAGTTGGAAGCTGCCCAGAGTGGCTGGGGAAACCCAGCTAGATGGGTGGGGTATAAATAATAAATTATTATTATTATTATTATTATTATTATTATTATTATTATTATTATTATTATTTTCTTCCCTCTGGCCTTCTTCCCCATTTTATTTGTACAGACTAGGACCAGCGGTATTGTTCGGCCCATGCAGAGACGGACTTAGGGGAGCGCAACTGGTTCACTTGCACTGGGCGTGGAGCCTCAGGGGTGCTGCAGGGGGCGCTGCAGCTATGATGGAAGGCAAGAGGTGGGGGTGCTTAATGCATATGTGGTGGGACTGTGTGAGGATATGAGAGTTTTGGGACATAATATACAACAAACTCAAAAGGATCTTTAAATTCTCTTTTTTAAAAAAACCAAACAAAACACCAGAAGCCTTTCTGTTAAGCATTATGTCCACTGAAATAAAAACAACAACTTTAGAACCATCTTTATGTATGCAACCATGGCAGCCAGAATTCTGGTAGCAAAAAATATCGGAAAGGGGACTTAATTCCTACAAAGCTTGACCGGCAGGTGAAGATGATAGAATACCTGGAACTCGCGAAAATGACTGGGAGAATAAGAGGAAGCTCAAATCAGAAAGTGAGCAAAGAATGGGCAATATTTAAAGAATATTTAAAGCAATATTGTGAAAATGCAAATCTCCTGACAGGTATACAGTGGTGCCTCGCAAGACGAAATTAATCCGTTCCGCGAGTCTCTTCGTCTTGCGGTTTTTTCGTCTTGCGAAGCACGGCTATTAGCGGTTTAGCGGCTATTAGCGGCTTAGCGGCTTAGCGGCTATTAGTGGCTTAGCGGCTTAGCAGCTATTAACGGCTTAGTGGCTTTAAGAAAAAGGAAACAAACTCGCAAGAACTCGCAAGACGTTTCGTCTTGCGAAGCAAGCCCATAGGGAAATTTGTCTTGCGGAACGACTCAAAAAACGGAAAACTCTTTTGTCTAGCGAGTTTTTCGTCTTGCGAGGCATTCGTCTTGCGGGGCACCACTGTAGATTGAATCTTGAATATTAAAGAAAATTATAAACGTATTTTTTCTTCTTGATATGTAATGGATATAAAAGGAAGTGCGTATAGGGTAAGAATATTTAGAAAGCACAATGAGGTGAGCCGGAAGTCAAAAATGTGTGTGATGTTAGATGATGTGTCGTGAATTAAGGTTTAGTTGTCTTTGTGGTATTGTTTTTGTCTGTTTGTGTTGTATGTTTTGCAATAAAGATAATAATTTTTTTAAAAAGCAAGAGAGAGAGAGAGAGAGAGAGAGAGAGAGAGAGAGAGAGAGAGAGAGACAGGTGAGGGTTTTGGCATCGCACCGGGTGCTGCTGAAATTTGAGACCCCAAGGTGCACCACTGGCCCATGCCAAGGCCCAAGCCACAGTAGCAGTACCGGCCCGTTCATTTTTTAAAAAAAATATATTTATTAAAAATTTAACAGTTACAGAAAAAAGAAAAAAGACAATAAAAAATTACAATACTTCAAAAATAAAAAGCACAAAAATTACAACAAAACAATAAGAAAAACAAAAACATTTGAAAACAAAAACCTTTAAAAACATATCCAGTATTTCCATATCTTAATCTTTCATTTACTTGTTTCATCGACCTCCTCACACCTTCCTTTTTTTGTATTGTAATTCAGATAGCTATTTCAGCAAATCCTTTCCATCTTTCTCAATTTCTGTTCTATAATTTATCTTAACACAATTTGGCCTTAAGTTCTACACTTTGACCCATTAGCAGCCCATTTTTACTTAGTTCTTTATAACCTTTCTGCTAAAACCATGTAACTTCATTCCAGCATCCTTCTAACATTCATTAATTTTGCAATGTTTCTGTAAATATACTTTAAATTTTTTCCAATCTTCTTCCACCGACTCTTCTCCCTGGTCTCGGATTCTGCCAGTCATTTCCACCGATTCCATGTAATCCATCAGCTTCATCTGCCATTCTTCCCAAGTGAGTACCGGCCCGTTCATGAGGCAGACTGAGGCAGTGGAATCCCCTAGGGAAAGTCTGTAAATTTTGATAATAAACCTGATTTGAATTGGGGGGTTAAATAATTTCGACTGCAACTGTGACTATATCTACCTATCACATCACCTGGAAATGCCTCTTTGCTTGCCTGGTTGGAGGTATGTGTAGAAACCGTTGCACCATACGAAGACAATCCTTACCTTCATTGGCCCACCCACTTTTGCCCTTAAAGAACTTGAGAACCACAAACTGCTTGAGGAAAGGCAGGAGGGTTGGAGAATTGCGATGTCGCTGGACTATGTGTCCCATCATCCCTGATCATCGACCATGCTGGATGGGGCTGATGGGAGCTGGAGTCCAGCAACACCTGGAGGGCCACAGTTTCCCCATCCCTGAGTTGAGGGATGTGGGCGTGTTCAATGGGAGACCTCTGAGATGTCTATGCAAGCCACTCAAAGGCCGTTCCTAAGGAAGGATGTGATAAGTATGAAAATAAAATAAAATAACACCTGGGTTCTGACTTTTGGACTTATTTATTTATTTATACTTTTCAAGTTTATACATTTCACTAATTTTACAATCATTTTGACATTTCAGAACTTGACTTCCTTCCCCCTCTTTCCGCGGTACCTTAAATTTGTTTTTAATATCTTCCGCATATCCAGATTAACTTAATTTGCTCGTTTATTCATCTTCTTTAAATATATACTCTTATAAAACTGCAGGTTATTACAATAACCCTGGCAATGTTTTTATCTGTTCATAATTTATCTGTAAATATTCAATAAACCATTTCCATTTTATTGTAAAAAAAAAAAAAAAGTTATCTTGAGTTCTTATTCTTCCGGTACGTTTCACCATTTCTGCATATTCCATAAGTTTTTGTATCCATATTTCCATTTTTGTTGGCAAGTAACATTCCTGCTGCTGTAGACGAATGTACACGAATACGTTTCTATACATTTTAGGTAGTTTTGTACCTACAATTCCCAAAAGAAAAGCTTCTGTTTTTTTTTTTATAACTACTGGGTAGTTCGACTGCACTTCAACCCTATGCACAATTTCTGAGAATAAGTCTGCTGAAATGAACCAGACTTACTTCTGAGTAGACATACATAGGTTTGAGCTGTTAGATGTTTAGTAGACTTTTCCTAGTTGGCAATCTGAACCGTGTCCATCAGTTAAGACAGTGGTGTCCAAACTTTTTCCAAAGAGGGCCAGATTTGATGAAGTGAAGGCCCATGAGGGCCGGCCAGAGTTGTTGACCTTTTTCTAGGATTGAAGTTGTTAAGCCTTTTTTATGATTTTACCCCAGGAAGTAAATTAAATAGGCCGGTGGGCCGGATTGGGCCCCCGAAACATACAGACTTTGGACAGGCCTGAGTTAAGATGACCTACTTGGATTTAAACTGCTTTAATTTGTTTGGCTATTGCTGAGGATTTGAGCCAATTAATCTTACACTGTGCTAGTGACAACTAGGATGGGTGAATATGCCAATTTGTGCTGCTCTTCGTTCCTCATTTTTCCAGTCTTTAATGCTTCACATTGCCACATCATTTTGCTTTAACAAAAGGGCTCATGAAAATTCATCATCATTTTAGTGTGAATTTCTCCCAATATTCTCATTTTTGTATGCAATTTTGCCCAATACACACATTTTTGCAAAAAAATCCCCTAATGTAATGCATCTGTCTATGTTATTTCCACTAATACATGCATTGAAATGCACAATTTGCACCAGTGTGTGCATTTTTGTACACATTACTTGGCTGGAGAACTGCATTGCAAAATTCAGAGAAGTGCGAATTTTGAACAATGGCTATGTTTATATTTATGCATTGTTTTGGGAAATGTGAGTTTGCCTTTAAATCCAAGCTGATCAAATTTCTCCTCCATCTCTAGACTGACAACTCAACACTAGATAGATTGGCCGGAGCCCCAGCACTGCCAAAATTGTCTCGTGGGAGATTCTGGTTATGCAATAGATCAGGGGATCTTATACAACTCTAAATCATCTACGAAGTCCCGAACCACTGCTGCAATGATCCTCGTGTTGGAGCCAGTAGCCAGATGATACTCACAGGGGTTGACTCTAGGTCTGTGGTTTGCAGCTCACAAAATTCTGGAACAGTGGGTGGTATTTCTGCTCGCACAACTGGATTCCCCCTTCCTCACTTTCCTCTGAACTCCCCTGCAAATCTGCTCCCAATTCCTCTTTTTGAGGGTAAGAAATGGGCTCCAGGAATGAGGAGAAAATGGGGAAGTTCCATTCCCCAGGCAGAATTTTCTCTTTCACTAATGGATCGGGAATGGCAGATAATGCACACTGTACTAAATCAGGGTTGCGAACACTTGAGATAAAAATATTCCGGTGCCCAGGTGGGTCCAATGATGGAGCTTAAGCGTGGAGACCAGCAGTTTATGAGAAAGCAGAATATACCACTCATGGCCTTATAATGGCATTATATGTACTCTGTGCAATCTGTTCCTCTTTTTTGACTGCTGCCTTTCAAATTTGCAGTTGATAGCTTGATATTACGCTCATTTTATTAGCCCTGTTCAGACAGCCTAAACCACACAATTAACATCACATGGAGTAGGAAAGTAAGGCCATCCCAATGACCCCAGCCATATGTCCCCTGCCAGCCCCACTACTGCTGCCCATGAGTTAGGGGGCGGGATGAAGCGGGGAGCCTGTCACAGGGGGTTCTCAATCACAGCAGGAGCCTGTAGGGCAGACCTTCACTGTTCAGACCTTCCCCCTCAATGTGTGGATGGATGGTCACTTGGGATGTGAGGCCAGTAGTTGTTGTCCCCCCTCTTGCCCCGCATGATATTAATATCATAATTTAGAGCACCTAAATAGGCTTTTTTTTTTTTGCAATGCACATGTGTCTATTGTTGGCCTCCTTAAGGCAATTGTGAAAGGTAAAAAGGTAAAGGTAAAGGTACCCCTGCCCGTACGGGCCAGTCTTGCCAGACTCTAGGGTTGTGCGCTCATCTCACTCTATAGGCCGGGAGCCAGCGCTGTCTGCAGACACTTCCGGGTCACGTGGCCAGCGTGACAAGCTGCATCTGGCGAGCCAGCGCAGCACACAGAACGCCGTTTACTTTCCCGCTGGTCCCTATTTATCTACTTGCACCCGGGGGTGCTTTCGAACTGCTATGTTGGCAGGCGCTGGGACCGAACGACGGGAACACACCCCGCCGTGGGGATTCGAACCGCCGACCATGTGATCGACAAGTCCTAGGCACTGAGGTTTGACCCACAGCGCCACCCGCGAAAGGTAGGATATACATAAATATAATACAGTCATACCTCATGTTGCGTCCGCTTCAGGTTACATGTTTTCGTGTTGCGTCCCACGGCAACCCGGAAGTACTGGAACGGGTTACTTCCGGGTTTTGCTGCTCATGCATGCACAGAAGCACTAAATTGCGCCGTGTGCGTGCGCAGACATGACACTTCGGCTTGCTTCAGTTCCATGTTACGGACAGGCCTCTGGGACGGATCCCATCCGTAACATGAGGTTCCACTGTACATTCTTCTTCATCATCATCTACTGATTAATGTCAAAATGGGCTTACAATGTAGTGGCTTATAAAGTACAGTGGTACCTCCGCTTGTGGACAGGATCCGTTCCAGAGGTCCAGTCGGATCCCAAGGTTTCCGCAACCTGAGGACCGCTTCTGCGCATGCATGTGTGGCAAAACCCAGTAAAATACTTCCGGGTTTGCCGCTTTCACATCCCAAAGTTTACGTAACCAGAGGGTTACGTAACCGAAGGTACTACTGTACATAAAAACCAACAAACATTAATGTCTTGACACTTGAGGTGTCTGTTTTAAGGACCCACCTTATGTTTATGATTGCTTTAAATATTGTGTTTTAATGCCGTAACCCACCGTGGGACCTTAGAGTGAAGGGCAGGTAATAAATAAATATTATAAATATAAGCATCTATAATCAAAACACACAATAAACCAATCCCCATCAGGATAACACCGCAATGAAAACCGGAGAGTTCTGTCGACAGATCAAGGGAATGCCTATATAAACAGGTGCAGTCTTCATAAAATACATATCACAAGTCTCTCTCTCTTTTTTTAATACTCCCCCCAATCTTTAGCACTGGAAGCCGAATTTTTGGCCATATCGAAAAGGAGTAAGCGCTGTCAGCATGAAGGGAAGGCTTTATGGACTGCATACATAGATGTACCATTGTGAGCATCAGTGACTGGGAAGAAATGGCGACACTTTGCTGGGATTCTGGAGGTGGGATGCTCAGACCACATAACAGGAATATTTAGTCCTACTTCTTCCCTTTCTTTTTAAAACTCAGGGTGATCTTTGCCCAGCTTTGTAAAAGTGAACAAGGAGAAGTTCCCTTGAAAGAGACCTTTTAATCAGTATTCCATTCTGACAGCAGGGGCTATAGCCTGGCCAAGACATTTTTTACTATTAAGTCAGTTCAGCATCAAAGCCCTAAATGATGCATACAATTTCATGGCTAGCCCCTTGGCTTCAATGTTATGACTGATCAGCAGCAGAAGAAATGCCTTTTCATTTAGCTGAGGTTGCACCGGAAGAGTCCTAGGGTGTGGAAGAAAATGCTACACACACACCCTCTCTCTATTTCTCTCTCTTACTTTTTCTTCCCGTCCTCCTCCTCTATTTTTCCCCCCTTCGAAAAAACACATCTGTCCATCTAAGACATTTTTCTCCTACTGTGAAAATAGGTCAGAGTCATAAAGTGCCCCCCCTCCATGCAGCCTGAGGTAAAAGAAATAAAGTAAAAATCATTTTTGGTCTCTGCATTTATTAGCATGGAAGAGCTGTTGGGTTACTTAGCGGAAGGTTCCTTTGAAAATAAAATGAAATAGGGAGATAAAAAACAATCGAAACAGCTTTGGTTCTGTTAGAGGGATTGCGGTGTGCAGTGGTGGAGAGGAGAGACATAAACAATCAGAAATAAGATATTTAAGTCCCATTTTGGTTCAGCCATTGCGTTTTTCCTGCCTACAAATGCCACTACCGGTAACTTTATCATTCTTGCTACCAACAATCATTGTACGAAGTGGGGATGTACGAATTTTTTGACAAAGTATGGAAGGCAAAGACTTCCGTTCCCTGCCTCATTTATTTATTCACAATATTTGCATTCTGCCTTTTGGCCCTTCACACCTGAGTTGAGGCGGTTCACAACGTAATTTAAAGCAATATGCAATTCCAGCTGCAAATCTATATAATTAAACCAAGTGCCAAGCTTGAAGCTGGAACAGATGTTGGTTCAGGATAGGATACTGTAGTAACTGCAAGAAAGAAGTGGCAGCAGTGGCTGAACAGCACCACTTCGGAAGGGGCCGAGAAAACCTTAGGCTTGATGGACCAAAAGCCTGACTTTGTGAAAAGCTGTTCCTGCACCCATAATCAGCAAGGCCAACTTTTGGGAAAAGAGGCTGTAGGTCAGTGGCAGAGTACTTCCTTTGCTTGGACAAGAAGTTCAGCTTCCTGCATCCTTAGCCAAAGAGATTTCATATGTCCTGTTTCCCCATTAAAAACGGAAACTCTGTACAGTGGTACCTTGGTTCTCAAACGCCTTGGTACTCAAACAACTTGGAACCCAAACACTGCAAACCCGGAAGTAAGTGTTCTGGTTTGTGAACTTTTTTTCAGAAGCCAAACGTGCTCCATTTTGAGTGTTATACTTCCGTTTTGAGTGTTATGCTGAGACCTGTCTGTTTTTGCTATTTATTTTGCGTTTTTCTTTTTGCGGCTCTTTTTTCGTGACTGTGTGGAACACAGTTCAGCTACTGATTGATTGATTGATTGTGTGACAGCAGTACATTGTTTATTGCTTTCATTTTATGGATCAATGGTCTCGTTAGATAGCAAAATTCATGTTAAATTGCTTGTTTTAGGGGATGTTTTTAAAAGTCTGGAACGGATTAATCCATTTTGCATTACTTTCTATGGGAAAGCGCGCCTTGGTTTTGGAACGCTTTGGTTTTGGAAAGGACTTCTGGAACGGATTAAGTTTGAGAACCAAGGTACCACTGTACCGCTGATAGACATAACTAACAATATGCAAGTGGTTTGGGGAGAGATGCGCCACTGATGGCAACGCGTCACCTTCTCTTTTCCAGTTTAGGGACTGACATTTGATTGCGTTCCAAACGAAAGCCCTTTCCCATCTTTGGTTTCGACATTTCCCCTGGTTCCTTGGAGACTGCGTGTGGCACGGCTTTGTTTATGCGTGGGGCCGAGAGTAAGAGGGAAGTTTGTTTGAATTACTCTTAGCAGGAAAGATTGATGTTTAAAACCAGACATCTGGGTAGGGCCACGAAAGGCATTCGCTAACAGAAGATTCAGTCTTCAAGGTATAATATTTATAAAAGCCAGGGCAAGCGGTACATATGTAGATCTAGGACAATTTGATATTTATGAAGTGCCGGGGTTTTATTTGGACAGAAATGTTGGTAATTATCTTTGCAAAGGGCCATTTATATATACCATTTGAAAGTAAATCAATAGCAAATTGGAATGCCGTTTCTTTTAGTGGATACACTTGGTGCTGAGCCGAGTGCCAGCTAAGCCGAGCAAAATGTTTCTCAAGGCCTGCCAGGGACACATGGATGCAGACATTGCTAATGCTCTCTGTTCAGATTTCAAGCGGCTTTGTAATGGCAAGTGAACCATGTGGACAGGCCTGCCTCTGTCGGCTTCAAGGAGCTGGTTACAATCTGTGTAAATACGACACAGCGCAAAGTATTGTTGTAAGCTCCATGACACCCTAAGTCACGCTAGAAGGTAGGACCACCTGGAAAACGTCTAGAGGCATGCTGGGAAATTAAACGCCTCCTCTCCTAACTGCGTTCCGTAGAGGGTGCTTTCTAGAATACATGTGTTGTTAATTAGGGACGTGCCTGCCATCTTGCAACTTTTATTAAATCTCTCTCCCTCTCTCTCCCTCCCCCGCCTCCCTTAAAAAGTTCTCAGATGTTTTACTAGAGGAAGAAGCACCCATTTGGCCACTTTAGTGTAAATCCATCTTTCCCACAAGAGATCTGACTAGTCCTATCAAAACTTTATTTTCCCCCTTTCCCTGAAATTCTTCAGATGTCTTACCTGGGGAGGAGCTACCACATTTCTTTCAGGAAAAAGACGTTTGACAACAAAATGTTGCGGCGCATCTAGGGATGAGTGTATCTGTCAAAGTTGGTTCCTCTCAGTTTCTCAATTTCCCAGTCTTAAGTAGAGTTCTTCACATTTCCATGTTAGTTTGCAATTCTATTTATTTATTTATTAAAGTAATAGTGAATATTCACCAGCATTTTAGGGTGAATTTGTCCCAATATACAATTTTTTTGCAGCACAGTTTCCCTGAATACAATGCTTTTTTTTTTACTAAAATATATATTTTAGGCCCACTTTACCTTGTTGTTGTTTAGCTGTGTCCTACTCTTCGTGCCCCATGAACCAGAGCACGCCAGGCACTCCTGTCTTCCACTGCCTCCTGCAGTTTGGTCAAACTCATGTTAGTAGCTTCAAGAACACCGTCCAACCATCTCGTCCTCTGTCGTCCCCTTCTCCTTGGGCCCTCCATCTTTCCCAACATCAGGGTCTTTTCCAAGGAGTCTTCTCTTCTCACGAGGTGGCCAAAGTATTGGAGCCTCAGCTTCAGGATCTGTCCTTCCAGTGAGCACTCAGGGCGGATTTCCTTCAGAATGGATAGGTTTGATCTTCTTGCAGTCCATGGGACTCTCAAGAGTCTCCTCCAGCACCAGAATTCAAAAGCATCAATTCTTCGGCAATCAGCCTTCTTTATGGTCCAGCTCTCACTTCCATACATCACTACTGGGAAAACCACAGCTAAATTATACACAGGAGAGAGGTGAGTCCTGTGTCTTTACATTTTTATTTTTATTTTAAATTGGGTCAGGATTCTGGTGTTGGGTGAGCATTTTACCCTTTCTCCCCTGGCTGTTTTCCAATGTAACCTCCTCCCCTCCAAAAAGCTGTCATTTGTCCCATCAGGGAAAAGATATGGGTATCCATACTTTTTCTCTAACAGAGCAAACGGAAACCTCTGAATGGGTGGGGATTTACATTGAGAAAACATGTCATGGACTGGCTGGAACGGTGGGAGGCACCAGCTGAGAAACCCCCAAGGGACAAAGGCTCAGAGCCTGGGGAATGGCGGTGGGACGATGATGAGCGGTCAGAATTAGAAGAGGGAGAAGCCTGGGAGGAGGTGGTGTTGGAAGCTGCAGAGGTAACAGCATTTAGTGAGCAGGAAGAGTCTGTGGCAGAGAGAAGTCCAGAATCAGAACCAGAAGTGGAAGCAGGAGAAGAAAGAAGGTAAGAAGCAGAGATGAGTTAGGCTGGTGAAGAAGCTTGGGTGACTTCCCCTCCTCTTGTGACCCAGCTCACCTTCCCCCTGGTCTTTATGCCTCTTCTGGTTCTGGGAGACAAGGGGGAGGGGAGCTTGTCGGTGTAGGAGGCAAAGACACCAATGGCTCTTCATCAGCCTGACTTATCTCTGTCTCTTGGCCTCTCTCCTCCCACTTTTCTGCTTCAGCTTCTTCCTCTGGTTCTCTCTGCCACAGACGACCCCCGCCCCATGAAGCTCTGTTACCTTTTCAGCTACCTCCTCTTTCCAGTCATTGTCGTCCCACCACCAATGCCCACGCTCTGAGCCTTCTTCCCTTGGTGGTTCTCCAGCCGCTTCGTCCCACCATTCCTCTGTGTGCAACCAGCCCATGACAGCCACTCTTTCACTTTTGGGCACCAACAAAACCGGAAGACTGGAAGAAGAAGAAGAAGAAGAAGAAGAAGAAGAAGAAGAAGAAGAGGAGGAGTAGTTTGGATTTGATATCCCGCTTTATCACTACCCGAAGGAGTCTCAAAGCGGCTAACAATCTCCTTTCCCTTCCTCCCCCACAACAAACACTCTGTGAGGTGAGTGGGGCTGAGAGACTTCAAAGAAGTGTGACTAGCCCAAGGTCACCCAGCAGCTGCATGTGGAGGAGCGGAGACGCGAACCCGGTTCACCAGATTACGAGTCTACCGCTCTTAACCACTACACCACACTGGCTCTCATTTCTAATAATCTCATTGCTGCTTGTTCTAAGGTTATTGGATATGGCAAAGCGCCACTAATGCTACCTGCGAATCGGGCTCTAACCGCCTTACTCAGCCAAATCTCCCAATGACGTTAATGAGGGTTTTGGCTCGGGGTGGAGTGCTGCCATCAGGCTCCCATCATCCATTAAAAGCACTTATGAGAGCCTGCATTAGGCTCACCTCGGTGCGGATCAACATTCCATTTATTAGGATGGAGGCAGGAGGCTCCCTCGACTTTGCCAAGTTCTGGCGGGGAGACGTTAGATTCACTCACCTGTCGAATGACAGATCATTATATCTGGCAATGCGTGCAACTGGGAGCCAACAAGATATTTCATAGCAAATGCATGGAATCTAACCATGCCCCCCAAGTGCAAAATTTTCTGGGATGCAGCCTGTCTATTATTATTATTATTATTAACTATAAATGATGATGATGATGATTTAAAAAACCGACCTACATGTCTTTGAAGATAAGTGCTTCCAGAACAGTATTGGCATTTCCCCCTTGCTCTTAAGCCAACTTCCTTTCTCTTACTCGGGGGTCAACTTTCAAGACAGCATTAAAGCAAGCGGCTAATGGAATTAAGGGTATAATAATAGAAGAGTATAGTGAGACAATTGTATTAACAAAAAATAAATCATGTTGAGTGTAAGGTAAGTGTTTTTTAATTGATTGATGGGAAGGATGCTCTGCAGGGTTTTTCTCCCCGCCCCCCCCCCTTTTGAGGACTGACAGACAGTTACCTCCCAGCTACTGCATAGTGGAAAAACCAAAAGAACAGAGGGGCAGGGGCGGAGTGAGGAGGAGGGAGAAAGTTAGAATATTATGCACAGGGAAGATAAATTATTCAGGGAAGATGGCCCATTTTGTGCTGACATCACTAATGTGAAAACGCATTAAATCTTTGACACCAGCTTCATTCCTGGGAGGCTGGAATCACCGCGACAAGGTATTAGAGATTATAATGCGGCGCTGCCGGCTCCCACTTCCTTTGTGCGCCGTTAAATGGCTTTCCAAGGTGATTGGGTAAGTGGGGATTCAGCAGATATTATAAATGCTGGAAAGGAATAGTTTGCAGCTGGGGAGTCTCTCTGTAGGGCCGGCCCAAGACATTCTGCTGCCTGAGGCGAAGGACAAGATGGCGCCGCACCCACCCACAATTCCATGCAGAAAATCTGTCCTGAATCTTAATTCTGTGGGAGAACGTCCTCCACGGTACCTGGGGGCAGCAGGATAGCTTGGGGCTATAGCAGGGGTAAGCAAACTTTTTCAGCAGGGGGCTGGTCCACTGTCCCTCATACCTTGTGGGGGGCCGGACTATATTTTGAAAATAATAATAATGAACAAATTCCTATGCCCCACAAATAACCCAGAGATGCATTTTGAAATAAAAGCACATATTCTACTCATCTAAAAACACCCTGCAGGGGCCACAAATAACCAAGAGATGCATTTTAAATAAAAGGACACATTCTACTCATGTAAAAACACGCTGATTCCCGGACCGTCCGTGAGCCGGATTTAGAAGGCGATTGGGCTGGATCCGGCCCCCGGGCCTTAGTTTGCCTACCCATGGGCTACAGGGTGGACCATGTGGCACACTCAGCTTTGGCCCGCATTGTTTGTTGCCTGAGGCAGCTGATTCACTCTCCCTCATGGTAGGACTGGGTGTGCGCTTCTGGTTAACATAGGGGTGGGGAACCTCAGGCCTGCAGGCCCAATGTGTCCCTCCAGGTCTCTCTGCTAAGGCATGAGCTGGACCTTTGTGGTAGATATCAATGCCTGGGCAGGTTCCTACAAAGCAGAACTGAATGGTGCAAGCCATAACAGAGCATGGTGACCAGCACTTTTTCTATTGCTAAATTGGTTCCTGCAGTTTTGACCGTGTCATTGGTTTTAAAAGAATTTACTCTGGCCATTAGCTGCAGGGGATCCTGGAGATCAATGCCACTTCTTTCCATTAAAGACAATAACACTAGCTTAGCTCTTTGATAACATCCATAGTTCCTCCCTGGGGACTACTCTCTCCTTACATTGCCCGAAGACATGGTAAATTTATATAACCATCTCTTGTCTAATATTCTTGATTTGTCATCTCTTGTTAGTACTTTCGCCATTAACTCTAGGTGAAGAGATCCATAGAAGGATGATCTTAGACATATAAAGGCTGTAAGTAGAAATCTAGGGATGCGGGTGGCGCTGTGATCTAAACCACTGAGCCTCTTGGGCTTGCCGATCAGAAGGTTGGCGGTTCGAATGCCCGTGACAGGGTGAGCTCCCGTTGCTCTGTCCCAGCTCCTGCCAACCTAGCAGTTTGAAAGCACGCCAGTGCAAGTAGATAAATAGGCACCGCTCTGGCAGGAAGGTAAACAGCGTTTCTGTGTGCTACTCTGGTTTGGGTGTTCTGTTGCTCCAGAAAAACTATCTGCGGACAAACGCCGGCTCCCTCGGCCTGTAAAGCAAGATGAGCGCTGCAACCCCAGAGTCGTCTACAACTGGACTTAACTGTCAGGGGTCCTTTACCTTTACCTTTTTAAGTAGAAAACTAAGCCTAATGTAGGCCGTATATTCCCAAATTCCTGATACCATCTGAAACATAGGAAAACAGCATTCTGAATTTGAATAGCATTATATCCATTGGGCATATTTTTTCTCACCTGAGAATAGCTGATTATGTTATAGCTAATGGGCAGGTATTTGTTTTATAGTGGTGCCTTGGTTCTCAAATGCCTTGGTTCTCAAATGCCAAAAACCTGGAAGTAAGTGTTCTGGTTTCCAAACAATTTTCAAAAGCCGAACATCCAATGCGGTTGTCGGCTATTGTTTCCGGGGCACCTGCATCAATCAGAAGCTGCACCTTGGTTTTCAAACATTTCAGAAATCAAACAGACTTCCGGAACAGATTAAGTTTGGCGCTTTTGTTTCTGCTATTTATTTTGCATTTTTGTTTTTGAGGCTTTTTCAGTCAATTTGTTTTTGTGACTGTGTGGAACCCAGTTCAGCTACTGATTGACTGAATGTGTGACTGAGCAGTGGCGTAGCGTGGGTTGTCAGCACCCGGGGCAAGGCAAGTAATTTGCGCTCCCTAACCCGTGGATTTGCGCCCCCTAACCCGTGGATCTGCGCCCCCTAACCCTAACCCCCAGGTGTTGTGCCCGGTGTGGCCGGCCCCCCCTGCACCCCCATGCTACGCCACTGTGACTGAGGAAAGGAATAAAAGCCCCCCATCCAAACAGTGACTCTCATCACTGCAGGTAAGAAAAAATAAAAATTTTAATTTTTATCATTTACAATATTGTCTTATTTATTTTATAGTACAGTACATTGATTATTGCTTTCATTTTATGGATCAATTGGTCTCGTTAGATAGTAAAATCCATGTTAAATTGCTGTTTTAGGGGTTGTTTTTCCCCGGAACGGATTTATCTGTTTTGCATTACTTTCTATGGGAAAGCGCTCCTTGGTTTTGGAACACTTTGGTTTTGGAACGGACTTCCGGAATGGATTAAGTTTGAGAACCAAAGTACCACTGTATTTATTTCTTTTACTCACAAACCCACCGTTCACCCATCTGTCATGGATGCTTTAGCTGAGATTCCTGCATTTCAGGGGTTTGGACTAGATGGCCATTGGGGTCCCTTCTAACTACAATTCTATGATTCTATGATACTGCTTTAAATGTAGAGTACAGATGGAGCTTTAGTCTGGATTGGCATCATTATAGTAATAGAACGAGACATTTATTTACCTCACAAACATCAAACTAAACCGTATTCCACAAGATTTAGTTTAAAGTAAATATACTGAGGGTGGGAGATTTCAGTATCATGCCGATTTCCTATTTTAGCATCCCTTGTATTAACAGGAGAAAGCAACTATTAAAGAAAGGTAAACCGAGTGAAGTCTGTGTTTACAGTTCTAAATTGGTTTTTGCCACCAAGGAAAAGAATTTTGCAGTCAATGTGGACAGTTCACTGAAGATGTCAGCTGAGTTCAGCGCAGTAGCAAGGCAAACAGCATTAACAACTATTAAAGTGGAGATGGAGAAAGCCATGGCAGAATATCAGTGTGACTATATAAATCTATTGTTTGTTCATATTTCACATAATGTGTAAAAGATCTTTAAAAAAAGGAAAGAAGATCTGTCAGAGGTGAATTGGGTGTAGGCTTGAAATGAAGAATTGTTGTTGAGACAATTTCTGGAACGCTGTGTATGAAAATACTTTTAAAAATAATTGATGCAGTATATGTCTGCATTAGGGACGCGGGTGGCGCTGTGGGTTAAACCACAGAGCCTAGGACTTGCCAATCAGAAGGTCGGCGGTTCGAATCCCCGCGACGGGGTGAGCTCCCATTGCTCGGTCCCTGCTCCTGCCAACCTAGCAGTTCGAAAGCACATCAAAGTGCAAGTAGATAAATAGGTACTGCTGTGGCGGAAAGGTAAACGGCGTTTCCGTCCGCTGCTCTGGTTCGCCAGAAGTGGCTTAGTCGTGCTGGCCACATGACCTGGAAGCTGTACGCCGGCTCCCTCGGCCAATAAAGTGAGATGAGCACCGCAACCCCAGAGTTGGTCACGACTGGACCTAATGGTCAGGGGTCCCTTTACCTTTATGTCTGCATTGCTTGAGAACTAGGTCACCTGATTTCATTGGCATCGCACACCTTTTTACCCTGCCCCCCCTCTCTCTCACCACCGTAATTCATTTAAACAGCGTTTAATGTTGTATTTTAAATTGCTGTGATCCACTCTAGGACCTTATGATGTGTGGTGGGTAATAAGAATAAGATGCTGCTGCTGATTTATTAATTAATCAAATTACTTGCAGCATCTTTTTAGACCATGTGGCTCAAGCAAGCCATCTTTGTGTTTCTATACAAATAATTTCAAAGCTCTCAGCACTTTGGGATCTAAATCTTAGTGCCTGTGTTTTCTTACTCCTGTATGGAAAAGCACATGAATCCTTTGAAGAGTTTGTAAGTAAACCATGTTTAATTTACCAAACATGCGGTCTCTTTCTGTGCTAAGGCAAGTGGGGAACTTTGGGGGGGGGGGATTAGAAGGTGATATTTTAAAGGTTTAACAGCACAAAGCCCTGAAATTCTGGGTTGATCTGGGCAGGAATCTGTTAGATCAGGCTTCCTCAACCTCAACCCTTCAGATGTTTTGAGACTGAAATTCCCATCATCCTTAACCACTGGTCCTGCTAGCTAGGGATGATGGGAGTTGTAGGCCAAAAACATCTGGAGGGCCGAGGTTGAGGAAGCCTGTGTTAGACCCTGAGCCAGCCTCACTGATGACATGCAGCAATTTGACTGCCCCCCCCCCCGTTTTCCAGCTGGTATGCTTGGCAGTGGGCCCACCACTCTGCTAAACTTTGCTAGGGTTAGGGCTAGGCTTTCACCCTAAGTGGTGTGTGGCCAAGTGTGAATCAGCTCAATTGTTAGAAAGCATGAAAAACAGTGACGCGTTCTTATGTGACAAGGAACCAGGGAGGACCATCTCCCGGGATAAATGGACCCTGGGCGAAGTGCCCCCAAAGAGGCTGGCTGCAGGTACCAGCCCTGGAATCAGGGAAGCAAAGAGGATGGTTGGAAGACAAGCAGATATTTGATTTATGGCCTGGAAAACAAATAAAACCTGCCTTATCGATGTTTCTGAGAATCTGTTACTAGAAATAGTTGGAATAAAAATGTCATTGACTGGTGTGATGGCCTGGGACTCGGGCTCGGACTTGGAACCGGAGGAGTCTCGGTCCGCACTGGATCCTCTGCCTCAGGCGGCAGCTGAACTTTGCCTGGGGCCTGATTCTGAAGAGCCCCAGTCTGCCCAGGTTCCCCTACAACAAGCACCAGCTTCAGATGTGGAGATTACCTTGTTGCCTTCAGCTGGGCAATCACTTACAGCTGCTCCACTACCAGTTGGGTCAGTGGAGGCTGAGGCGGCCTCTGAGTCTACTAACCCACCGACGTCTGCCGAGCTGCAGAGACTCAGACGTGAGAGAAGAAGAGACCTGAGTACTCGCAGGAGGAGTGCTCGCCGTTGGGCGAGACAGGGAGGTGAGTCAAAGGGGGATCAGGACTGGCCGTTACCCCATCAGAGATAAAAGGCTGCCGGACCCTGCCCCAGGTTGCGGGAGCAACGTTGCTGCTTGCTGGAACCTACCTGTTACCCTGTGCCAGACCTAGCCTGGTTTCCTGCCCTGGTCCTATTGGACTGACTCTTTGTGGAATCCTTGGATTTGGGACCAGACCTGGACCGTGTTGCTCGGGTTAACCCCCGGGCCCAGCACAACTACAATGTTTCCCCAGTTAAGGGAAGTAATGAGAGCTTTTACTCGTAAAGAAGAGAGTTGCTTAAAAATGAATTTCTGCGATAATAATAATAATAATAATAATAATAATAATAATAATAATAATAATAATGGCATCAGCAACAATAATAGCTCAATGTGCCATCCTCTTTTCACTGTTCTTCTATGGGGCTTCTTAAATCTCACAATCTCACCTTTATGGTACTGCTTGAGGTCTCCTTCTTGGTCAGGCTTCTTTGTTTTCCTTCTGGATCCACCTGCTGCTGCCATCCACTCTTCCTGGAGCTTTCCCTTTCATTAGCTACTTAGCAGGAGCACATTGTCCTTCAGCAAGAAAGCAGAGAGCAGTCCCGCCTAGAGGGAAGTGTTTGCCGCTGTGTTAAATTGCTCCTTCCCTGCCCCTATGATTCCATTAAAATGTAAACTCTCCCCGCACCCCAAGAGTATACAGTGGCCTGGAAGATCATCCAAATGACCACAAACGCTGATGACCTAACGCACCACTTAACCTGAGCCATTGCTTGCCTACTCCATTGTCCTCCCGGCATATAACCTCCTTAGTGGTTCAGCACCATGGGGACAACTGAAATGCCCCAGCAGGGGGGAAAATATAGGACCTCAGGAGGGCAGACCAATGATTTGCTTCAGAGAGGTTTCCCTGCCGTGCCTCAAACAACATTAAATTTGTGGAGGAGTTTGCCTGCTGAAGATGTTTGTCTCCAGCAGCGTCCCCCAATCTGGTGCCCTCCAGATGTATCCCAGCACTGCCAATGGTCAGGGAGGATAGGAAGAAGAAGAAGAAGAGTTTGGATTTGATATCCCACCTTTCACTCCCTTTAAGGAGTCTCAAAGCGGCTAACATTCTCCTTTCCCTTCCTCCCCCACAACAAACACTCTATGAGGTGAGTGGGGCTGAGAGACTTCAAAGAAGTGTGACTGGCCCAAGGTCACCCAGCAGCTGCATGTGGAGAAGCGGAGACGCGAACCCGGTTCCCCAGATTACGAGACTACCGCTCTTAACCACTACACCACACTGGCTCTCAGTGTGGAACACAGGAAGCTGCCTTATCCATTGTCCATCTAGCTCAGTCTTGTCTACACTGGCTGGCAATACAGTAGCTCTCAAGAGTAACAGACAGAGGACATTCCAAGCCCTATCTGGAAAGGCCAGAGTCAGGAATTAAATCTGGGACCTTCTGTATTCAAAGCAGATTCTCTGCCACTGAGCTATAGTCCTTTTATGATGGAGTTGTGATTGGAAACGTCTTGAGGGCACCAGCTTTGGCAAGGCTCTTCTAGAGTGGTAATAGGATCATAGAATTATGGAGTTGGAAGGAACCTCTGCAGTGCAAGAACCTCAGCTACAGCATCCATGGCAAATGGCCATCCAACCTCTGCTAAAAAACCTCCAAGGATGGAGAGTCCACAAGTCCATTCCTCTGTCAAACAGCTCTCCCTGTCAGAAAGTTCTTCCTGATGTTTAGCTGGAATCTCCTTTCTTGAAGCCATTAGTTTGAGTCATACACTACAGAGAAGGAGGAAACAAGCTTGTTCCTTCTTCCATGTGACAGCCCTTGAGATATTAGAAGATGGCTATCATATCTCCTCTCTGTCTACTCTTTTCCAGGCTGAACATACCTAGCTCCTTCAAACATTCTTCATTCTTTCCAGACCTTTGATTATCTTGGTTACCCTCCTCTGCACACGTTCCACATGTTGTCATCGCCCTTCATAAATTGTGTTGTCCGGAACTGGACACAGTATTCTAGGTGTGACTGGCTAAACTTAGTCGATGAGCAGTGGCTGCAAGCTTTGTGCCCTCATTACGAGGTTCAAGGTTCTTGCTGTGCTGGTCCCGGGGGGAAGGTTACCGTTGACGTAGTCGAAGTCCGGTCCTGAGTCAATAGTCTGGAAACAGTTCGCAAGGAGCGGGGTGAGGTCCGAAACAGGAAGCCGAGCGGGGACAGGAACACTGGAGGGTCAGGTCTGGGTCCGGACAGGAGCAGGTACTCAGCGACGACGTTGCTCCCGCAACCTGGGACCGGACTGACTGGCCTTTATCTTCTCTGAGGCCAGGGGCGGTCCCAGCCCCCAGGAGACCCGCCTCTCCTGGCCTTAAGGCGAGCACTCCTCCTGGGAGAAACCAGTTCCCTTCGCCTCTCTGCCCTGAGCCTCTGCAGTTCAGGAGAGGCTGAAGGGTTACTGGGCCCAGGGGGAGACTCACCTGTAGGCACTGAGTCCTCAACCACCTCTGGAGCCAGAATGGATTCACCTGGTGCCTACTCCTGAGGATCTGGCACAGGTGCAGGCGCCTCAGAATCAAGGCCCTGCCCCAGTTCAGCCGGCCCTGGAGGCGGGGACTCCTGTGCAGGCTGGGATTCCTCTGGTTCACTCTCTGAATCGGATTCCCAGGCCATCACACTTGCATTCATTTACTTCTTGGGTTCACGATACCTCCTGGACCACATAATTCCTTATATCCCTGCCTGACCACAGAGGTCTTTGGAGAAGTAACTTTTGCGGTCCCTCACAGCTTAAATGCACAGCTTCTTTTCACCCCAAGCCATGCACTCAGTATTGTGGGCCTCATTTGATGGCGCTCCCTCCCAGTGGAGGCCAGTGTGGACCTGCCACCTACGGGCCTCTTTTACACACACCTCCTAGCGAGAAGGCTGATCGCTGAAGAATTGATGCTTTTGAATCAATTCTGGAGGTGCTGGAGGAGACTCTTGAGAGTCCCATGGATTGCAAGAAGATCAAACCGATCCATTCTTAAGGAAATCAGCCCTGAGTGCTCACTGGAAGGACAGATCCTGAAGCTGAGGCTCCAATACTTTGGCCACCTCATGAGAAGAGAAGACTCCCTGGAAAAGACCCTGATGTTGGGAAAGATGGAGGGCACAAGGAGAAGGGGACGACAGAGGATGAGATGGTTGGACAGTGTTCTCGAAGCTACCAGCATGAGTTTGACCAAACTGCGGGAGGCAGTGGAAGACAGGAGTGCCTGGCATGCTCTACTCCATGGGGTCACAAAGAGTCGGACATGACTAAACAACTAAACAACAACAAAAACTCTAGTTCGTTATTTCAAGGCTCTGCTGCTAAATAATAATAATAATAATAATAATAATTTATTATTTATACCCCGCCCATCAGGCTGGGCCTCCCCAGCCACTCTGGGCGGCTTCCATAAAAACCAAAAATACAGTAAAATATCACACGTTAAATACTTCCCTGAACAGGGCTGCCTTAAGATGTCTTCTGAATGTCAGGTAGTTGTTTATCACTTTGACATCTGCTGGAAGGGCGTTCCACAGGGCGGGTGCCACTACCGAGAAGGCTCTCCGCCTGGTTCCCTGTAGCTTTGCTTCTCGCAATGAGGGAACCGCCAGAAGGCCCTCGGCGCTGGACCTCAGCGTCCGGGCAGAATAATGGGGGTGGAGACGCTCCTTCAGGTATACTGGACCGAGGCCGTTTAGGGCTTTAAAGGTCAGCACCAACACTTTGAATTGTGCTCGGAAACGTACTGGGAGCCAATGTAGGTCTTTCAAGACCGGTGTTATATGGTCTCGGCGGCCACCCCCAGTCACCAGTCTAGCTGCCGCATTCTGGATTAGTTGTAGTTTCCGAGTCACCTTCAAAGGTGGCCCCACGTAGAGTGCATTGCAGTAGTCCAAGCGGGAGATAACCAGAGCATGCACCACTCTGGCGAGACAGTCCACAGGCAGATAGGGTCTCAGCCTGCGTACCAGATGGAGCTGGTAAACAGCTGCCCTGGACACAGATTTGACCTGTGCCTCCATGGACAGCTGTGAGTCCAAAATGACTCCCAGGCTGCGCACCTGGTCCTTCAGGGGCACAGTTACCCCATTCAGGACCAGGGAATCCTCCACATCTGCCCGCCTCCTGTCCCCCAAAAACAGTACTTCTGTCTTGTCAGGATTCAACCTCAATCTGTTAGCCGCCATCCATCCTCCAACCGCCTCCAGACACTCACACAGGACCTTCACCGCCCTCACTGGTTCTGATTTAAAAGAGAGGTAGAGCTGGGTATCATCCGCATACTAAAAAACAAAACAAAAACAA
Source organism: Podarcis muralis (assembly GCF_964188315.1). Classification (NCBI taxonomy): domain Eukaryota; kingdom Metazoa; phylum Chordata; class Lepidosauria; order Squamata; family Lacertidae; genus Podarcis; species Podarcis muralis. The sequence goes on from NC_135663.1 coordinate 13,952,704, forward strand.
ATTAGGGCTTTCCCATGCTTACCATTTATAGTGCCCTAATTTCTGTTTGAGCTGGTGTTTTTAAGAGCAAATTTGTAGCTGTCTGCACCTTTGCTCACATGTTGCTAATTCTTAGTGCGTGATTGTGGGGTTTTTCCTCTCCGTGCTAATGATGGGCTGTGCCCAAACTGAGAAAAGTTCCATGGCTGAGGTCACAGCACTAAAAGACCTTCACATTCCCCCAGCCAGTAAATGTCAGAGTTCTGTGCGTGAGAATGGGGAAAGCCCTTCCAGAGTTTTCAAAATATATGTATTTAATGCCTAGTATTCCGGAATACTAATCTTGTGAGAATATAGGAAATTAGAAGGAGAACCATGTGTCTTCCTGAGCTATGGCCGACCTCAACAACCTCGTTCTTCTCATAAAATTTTATATGCAGCTAATGATTGCTGTCATGGGCAGGGCTTTGACTCAGTTCCATAGTCTCTATCTGCCATATCTTTCCTCTGAACTGAGCTTGTGAACTGACGGTATGTGCCGGTCAGAAGGTGGTGGTGCACATGGTTCCCAAGCCATGCCCAGCAACATGGACCCCCCTCTATCTGGGAAGAGGTAGGATGCTGGTACACATGCTGGAAAACATTGAAGATCCATTCTGGATCATTTACAAAAGTTGGATTTTTTTGTGGTATAAGGAAAACAAGTTGTTTGAGTACAATGGACGCTCGGGTTGCGAACATGTTCTGTGCGGGATGCATATTCAAAACCCGCAGCGTTCGCAACCTGTATCTGCACGTCTGCGTACGCGCAGGTTGCGATTCGGTGCTTCTGCACATGCGTGACTGCTGAAACCCGGAAGTAACTCGTTCCGGTACTTTTAGAAGACATCTAATCCGTAACCTGAAAAAATGCAACCTGAAGCGGCTGTAACCCGAGGTATGACTGTACATTATTTCGGAATACTAGCTGAATGATTTACCTATGAGATGGCCTTACTTGCATGTACACTCACTCAACCACTTAGGCTGGCAGAAGTGGCAGTGATACAGGTGCCCCATAATAATCATAAGACTTTGGGACTCCTTGCCTATTAATATCGGGCAGGTGCTTCCACTGTACTCTTTTCGGCACCTGCTGAATTTTGTTTGTTTGTATGTTTAGACAAGCCTACCCAGAAGTTGATGCGAGATTTAATCTGTTTTTAATCTATTGCTACTTTAACTTTTCTGAAGTCTCAGATAACAGGCATCTCCCCACTTGCAAGCGACCGATTTGTGCATGGCCTATATGTGCACGATTGGTGGGCCGGGTCGAAGGCACGCCCGGGGATTCCCTGGGTCTCACGGGGGCAAAAGGCCAGCCCCCGCGTGTGTGGGAGGGGGTAGCCCGCAACCCCCTCTCCTCCCAAGCTCGGAAATGGCTATGTGTGGCACCTGGAAACAGATAAAGAATTTAATGGTGGGAGAGAGCTGGAGAGTCCTTGTGGCTCATGAGGAGACCCTCCTTGGAGCTTGAAGAGGACATCTGTGAGGGCAGAGGGAGCCCCCAAAGGACTGGAGGTACAGTGGTGCTTTATGGACACTGCTCAGCCTCCCTGCCTAACAGCTGATGTTCATGGTAGCGCAGCCACATTACCACACATCCTCCAGCCTCCTGCCAGCCCCAGAGCTTCAATTCTAGTTGTGGATATTTTTGGACACAGTATTTTTGGTATGGATAGGAGAGAGAGTGGCAGAGAGGGCATTTAAAGGGTGCTTAGAGGGAGCTCCCCACTTTTACACACTTTTTGTTTATGTGTGCGGGGTTCCCGAATGTAACTCCCATTTAATTGGGGTGTGTGTGTGTGTGTGTGTACTGTTGTTAATTTTTCCTATGGATGATTATTATTAATAATAATAATATTTAGGTAAACTGCTCTGAGATTTCTTGTTTTGATTTTACAATCAAGCGGTGCATCTGTTTTAGGAAACAAAATAAATAACATAAACAAATAAACAAGAAAAATGATGCTCAAATTGTTGGCAACATGCCAAAAAATCTCACCCCAACCCACCCACTGGCAACTATTCCACTATAAGAGGTAAGTGTGGAACGGCTCTTAAACTGGACTAGGGCAGGTCTTCAAACTGAGTCCTTTGTCCTATGCAAAACAGGACACATGACCTTGCCTCCTGCTATCTTCCATAAGTACAAACAACAGTATTCTAGTAATAGCAATATAATAAATGTTGTCTCAGCCTTAGGTATGGTGAAATAACTGTATTTCTTTTCTATTCGGTTGGGGGAAAACATACAAGAATGAGGTTGAAAATCTGCATAGTTATGAATAAGGGATCAATTATGAAGATAAAAGCCTGCCTCTATTGATCAGAGGGCGCTCTACCCAATTAAAATAATAACACTGATTAATATTGCAACATTAAAAAGTCAGTACTTGCCGAAGGTGATCAAGTATGCCGCGGGCACAAACGCTGACTTGGTGCCATGCCGGCCCGAAGTGCGAATTTTTTGTCCTCGGCCGAGCGTTAAGTGATAACGCTTCTGCAAATGATGGATTGCTACTAAAAGGCTTCATGAGAAGGCATGATACTCGAAAAGAGATTTGGGAATAGAAAGGTGGGTGCTTTCACTGAAATACAAAAGATGTCTTCGATACAAATCAACAGAGACGAAAGAGCAGGGGCAAAGGTCCTGATCTACCTCTAGTCACAGTCGGGTTAATCACATGTAAAAACTGCCAATTCCTACGAATGGAAATGCATGTCTCTATAAGAAATCTGTGATGGCCTGGGATTCGGACTCGGAGGCTGAACCTGAGGAATCCCAGCCTGCACAGGATTCCCCGCCTCCAGAACCAGCTGAGCCAGGGCTGGGGCTTGAGCCTGAAGGGTCCTCACCTGTGCTGGACCCTCAGGTGCAGGCACCAGCTGAGTCTGCTCTGGCTCCTGAGGGGATGGAGGACCCATTGCCTGCAGGTGCTCCACTCTCAGCCCCATCAGGGGAAGCTGAGGTTGCCTCTGGGTCCGGTAACCCTCCAGCCTCCCCTGAGCTGCAGAGGCTCAAGGCAGAGAGGCGGAGGGAACTAAGTTCCCGCAGGAGGAGTGCTCGCCTCCAGGCCAGGAGAGGCGAGTCACCTGTGGACCGGGGCCGCCCTATGCCTTGGGGCAGATAAAAGCCAGCCAGCCCCAGTTCCAAGTTGTGGGAGCAACATTGTTGGTAGCCTGTTCCTGCCTGCACCCTGTCCTGCCGGAGCTCCTGACCTCACCCGACTCCCTGCCTTGGACAGCTTTGACGGACTGCCTCCATACTGCACCCTCGACCTCGGACTGGACTCAGACCTCGCCTCACGGTTAACCCACGGGACCAGCACAAAATCAAAAGTGTGATGGGTCTCCGAAGAGCTTTAGGCAACAGGTAGGGATATGCACTGTGATGTCGGACAGTGGTACCATTTCACTGACCCAAACAAAAGATGACTATGCTCTCACTGTGGTATAGCCATCATGGGTGGCATGTGAGACTTGGATCAGGGAGATATGGGTTCAGTTCCCCCACCTAGTGCAAAGCACAGCAGGTGGTCTTGGATCAGTTGCCATCTCTCAGCCTAAGTGACCTCTCAGAGTTGCTGTGAGGATAAAATGGGACGACCCCATGTAACTTGCTCTGAGCAACCTGGAAGAAAGGCAGAACGCAAACATAACAAATAACCACTTGTTGTTTCATATTTGCAGCACCCCAGTTCTGAGTAACATAGCACAAATCCGTCACTGCTGATATCTGGTTCAAAAATGCTGGTAACTTACATGCTTGTCCAAACCACCACCACACATTTTCATACGCAGTTTTTTAACACCTCTCTGTGTTCTTCTGCTTTTGCGCACCAAATTATATTCATCCTTGTGAGCAGAATGAACATGCACAAGACTACAGTCTTACCTTGGAAGTTGAACAGAATCCATTCCAGAAGTCTGTTTGACTTCCAAAATGTTCGCAAACCAAAGCATGGCTTCTGATTGGCTGCAGGAAGCTCCTGCAGCCAATCAGAAGTCCTGGAAGCCCCGTCGGATGTTCAGCTTACAAAAAAAGTTCACAAACCGGAACACTCACTTCTGGGTTTGCAGCGTTCAGGAGCCAAAACATTCAAGAACAAAGCTGTTCGAAAACCAAAGTAAGACTGTACCTGTTTTGGCAGCCTCAAGACTACAAAACCCATATTGCAGGGCAAGTAAGAAAGTACAGAGTTGACTCCGGATTTTGCAGGGCCCCAAGCCAATATGCCCCTTGTGAGGCTCACCTTCTTGCTACTCTACTGGGGACACAGCCCATTCATTGTCCTCTCCTGCACCATTTCTGTGCCCAATCTGCATGACTGCCCAGAATGAGGAACCATGGTAAGAGTTTGCTGCTTTTCCTTAACTGATGCTCATGCACTCGAAGAAGGCAGCTGAACTAGGTGCAATAGACAGGGCCAGAGGGATCTGGGGACAAGCAGTGAATTCCCTGATGGACTTTGGCAGGTACCCTAGCATTCTGATTCCTGACCCTGTTAAAGAAGCATTGTTATTTAGTCGTTTAGTCGTGTCCGACTCTTCGTGACCCCATAGACCAGAGCACTCCAGGCACTCCTGTCTTCCACTGCCTCCCGCAGTTTGGTCAAACTCATGCTGGTAGCTTCGAGAACACTATCCAACCATCTCATCCTCTGTCGTCCCCTTCTCCTTGTGCCCTCCATCTTTCCCAACATCAGGGTCTTTTCCAGGGAGTCTTCTCTTCTCATGAGGTGGCCAAAGTATTGGAGTCTCAGCTTCACGATCTGTCCTTCCAGTGAGCACTCAGGGCTGATTTCCTTTAGAATGGAGAGGTTTGATCTTCTTGCAGTCCATGGGACTCTCAAGAGTTTCTTCCAGCACCATAATTCAAAAGCATCAATTCTTCGGCGATCAGCCTTCTTTATGGTCCAGCTCTCACTTCCATACATCACTACTGGGAAAACCATAGCTTTAACTATATGGACCTTTGTTGACAAGGTGATGTCTCTGCTTTTTAAGATGCTGTCTAGGTTTGTCATTGCTTTTCTCCCAAGAAGCAGGCGTCTTTTAATTTTGTGACTGCTGTCACCATCTGCAGTGATCATGGAGCCCAAGAAAGTAAAATCTCTCACTGCCTCCATTTCTTCCCCTTCTATTTGCCAGGAGGTGATGGGACCAGTGGCCATGATCTTCGTTTTTTTGATGTTGAGCTTCAAACCATATTTTGCGCTCTCCTCTTTCACCCTCATTAAAAGGTTCTTTAATTCCTCCTCACTTTCTGCCATCAAGGTTGTGTCATCTGCATATCTGAGGTTGTTCATATTTCTTCCGGCAATCTTAATTCTGGCTAGGGATTCATCCAGCCCAGCCTTTCGCATGATGAATTCTGCATATAAGTTAAATAAGCAGGGAGACAATATACAGCCTTGTCGTAGTCCGTTCTCAATTTTGAACCAGTCAGTTGTTCCATATCCAGTTCTAACTGTAGCTTCTTGTCCCACATAGAGATTTCTCAAGAGACAGATGAGGTGATCAGGCACTCCCATTTCTTTAAGAACTTGCCATAGTTTGCTATGGTCGACACAGTCAAAGGCTTTTGCATAGTCAATGAAGCAGAAGTAGATGTTAATGAAGCAAACAATTTACAATATTGAAGGAACAGCAGTACAAAAGCACCCCCTTCCCGCAAGGGCACATGTAGATATTCCACAGAAAACCAGCTGGCTGGGACTCAGAAAAGAGAACGAGAAATGGGATTTCATCTGTGGATTTTAATGCACTACTAATAACGTGCTCCCAGGCTAAGTTCAAGGTTTTGATACTAATATATAAGAGCCTTGGGACTGGGTTACCTGAGAGACTGCCTTACCTTTCCACGCCCAGTAGATCACTTAGTTTTACAGAAGAGTCTCTCCTCACGGCTCCTAAAATATCAGATGCAAATCCGATCAGGGCTTTCAAGCTGCTGCCCTTGTTTTCGTTGGAATAACATCTCTGTTGAGATATGACAGGCAACTGTTATTTCAAGGTGTTCTTGTTCCAGCATTTCTTTTTAATTCTCTGCCTTGGATATTTATGTATGTTGTCTTTTTTTAAAAAAAGCACTCTGATTTTAATAGTAGTATTGTATGGTTGCGTATTTAATAGTATTTAATAGTAGTATTGTATGGTAGTATTGTATGGACGTGGGTGGCGCTGTGGGTAAAAGCCTCAGCGCCTAGGGCTTGCTGATCGAAAGGTCGGCGGTTCGAATCCCCGCGACGGGGTGCGCTCCCGTTGCTCGGTCCCAGCGCCTGCCAACCTAGCAGTTCAAAAGCACATCAAAGTGCAAGTAGATAAATAGGGACCGCTTACTGGCGGGAAGGTAAACGGCGTTTCCGTGTGCTGCGTTGGCTCACCAGATGCAGCTTTGTCACGCTGGCCACGTGACCCGGAAGTGTCTCCGGACAGCGCTGGCCCCCGGCCTCTTAAGTGAGATGGGCGCACAACCCTAGAGTCTGTCAAGACTGTCCCGTACGGGCAGGGGTACCTTTACCTTTATTCATTGTATTAAATTGTAGATTTTAACAGAAGTAGCTCATAAAGTTCAACAAAAAAAGTAGAAGACCCAGTGGATCAGTTCATTCTCTAATCAGTTTTGATACTAATATATAAGAGCCTTGGGACTGGGTTACCTGAGAGACTGCCTTACCTTTCCACGCCCAGTAGATCACTTAGTTTTACAGAAGAGTCTCTCCTCACGGCTCCTAAAATATCAGATGCAAATCCGATCAGGGCTTTCAAGCTGCTGCCCTTGTTTTCGTTGGAATAACATCTCTGTTGAGATATGACAGGCAACTGTTATTTCAAGGTGTTCTTGTTCCAGCATTTCTTTTTAATTCTCTGCCTTGGATATTTATGTATGTTGTCTTTTTTTAAAAAAAGCACTCTGATTTTAATAGTAGTATTGTATGGTTGCGTATTTAATAGTATTTAATAGTAGTATTGTATGGTAGTATTGTATGGACGTGGGTGGCGCTGTGGGTAAAAGCCTCAGCGCCTAGGGCTTGCTGATCGAAAGGTCGGCGGTTCGAATCCCCGCGACGGGGTGCGCTCCCGTTGCTCGGTCCCAGCGCCTGCCAACCTAGCAGTTCAAAAGCACATCAAAGTGCAAGTAGATAAATAGGGACCGCTTACTGGCGGGAAGGTAAACGGCGTTTCCGTGTGCTGCGTTGGCTCACCAGATGCAGCTTTGTCACGCTGGCCACGTGACCCGGAAGTGTCTCCGGACAGCGCTGGCCCCCGGCCTCTTAAGTGAGATGGGCGCACAACCCTAGAGTCTGTCAAGACTGGCCCGTACGGGCAGGGGTACCTTTACCTTTACCTTATGGTTGCAAAGCACATTGAAATTTATACGAAAGGTGTAGGTAGGTAGGTAAATATATAGATAGAGAGAGAGATAAAATAAAGAATATGGATCAGTTTATATTCTGCAGTATCAGCACTGAACTTTGTTTTTTTAATTGAATTATCTGTATGTTTTTAATGTTTCTTTCATATTTATATATAGTTTTAATTATATCACCATTTAATTGTTTTCTAATGATTGTCCCCCCCCCCCATGTTTTTAGCTGTTCCTGTTTTATCAACAAGCACCTTGAGTCCCTGTCAGGGAAAAAGGTAACAACAACAACAACAACAACAACAACTGTTATAATGTCTCTTGCTTGCTGGGAAGGAGGATTTAAAGCCACGTGCAGTGCTTTTTTGCGGGGCAGGGGTACGCATACCCCTAAACATTTTGTGAATCTAACAGAAGAAGAAACTAAAAATATTGAATTTTTTAGTTTCTTCTCTAGTACGGTGAATCATCAGTTCCGTTGCTACCCCCGATGGCGGCTTCATTTCCTGTCATGGTGTTTCCTGAGTCTCAGATGGAAGTGAGTGTTTAATGTGTGAAGCAGTGTGGAATGTGGATGTGTGGCGTTTTACTGATGAAAGTTTGGCCTCATTGGGGGGCATTATTTCAATATGAGTAATGCATGTTCTTTGTACTTTTGTCCATTTACCGTATTTATTTTCCCTGATCTGAACTATAAAATGGCGGTTTTCTTGAGTCAGAATGAGAGTGCCCCTAAACATTTTTTAAGAATAAAAAGAGAAAAGCACTGGCATTGTATGCATGTGTATGTGTGCGTGAATGAGTGCAGAAACCCCTGACCTTTGTAAGCCTTGAATGTAGCATCAGTGGCGTAGCGTGGGTTGTTGTCAGCACCCGGGGCAAGGCAAGTAATTTGCGCCCCCTAACCCGTGGATTTTAGCACTCGAGTGCGAGCGAAGGAGCCAAGGACCCCCCCCAAAGGCTCAGCAGGAATTTATTAAATTTATTATTTGCGGAGCCCCCGCGGGCTGAGGCAGCCGAAGCCCCCTCCCCTCGGGTGCCTCCCCGCCCCCTCCTCTCCTTGGGCTGTAGGTGGAGCCCGCGCTCCGAGGCGCTCCAGATCCGGGCTTGGCGAGTGCCTCTCCTCCTCCCAGCCGGGTCCGGGGGCTTCCAGCCGCGCTCCGTCCTCGCCCCCCCCCCGTGGCTGAGACTTGCGCTGAGAGCCGGAGCCAGCGGCGCCCCCTTCTGCCGGGAGACCCTCGCCCGCCCGCCGGCTTCCTCTCGGAGGGTTTTGGGGAGCGCAGGGCGCAGCGAGGCCCCTTGGAGCTCTCCTCCCTCCCAGTCGGCAGAAGCAGCCACCGCCTGTGGCTGGGCCAAGGGGATGGCGTCGGCGCAGCCGCAGCGGTGGCGCAGCCGCAGTGGTGGCGGGGGGCGCGCACGCGCTAGGGCGCAAGGCTGGCGGTGGCGGCGGGGAGCCCGGCGGAGGAAGGAACTTGTCCCTTCCCTCTGGACTCGCGCCCTCCCCAGATGTTGCGCCCAGTGTGGCCGGCACCCCTGGCAGCCCCCACGCTACGCCACTGTGTAGCATGTTGTACAAAAGAGTCAGACCTATTTCTCTGCACACTGTTGCTTCTGGCCCCGCCCATGAGGGAATGTGGCTGGAAAGGGTTGCCCACCTCTGTGCTAGACCTTACGCACAGGTTACCAGCAGTGGAGTATCACAAGGAACCTTCAACCATGCTTTCTTCCATTTACAATGGTACCTCTGGTTGCAAACGGGATTCGTTCTGGAGCCCCATTCTCAACATGAGCAGAATGCAACCCACGTCTGTGCATGTGCGTGACGTCATTTTGAGCGTGTGCGCATGCGCAAGTGGTGAAACCCGGAAGTAACCCTTTCCGGTACTTCTGGATCACTGCGGGACACAACCTGAAAAGATTTAACCCGAAGCCTCTTTAACCCGAGGTATGACTGCACTTTTACTTTCTTGGGCTCCATGATCACTGCAGATGGTGACAGCAGTCACGCAATTAAAAGACGCCTGCTCCTTGGGAGAAAGGCGATGGCAAACCTAGACAACATCTTAAAAAGCAGAGACATCACCTTGCCAACAAAGGTCCGTATAGTAAAAGCCATGGTTTTCCCAGTAGTGATGTATGGAAGTGAGAGCTGGACCATAAAGAAGGCTGATCGCCGAAGAATTGATGCTTTTGAATTATGGTGCTGGTGGAGACTCTTGAGAGTCCCATGGACTGCAAGAAGATCAAACCTATCCATTCTGAAGGAAATCAGCCATGAGTGCTCACTGGAAGGACAAATCCTGAAGTTGAGGCTCCAATACTTTGGCCACCTCATGAGAAGAGAAGACTCCCTGGAAAAGACCCTGATGTTGGGAAAGATGGAGGGCACAAGGAGAAGGGGACGATAGAGGATGAGATGGCTGGATAGTGTTCTTGAAGCTACCAGCATGAGTTTGATCAAACTGCGGGAGGCAGTGGAGGACAGAAGTGCCTAGTGTGCTCTGGTCCATGGGGTCACGAAGAGTCGGACACGACTAAACGACTAAACAACAACAACAACAAATGACTGCACTTCTAATGCAAATAGTGAACTTCCAGAGATGTTCCCGGACTCCAACTCCCATCAGCCCCAGGCATCATGACCAATGGTCAGGGGTGATGGGAGCTGTAGTCCGGCCACATCGGGAGGGCGCCATGTTGTTGACTACCCCTGCTGCACTAGTCAGCTAGAAGAGAGAGATGGGCCATCCAACTAGACAAGCCAGCAAGAGGAGACATGAATATTAACGAAGGTTTGTCTGAGGCCATCTCTGGGATCTCCGAGACTGATTTGCTCCACTTTGTTCTTCTCCGCACGGATTATGTGCCCCAAGTGCCAATCTGTGCCTCCCCTTGCCTGCGGCGTCGCACACTCCTGCCGCGATAAGAATCGCCCGCCGCTATTATAGCAGCACAAACAAGTGACAAATCTCGGGAGCGCGAGAAAGTAACGAGGGGCTGATCAGTAGTTTTAGTTATCTTTCCCTTTGTGTTTATTGCAGTCTGCCATAGTTATTTCAAAGGCGCCGACATTGATCGACAGCTTCTATTAAGGCCTGCGCGAGGCAGCTGGATTGAACAGATACATTAAATAAAGCCGTTATTGCTTTTCATCGCCCTTCCGTAAAATATCACTGCTAAATAGCTTCTGCCATCAGATCCAGTTAGGTACATGGTTTTAATTTGAGGGACTGCTTTCTAACACTGCACAATTGACACGGGCCTTTGTTTCCCTTGCAATAATGATTGTGTACAACTTGGAGAATTGATGGGCTGTCTTTGGGGGCTAGAAGGGACTGGGGCGGCAGCGTCGGGGGGAGGGGCACAATGGCTTTATTGTCTTTTCTCTCTCTCTCACCCTCCTTTTTTTTTAAACTTACACTTGTTATGCTTGTCAGAGGCTTGCAGCAGAAGCTGGAATAATGTCAGGACAGGCTCCTTATCTCAGGATGTTGTAATGTAGCAAGCTGCAGGCTCTTGCCTGGGAGCAAGATAAGAGGAACCTTACAAGGATTGGGGAGGGGAGTAATGAGGCCTAGCCCCCCCAGCCTGGTTAGTGGCATTATTGAGATAACAATGGCAGAGCTGTCAGTCGCCTGCTACAGCTCTTTCTGGCGCTAGCCAGGGAAATATATGTGTGCTGAGCACGAAAATAAAAGTCTCAAATGTTCATCTAATAATGATGTATTTGTAACAGGATTTGCTGCCCGACGATATTCTTTCTTTATCTGCGAGCTAAATGGCCGGGCAGCTGTGTGCTTTGGCACGGCGCAATGTCCTTCCTTTTGTGCGCTGCATATTAATCCTTTATTGAAGTAATTAAATGTGTGCTTAATGGCAATGAGCTGGCAGAACGAGTGCACAATTGAATTAGCGGTTATGATTGGGAGCACGATACAAGATGAACTAAATGCAATTACTGTAGGCATTTCTCCATCTCCCCCCCCCCACCTCAACCCTCCAAGTTGAATCGGGCTACATGACATGACTTAATTACAGGTTGTTAGATACACTTACTCCCTGATCTTTCAGGGATGGGATCTGGGTGGATGTTACCGTTTCTGGAGAATGTGAGCGGTGTGTGCTTCAGTGCCATGCGTGCTGATCCATTTAACCTAGCATGAAGGTCAACCTGATTTTTGTAACAATCAACGTGAATGCAAAAGACCCAGTTTCCCCCCAGATCGGATGGCTTTGCTTGACCAACTTCTAAATAAGAAAGGGAGGGGTGGAAATGAAGTGTTTTGAAATCCTTTTATATTATCCTGTGTGCCATGTAGCCTTGTTTTTGTTGGTTATGTTTCAGGTCTTGGCTAAGACCCCAAACCCTGATGCACATGAAGCTATGAACAAGAGCTTTGTTGCATCAGTGCTGTTTAATAATAATAATAATAATAATAATAATAATAATAATAATAATTTATACCCCGCCCATCTGGCTGGGTTTCCCCAGCCACTCTGGGCGGCTTCCAACAAAACACTAAAATACAATAGCCTATTAAACAGATGCCTTCAGATGTCTTCTAAAAGTTTGGTAGTTATTTTTCTCTTTGACATCTGGTGGGAGGGCGTTCCACAGGGCAGGTGCCACTACTGAGAAGGCCCTCTGCCTGGTTCCCTGTAACTTGGCTTCCTGCAGCGAGGGAACCACCAGAAGGCCCTTGGCGCTGGACCTCAGTGTCCGGGCAGAACAATGGAGGTGGAGACGCTCCTTCAGGTATACTGGACCGAATGTTCTATGCATGCACCTAAGTCTACATGCATGCAGAGTGAATGAGATAATCCATGCTGGCAGGGCTTTTTTTCAGCTGGAACTCACCAGAATTCAGTTCTGGCATCTCTCAGGTGGGTGCCATTGCCATTCTAAGAGACAAGGTGAGTTCACGGTGAGTTCCACCACCACTTTTTCTAGAAAAATAGCACTGCATGATAGTAAACAAAGTTCCATGTGTGCACCTGATTTCTGCTAATAGCTGAATGAGGTCTGAAGGTACCAGCTGTTGTTCCATTTTTGATACCAATGAGGTTTAAGTATAGCCAATGTGAGGATGGGAGGCAATCTGGAAATCTCATGCATACCATGCAGCAGAAGTTTGGGGGAGAAGTTCTAAGAATGTGGAAAGACAGCTTTGTCTCTCTTTCTCCCAGAAAATGAACTGCCCTGTGATCTTTGAATGAAGGGTGGTGTACACAAGTAAATAAATAAGGTTCTCAACACCTATTTACTATCCTGCAAATGCCACCCCGCCCCCATCTTGAATGAAAGATCCTGTTTCTTCTGGAAAGCATTATAGAAAAAAACTGAATGCTCCAGGAGAATTGTGATTTGCAAACCTACTCAATTAGGGAAGAAGCGTGACCTGAAACTAGCAATGGGCAGATTTATTTAGTTTTGTTCCATGCCAATTTTAAACATGTTCCTTCATAAGTCCGTTCCTTCTCATTTCCACATTATTCTGCAATTTTATTTTTAGAAAAATCTGCATGAAATTCATATTTCAAAATACCCAGTGTATGTATTTCTAAATATATTGATTCTCAAATATGCATAAAAAATATAGTTTGGTACTTGTTTTCATCTAGAATTATATTGCAAAATTCAGAGTAGGCAAAAATCTGAAGGAGAATTATGACCTGACCTGTGTATTGATCTCTGAGGAGGTGCAAACTGGGTTTGCTCACTGAAAAATGAAATCCTTCTCTATCTCTGCCTGAGACCCAGACCCAGTTGACTCAGACTCTGACTGTGCAGAGCAACAGAGATGGGCAGCAGTGTCTCTGGTATTGGGCACCCTGCTGCCTTGCCCCATCTCCTATTGGTACTAGTAATGATGTGTGATACCTCTCCTGCTATGCCCTGCAGAGGACCTTAAGGTCCATGAATAACTATAGTTTAGAGGTCCCGGGCCCTAAGGAAGTCAGACTATCCTCCACCAGGGCCAGGGCCTTTTCAGTGATGGCTCCGACCTGGTGGAATGCTCTGTCCATGAGACCAGGGCCCTGCAGGATTTAACCTCCTTCCGTCAGGCCTGTAAAATAGAGCTATTCACCTGGCCTTTAATTTGAATTCAGCCTGATCTTTTATTTCCCTTCTCTTTCCTCCCCCTCCCCTTTTATGAAGATTACCTACTCTGAGACCCCCACAGCTAATTCTTCCCTGGCCTCCTTGCTGGCCCAAGTAGGACTAATTCAGCCAGCTAGCCCTGGTGACTATCTAATGTTTATTAGATGGACCTCCCCCAAATTGATTTCTGAACTTTGAATTTTATTGTTATTCATGTTTTTATACTGTATTTTATGCTGCTTCTACAATTAAGTGTTTTAAGTGAAAAACTATTGCAAACAAAACGCTAGCAGGCCTAGAATAATCAGAGCAGAGAAAGTTTAATAAAATGGAATGAGGCGGAAGGTGAAAATAAAAGGGCCAAATTTTGATGAACCACAGAAGGCGGGGAAGGGAAGGCGTGGAGAACGAGATGATTTAAATAATTATGTATTTGTTGTAAAATTGAAAACTATAAATGAAATCGTTTTCTGAGGGGAAAACTAAACAAAGAACAAAATGTGTTGGATGGGCTGTTTCTGCACAGATGTGACGTAAGCCTAATGCTCGTTCCTTGCCAAATGCCCAACCTACCTGGGTGGGTAACAGTCAGCAAAGAGACCCAACCATTTTTCGCAACCGATTGCACCCATCTTGACTGTACGGCTCAAAAACATGACTATTAAAATAATCAATGCCCCTTACTATAGGTTTAGGTTTTGCAGAGCGTTTTTTAGGGGGTGGGCAAGTGGTGGGCGAGTGGAGGCATAGGTGGAAGACGATTTTATAGCTTTCCTTCTCTTTGCTGGGGCCATAAATGAAACCCTTTCAGCCCTAATGACCACAATGACTTTCCTCGATCATCTTATTGCTGCTTTGGCACATTTATCGCTTTCACATGCACTAATGGATGAGTTTGGATATGTTAACAATTTATATATCATTTTGATCCTACAAAGAAGCCCTCCTCTTCCTCCTCCAGCCCTCCCCCCCTCCCTGCACAACCAAACTAACTTAGCGCTCAGGATTGAGTAGCTTTTAAGGAGTATAAATGAATTTAATGCTTTAGAAAGAGCCTCTGTAAATTATGAACATGACACCTATTACATTAAGCTGCATTAAGCATTAATACATCTTCATTACTGGCAAGGTGCCCAAAAACCCAAGGTTGAAAAAGAAGCTTGCTGTGCCCAGTGTGGCAGTGACCTAGGCTAAAATTGATAGTCCGTTCTGAATGCCGGGGAGAAAACATAGGCACACGTCTTTCTATAAGCTCCTGTAGAGATTAGCCTTGCTGGTACCTGTTGCACAATTGCTCCCTACAGATCTCCTTAAAGGTAAAGGTAAAGGGACCCCTGACCATTAGGTCCAGTCGTGACTGACTCTAGGGTTGCGCGCTCATCTCGCTCTATAGGCCGAGGGAGCCGGCGTTTGTCCACAGACAGCTTCTGGGTCATGTGGCCAGCATGACTAAGCCGCTTCTGGCGAACCAGAGCAGCACACGGAAACGCCGTTTACCTTCCCGCCGGAGCGGTACCTATTTATCTACTTGCACTTTGACGTGCTTTCGAACTGCTAGGTTAGCAGGAACAGGGACCGAGCAATGGGACTGTCACAGGGATTCAAACTGCCGATCTTCTGATTGGCAAGTCCTAGGCTCTGTGGTTTAACCCACAGCGCCACCTGCGTCCCTACAGATCTCCTTATCACCCCTTTAAACTGCTGTATCTGGACTCCTAGGAAATAATAATATGAAAACTGATGGCATGTGTTGCAAAGAAAGAAGCCCACCAGGTTAACCATTTAAATACCATTGAGATTGGATCACTATGCAAATACTGAAAATACCTTGTTTTAAATAATAATCCCGACTCCCCCTATTCATATGTAAGATGAATTCCTTGATTTGGAATCACCAGGGGTTGAAATTGCTGGTAGGGTATTTCTGATGGTGGGGGAAGAAAAAAGTTTCAAGGGTGGGGGAAATCGTGCCAGATTAATGACGGGCTACCTTGTACTGTCAGAGAACAAGAGATAAAACTGATTTTAGTGTCTTAAAAAGCAATATCCATTAGACTCACATTTGGCTACAGCTGGAGTGGAAAAGCCTTTATTTCCACAAGATGTAGAGGTTTGGCTGGGAGAAAAAAACAAGCTAACCGCTTGTGACATATTGTAATTGATTTTATGTTGTACATTTATAAGACTGGCAATTCATGTTCCATATGGGATTGAGCGCCGAAGTGTCACGGCGACTTCAAAAGGCTTTATTATATTACAATTCTCAGAGGCTTCCAGGAGACTCTTCCGCAATATCCTAAGTTGGAATCTTCACCGAAATTGTCCAGCAGACGCACTTTCACAAAGCTATCTTTTTTTCCAGCTGGGGAAATGTGTCTTTTCGGCTGACTTGGAAATGTTTATAGGAGATCCTAAAACAGTATTTTAGTACACAGGCGTTGGTTTCTCTGCAGATAATAAGATGCTGTAACTGCGAGGTCCGACACTGTGGGGTAATCCAGGGAGCCTTTCTGAGAGTCAGCATGAAGTCAAGAAAGCAGCACAGCAGCTGTCTTAAATAAGAACCAACAAGGATTCCAGTGGGATCAAATGAAGGCCTTTCAAGTCCAGCACTGACCCTCCCACAGTGGCCAATGAGTTGTTTGTTGGGAAACTCACAAGTAGGGCTGTAATAGCTCGCTGCTGTTTGCAATCCCCTGCAATTGTTATTCAAGTAAGTTTTACTCCAAGTTAGACCCACCGAAATTAACGGACTCCACTTAATCATGTGGTGTGGTGTAGTGGTTAAGAGCGGTAGTCACGTAATCTGGGGAACCGGGTTCGCGTCTCCGCTCCTCCACATGCAGCTGCTGGGTGACCTTGGGCCAGTCACACTTCTCTGAAGTCTCTCAGCCCCACTCACCTCACAGAGTGTTTGTTGTGGGGGAGGAAGGGAAAGGAGATTGTTAGCCGCTTTGAGACTCCTGAAAGGGAGTGAAAGGCGGGATATCAAATCCAAACTACTACTACTACTACTCTTCTTCTTCTTCTTCTTCTTCTTCTTCTTCTTCTTCTTCTTCTTCTTCTTCTTCTTCATTGATTTCTCTTATCTTTACTCCTCCGAGTCAAACAGAGTTGAATACCACCTTCTACAATTGAAGATAGCATAGACATCATATCCAGTAGCTACTGATAGCTTATCCTCCATGATCTAGAACCCCAGTGCAACTGGTATATATAGTTAAAGGATTGAGTCGTAAGTGTTGGCATTGTGGTCAAGAGTTAGGGGTATATGCACATATGTGGTGGGAGTGCATTTGTGTAAAGGAATATTGGCGAAAGATTATAAAGGTTATTTCTGATGTATTTCAGGTTAAGATAGAAGTCAATAGAGAAATGCTTATCTCAGGAATATTGGGAATAGTAAAATAAAAAGAAAAGAGCAAGATTGGTATAAAATTATTATCTCAGCTGGTATGCTTGTTATTGCATTAGGATGGAAAGAAAAGGATAAATGGACAATGGAAAAATGGAATGACTATGTTTTTGAATATATACATTCTGATATATTTGAACAGGTAATGACGGAAGATATATGGGAAAACAAATGTCAAAAGACTTTGAATAAATGGACAAGTCATAGGAATTGGATAGCATGGGGGGAAGCCAACCGAAGCATCCAAATTAGAATGAATAATCTGTGCATATGGTTAAAGATCTGAAGAGAGAGGGGAGGGGTAAAGGGGAGGGAGGAAGAAAAAAAAAATTAGGATAAATGAGTAGGGACAAAAGTATATACTGTTATGTATTACTAATAGGAGGATGATTTTGATGCATGTTATTGTTAGATTTTCGACTGAATGATTTTCTTTTTGTAAGTTATTCGACTTCCCTGGATGAAAGTGTGATCATAAAGAATGGGAAAATAAATAATAATAAAAAAGTCAACATGTTAAAAACACCACCAACCTCCATGAAATGCATCTAACCCTCTTTTACAGTTGTCTGATTAGCCATCACTGCATCTTGTGGCAATGATTTCTCAAGTATACCTGTGTGCTGTGAGGGGAAAAGACTTCCTTTTGCCCAGAGATGCCCAGAGGTGCGTTTCAAGGGGTTGGACTAGATGACCCTTGGGTACCTTCCAACTCTAGGTTTCTATGATTCTAAGTGGTCCCCAAGACTAAGGGGGTTTGGGGCGCAGCGCATGTGTGCGATGTCACACACACACTGCGATACACGTGTGCATGACCACTGAAACTGTGCCATGCTTGGCTCTGCACTCGGTTTCCTCCGCACCCTCAGCATTGAGGGGGCCCGGCCCACTCCCAACAAACATTGAAGGGCTTTGGCCCTCTGGAATTGGCACGCCTGCTTTTGCCTGTCCTAAAACTCCTCCTGATCACATTCATTGGGTTCTAGTACTTTGAGAGGCAGGTACTGTATCCATAGGATGCGGGTGGCGCTGTGGGTTAAACCACAGAGCCTAGGACTTGCCGATCAGAAGGTCAGCGGTTCGAATCTCCACGACGGGGTGAGCTCCTGTTGCTCGGTCCCTGCTCCTGCCAACCTAGCAGTTTACGTCAAAGTGCAAGTAGATAAATAGGTACCACTCCAGCGGGAAGGTAAACGGTGTTTCCATGCGCTGCTCTGGTTCGCCAGAAGCGGCTTAGTCATGCTGGCCACACAACCCGGAAGCTGTATGCCGGCTCCCTCGGCCAATACAACGAGATGAGCGCCGCAACCCCAGAGTCGGTCATGACTGGACCTAATGGTCAGGGGTCTCTTTACCTTTACCTTTACTGTATCCACACAACAGTTTCCTCAATTTTCTCAGCATCGTATCTGAGCTTTCACACAACTTAAACACCACTTTTGGAAAACTAACATAATAGAGCACTGAATAACTTGCATGCATGGATTTGGGGTGGTATACTACAGTCATTTCCTGCTGTTTTCATGCGGAAATCATGGGGGAGCAGAAGGATGCATGCGCAGAAAAGTGGGTGGCACACTTTTGCTGCATGCCAGAGGTGGGGAACTTGTGGCCTTCCATTAGTTGTTGGACTCTGACTCCCAGCAGCCCCAGCCAGCATGTCCAATTGTCAGCGATGCTGGGAGATGCTGTGTAGCAATATCTAGAGGGCCAGCGGTTATCCACCCCGTTGTATGTTATTATTGAGAATATACCAGGAGGGAGAACTGTATGTCTCCACTGCCATCGGTTTTAATGAGCTTGGATATACAAGGCGTCTCTCAAAGTTCACCTTGAATTTATAGCATTTGACTATTACACCACATTTGTTTTTACTGCATTATTTAAACTTGTCATGAACAGGGTATTTAACTTCATATGATCTGGAGTCACTGCCAAATGAGACTTGGCACAGGTTCCGAGGGCTTTACAAAACACGCTCAAAAGGCAGCTCATCAGGAAGATCAATTTTGATGCCCAGCACTGTCAGGCGGGGAATTTTCTCAACTCGCTACTTTGCTTAGCATTAAGCACGGTGCTTTGATGCTTGCTGCTTTTTCCGTAACAGTTCTTGACTAGGGCTGCAAATTTTCAATCGGAAAATTAATCGGCTGAAGTGTCGGGGGGGGGGGATTGGAAGCCAATGAGGCAATTTTAATTGGGCGTAGAGAATTAATGTCAGGCGTGGTTTTTTTGTTTTAGCATTGTTTTGTTCTAACGTGTGACGGGAAAAAACAAAACTAAGATAGTCTTTCCTTTTAGCTATGAGCAGTAGATTTATTAATTTATTTTTTTAAAGATCAGGATATGTTTTTAAACTTTATGTTTCCAAAAAAAGAAGAAGAAAGAAAAGGCACTTATAGGTTTGGATGGTATAAAACTGCATTTACCGTATATTTACAGTGCAATCCTTTGCCTGGCTACCCAGAAGTAAGTACCATTAAGTTCAATGGAACTTACTCCTAGGTAATTGTATATTTGCACTTTGCTGTGTTTTTACCTGCCCTGAATCTAATGTCAGATGTAGGTAGGAATGGATGATTTTGTCAGTTTTGTCAGTTTCAGGTTCTCTCAATATCTCATTCTTCCATTCTTAAGTTTGGATATCCACATTTCCACATCAGTTTGCAGGTTGTTTTTTTTTTAAGTCCTCATGAAAATTCATCGTTGAATATCTTCTAATCTACATGAATGGATACCTCATTTTGCCTAATCCACACATTTTTGCAAAGCATTTTAGTGTTATTTTCGCCAATGCATGCATTTTTATGAACATTTTGACCCAGGGTATGCATTTTGGTATATATTATTTGGCAGAAAAACTGCACTGCAAAATTTATAGTCTCCAAAATTCTCCAATTTTTACTATTTATACCCCACACATTTTACTGGGTTGTCCCAATCGCTCTGGGCAGCTTCCAACATATAGTGGACGTGCTCGGGTTGCGAACGTGATCTGTGTGGGATGCACGTTTGCAACCCGCAGCAGTGCGTCTGCACACATGCGGGTTGCTATTCGGCGCTTCTGCGCATGCGCAAAGCATGATTTAGCGCTTCTGCGCATGCGCGACCCCCGAAACATGGAAGTAACCCATTCCGGTACTCCTGGGTTTTGGTGGGTCAGTAACCCGAAAAACCGCAACCTGAAGTGTCTGTAACCCGAGGTATGACTGTATAAAAAACATTTTAAAAATTAAACATTAAAAAAAACTTCCCTATACAGGATTGCCTTCAGACGGTTCAGGGATCAGATAACTCCATACCCTCCAACGTTTCTCTAATGAAAATAGGGACATCCTAA
This sequence comes from Podarcis muralis, assembly GCF_964188315.1. Taxonomy (NCBI): domain Eukaryota; kingdom Metazoa; phylum Chordata; class Lepidosauria; order Squamata; family Lacertidae; genus Podarcis; species Podarcis muralis. The sequence continues at coordinate 13,972,952 of NC_135663.1, forward strand.
GTAAAAGTGGGACATTTGGGGATCAAATCAGAAACCAGGACTGCTTCGCTAAATCAGGGATGTCCCTGGAAAATAGGGACACTTGGAGGGTCTGGGATTACATACCGCCCTGATTATTGAATTTATATACCACCCTGTACCCAGAGGTCTCAGTGTTGATTTTGAGTATTGTTTCAGAAAGGGTAAAATAGATTTGCCTTTAAATGTGGACTGACTCAAATTTTTCCCACCTTCCTAAGTATAGGCTGGCATGTTACAAAAAATAGGCTCATGGGTGCTGGATTACGCCTGTGTGCTGGATATTCTCTACCCCTGTTTTATTATTATTATTATTTATTAAATATAGACTCCCCATCATCTGACAGTTGCTGTGATTGAGTAATTCATCAGCTAGAATGCAGATTCTTCATAAACTACAAATTCTTTGAACAGCCGACAATTTTAATCCTGTCTTAAGAAGACACCACTCTCAAACGTTTTGAATCAATAGTTCTTGATTCAAACATTTTTAAATCGTAGTTTGTGAGTGTATGTGTTTTAAAAAGGTGTTCAAACATAATCAAATCTGAACATCTATTTTGCTTGGATCCTCTTCCTTTCATCTAGCAATAGGACCATACCAGTTTGCTCCCCTGGTCCAATTCAACACATCTTTTTATGAAGAGGGTGAGTGAAACAATCAGGCCATGGCTGCGATCCTAGCCCCACCTACTCAGAAGTAAGCTCCGTAGGACTTCTGAGCAGACATAGTTAGGATTGCACCGTTAATTTCCCCCCAACTGTTTTATTCCTCCATAGGCCCAACAGTTCACAACTGTTGATATCCACCTATCTTTTCCGAGTGATAGTAATACCATATCAAGCACTGGACCAATTTACCTTTTGTTTGTCCTGTGTATTTTCTGAAACTCAATAAAGCATAATTCACACCCCCAAAAAGTTGCTCAGAAGCAGACATGTGCCACCCAGTGAGCAAATGCCCCTCAGGGGGGGGGGGCGTGCAGATGAGAAGGAAAACAAAAGCCATCCGATCGCCGCAACGTTTTTGACTCTTCGTAGCTTTGTCTTAATCACAGAATGACTGGACGGACTTCCCTTGCTCTGAATAAACTTCAGTATTAAATTTTGCAGCCTTGGTTTCATCTGTGAGGGAGAACGATCTGACCTCCGCATTCCTGACGGCTGAAGGAAAACTCTTGGAGGCAAACATCAAAGCTCTGTCAACAATATGAGTAACACTTTGGACACTACCGATCGGGGAGACGAAGGGAGGGAGAAGCTCGCTCTACGAAGAACACCCAAGCATTTGAGAAGAAGAAAAAAAGGAGAGGTTTAAATATCTCACTGTTTTTCTTTGCCAGGGTGACCTGCTGTGGATTTTATTTTCCTTCGCAATGCTTACCCCTCAGAAGGCCTTTTCTCAGAGATAGGCTGACGTTACTGTACTGAAGGGAAACTGGGCCAGTTCACCAGAGCAAGTTTATTTGTAGTATAGCCCCAGCCGCACTGGAGGGCTCCATTTCGTTTGGGATATCAATGGCACTTCAAAGAGGCAGAACTGTGAATTAGCAGACGGGATCCCTGGCAGGCCCCAAAATAGAAAGGGGAAAAAAGAGCGAAGTTCAAAGCTAGGAAATGGGTAGAGTTTCTTCAAGGGCACAAAGACTAAAGTAGGCACCGCAGGTCTTCATAAATGTTGTGGAGTATCTCTGGGACAGAGAGGCTGTCCCACTTGTGTGGTGAGGACACAAGGCGGGCAAATGATCTCTTTCAGCTTCTGCCTTCTGGAAGAAGGTACAGGGTTATAAAGGCCAGGACTAGCCGCCTGAGAAACAGTTTCTACGCAAATGCAATTCTGGTTCTAAACACAGCATAAGGGGTCTCTATAGTATAGTGTATTTTAAAATGGGGTTTCAGAGTTTTTAGGGGTTTTTGAATGTTTTATGTAGTTTTTCAATTTCATTGTTCTGCATGGGACAATGACAATAAAGATATCGTATATATCGTAAAAATTGCCCCCACTCCGTCCTTCACTGAGCTCTAAAAAGAGCAGCGTGGTTTTCACGAGGAGTACGGAGACAATGGGCTCCTCCACACTTCCGTGGGTCCAAGTTAAGGGTTCACTTTCCAGTTATGGGTCCAAGCGCTTTCCCCCTTACACTGCACGTTTCCCAGGGAAAACCTGGGAGCAAATGTCAATCCAGAGAAAACCCAAATTTCCATTTCCTCCGGCTGAGGCTAAATAGCGTTTTTCCCTGGGGGGAAGCAGCAGGGCAGGAGGAAGCATGGACAAGCCCAATGTCCAAATGCTTTTGGACGTTTCTGAAGTGTCACATCATCTTTCGCCAACCTAGTGCTCTCCAGAGTATAGATCATAGCTGTCAACTTACAGATTTGAAAATAAGGGACCAGCAGCCTCGAAAATAAGGGATCAGCAGCCAAAATAAGGGATTTTCCAAGCACAGGTATGTTCAACGTCTGAGCCCCTCCAAGCCAAAGGCAGAAAGCCCAGCCAGCAGCCAAACGAAGCCTCAAGCGGTGGTTCCCACAGCGCAGCAACCCAGCAAAGGGGATGCAGCAAGGAAAACCACCGTCACCTCTCCGCTGGGAAGCGCTGAGCAAAGGCGAGTCCCCAGGCAACGCGGCTGATTTGATCAGCACAAGGCATGCAAGCTCCACCCCCCCAGTCGTTCTTAGACTCCTTATTGGGTGAGCAACGCAGCCAAGCAACACAGTTGGAGCCTCCCTTCTCCCTGGCCGGCAGGGAGGGAGGGAGAGGAGCTGCTTCCTTTGAAACCTGGGAAATTTAAGGGACATCATTAATAAGGGACAGCAGCGGGACACAGCGCTGGGATAAGGGATTTTCCCATCAAATAAGGGACAGTTGACAACTATGCTATAGATCCCATCAGGTACAGCTGTGCTGACTGGGATGGAAGGAAGTTGTAGTCCAAAACATCAGGAGGGTGCCAGGTTTATTGATTTATTGTATTAGCTCATTTCGTTTACACCACCTTTTCCTGCAAGAAGCTCGGAGTTGTAAAAATGGTTCCCTGCTCCCCATTTTCTTCTCACAACAACCCTGTGAGGTAGGTTAGGCTATGAGACAGTGACTGGTCCAAGGTCACCCAATATGCTTCATGGCTGAATGGGGATTTGAACCCTTGTTTCCTAGGTCCTAGTCCAACACTCTAACCATTACACCACACTGGTTCTCCAGTATGTTATATGAGTCCTAAGTGTAAGAACAGGCCTTTTCTGTGGTGGCTCCCTGTTTGTGGAATGCTCTCCCCAGGGAGGTTCAGCTAGCGTGTTCGTAATACACCTTTAGGTGCCAGGCAAAAACATTCCTCTTTCCGAGCACAATTCAAAGTGTTGGTGCTGACCTTTAAAGCCCTAAACGGCCTCGGTCCAGTATATCTGAAGGAGCGTCTCCACCCCCATCGTTCTGCCCGGACACTGAGGTCCAGCGCCGAGGGCCTTCTGGTGGTTCTCTCACTGAGAGAGGCCAAGTTACAGGGAACCAGGCAGAGGGCCTTCTTGGTAGTGGCGCCTGCCCTGTGGAACGCCCTCCCATCAGATGTCAAAGCGATAAACAACTACCTGACATTCAGAAGACATCTGAAGGCAGCCCTGTTCAGGGAAGTTTTTAATATGTGACATTTTTGTGTATTTTTCATATTTGTTGGAAGCCGCCCAGAGTGGCTGGGGAAACCCAGCCAGATGGGCGGGGTACAAATAAATTATTATTATTATTATTATTATTATTATTATTATTATTATTATTATTATAGCAGGCCTTGGGCTGACTGACATCCAATGCCCTTTTAAAATGTGTTGGGAAGGGGGAGTTTATTGGGTTGTTATTGTTATTGTTATGTATTTTGTGTTTTATTACAATCATTTTTGTTATTTATTTATTCATTCATTAGTAGGGTGGGGGGGGGAAAGCTTTTTCGATTTGCATATAAGAGTCAAATCTTAAATCTGATGTAAATATTTATGGAGAAGTTATTTAGTCTTTACGGATTACTTTAAAACGGTGACAATCCAACACTATTTATCTTCAGTTCTGACTGAATGAATTACATAATTCATACGTGGCTCATCGTCATTTTCTTTTCTTTTCTTCTTCTTTGTAAATCAAGAAATTCTTTAATAAATAAAAGAAAAGAAAAAAAGAAAATGTATTTTGTGTCTTTATATTGTAATTTTTATGTTGTATACTTGCCAGTGTAGGGCAGTGTACAAATTTAAGAAATATAATCATAATCATAATCCTTTGCATGTCTACTCAGATATAAGTCCCATTAAGTTCAATGGCATTTACTCCCAGGTAAGCAGTGACCCTCAACCAGGAGCCACCTCCCATTTCCTAGGTCTCTCTTTTGCTCTCCCCCCTTTTTGCAATACATTTCTTTCTTCTTCTTTCATTTTTGGCAGTGTGTAAGTGTCCACTTCTCTCTGCCTTACAGTAGAGCCACCCCTGGTGATCTAGAAGTTGGACCCAGATCAGAACCGGTCTCTGTCCTTCAAATGCTTATTATTAGCACGCATTCGCTGCTTAAGAAGCGGCACTTCGTTTACTCCTGTGCTGACTTCAGCTGGAGAAGGAGTTCCTCTGGCAAAGGAACAGCAGAATCTGACACAAAGGCTTGGTGTTCACTGGGTAAGCAGCCTCTCTGCTGGACATAATAGCTCAAGAGCAAACAGCCAGAATCATGTGAACTTGGACGAGCTTATTGGCTGGAATCGAGAGCTCAAGTGAGCAGCTTACTGTAGCTTTGAGTCTGGGGCAGGCTGTCAACCATAGCCTTATGGCTCAGGGAAACGACTCGGGTGTAAAATGCTGTTGTGCATGTCAAATGGGAGTCAAGGCTGCGGAGCGGGTGGCGGCGGGATACACATGGAGGGCACCTTTCAAAGCCAGAGATAAGCCTTAATTCCAGGACTGTGAGCTTTTGGTGCCAAGGTACATTGGAAAGAGAATCACTGGGAGCTATGTCAAGAGAGGGGATGCAGGTGGCGCTGTGGGTTAAACCACAGAGCCTAGGACTTGCCGATCAGAAGGTCGGCGGTTCGAATCCCCGTGACAGGGTGAGCTCCTGTTGCTCGGTCCCTGCTCCTGCCAACCTAGCAGTTCGAAAGCACGTCAATGTGCAAGTAGATAAATAGGTACCACTCTGGCAGGAGGGTAAAAGGCGTTGGCCACATGACCCGGAAGCTGTATGCCAGCTCCCTTGGCCAATAAAACGTGATGAGCGCCGCAATCCCAGAGTCGGCCACGACTGGACCTAATGGTCAGGGGTCCCTATACTTTTACCTATGTCAAGAGAAAGGCTATTTGGTAGCCGAAAGCGGAGTCTACAAACAACAGCAGAAATCATGATGTGGGAAGATGGAGTTGTACTTGCACACACTTAAGAGTCAAAGTGAAGTGTGAATATATTAGCCTATTTATTCCAGGACTTCTGTTTCTCTCTCTCTCTCTCTCTCTCTCTCTCTCATTCTCTCTGTGTGGTGCTACTCTTGAGGTTACTCCAGAGGCTGCAGCTAGTGCAGAAGGCAGAGGCTAGGTTGCTTGTGGTGGCAAACTGCCACCGGCATTTAAACTCCTGCTTATGGAATCTAAGTTTGCAGTGGCATGCAGGGAATTTTTTTTGCAGGGGAACAGTTGGGGCCAGAGGTGCCAGCTTGGAGTTGTCATCGAAAACAGTGGAAAGCCACCAGGTTGGGGGAGTCTGTTCCAATTTCTCCCATGTATTGCCCACATGCTCCTTAGCAGTTGCAAAACAGGAGCAAAGAGAAGAAAGAAGAAGAAAAAGAAACACAAGAAAGAAAGAAAAAGGGGGGGGGGGAAAGGCTTCCAGTTCTCTGCCTGTCAGCTAAATATAATAACTTGTTGAAAGTATTCACTCCAACCGGCACCCAGCTATTCTATAAACCAATATTTTTCAATCTTCAAATCCAGATATTACAAGTTCATTTTCTCTTTCATGTAGAAAGTCCGTAAGAAGTTTACAGTAGTTTATTCAATTTTCATGATATTTCCCTAACTGTCAATTTCCACATTATGTTTGATCTTTCACATGATGTAAAAGCCAATTCTGGAACTATAGTGGAATATAAGTTAAAAGGTAAAAAGCAAAGGACCCCTGGATGGTTGAGTCCAGTCAAGGGCGACTATGGGGTGTGATGTTCATCTCACTTCAGGCTGAGGGAGCCGGCATTTGTCCACAGACAGCTTTCCGGGTCATGTGGCCAGCAGGACTGAACCACTTCTGGCGCCATGACAGAAGACAGAGCACACGGAAATGCCATTTACCTTCCCACCACAGCAGTGCCTATTTATCTACTTGCGCTGGTGTGTTTTCAAACTGCTAGGTTGGCAGCAGCTGGGACAGAGCGACGGGAGCTCACTCCTTTGCGGGGATTCGAACCGCTGACCTTCTGATCGGCAAGCCCAAGAGGCTCAGTGGTTTAGACCACAGTGCCACCCACGTCCCTTGGTATGCAAATAAGGGTGAGATGCAATGCATCAACTCCTGAGCAACCACAGTTTGTGTTAACTGCTCTGAGATTTCTTGGGTTTAAAAACTTCAGAGGATTTTTTAAAGAGTCTTTATAGAGAAATAGACGCCTGGAATTATCTGCAGCACAAAACAAGCTAAGAAAAGAAACTCTGAATTGTTAGACTTTGTACCTCCCTCCCCTATTTCCTCGACATACTCGACTTTTTATTATTATTTTTTTATAAATTGAGCCTTCTATCTACGCTCAAGCCAAGAATAGTAGTCAGGAAGGGGGGAAAGGGGGAAAAATCTTTAACAGTGTATTTATACGTTAACGTCATTCATTTGCGTAAAAGGCCCTCGCAGCTGCTTTGATTTAAACAGCCAGCAGATGTTGGAACTTAAAGCACCTGCTAAGAAAAGCAGATTCTTTATAGCCCTGGCCTAGCCCCGTCTCCATGGGATTTTATTTTTCCCCTGGCCTCCTTGCTGCGGCCCAGCAGTGTCTGCCCTATTAGATCATTTGGACAGGCAATGGCTGCGGTGGGTCTTGGACCCTCCATCCTGTGTATCTGCCAGGCTGGCTTTGATAGCACAGCCAAGCCACTGCTGGTTGAAATGTCAAAAATGCCCGAAGCTTCTCTCTCCCGTCCCTTCCCCTCCCCACTGCCGTATATACACAAATGAAGCCCAGCAGGGCTGGCGGCGCAGAGAAAGCAGATGCCGTTCTCTTATGCTGCTTATCAAAACAGAAGCCCACACCACCTCCTGCCCAGGTTTAGCTTTACAACACCTAGGTGTAGCAGCTTTCCCTCCAAACGGGTGAGACTGTGTATTTTCCGGCACACAATGAACTGATTGTCAGGAGGAGTCTGAGCACGGTATGAGGATCCGTGATGCAGCAGGCTTGAGGATGCTAGATGTGATGGACTGGTTGGCTGCAGAGGAATAGTGGGAGGAACCAGCTGGGGAACTACCAAGAGAAGAAGGCTCAGAGACCAGGCAATGGTGGCGGGTAACTGGTTTTCGAGGAAGACTACTGGGAATGAGGTGCTCTGCTTATTAGACCACCAAGCCTGTGGAATTCGTGTTTTGGCTAATAAAGAGTTAACTTCATATTTGTTGTTGTTTAGTCATTTAGTCGTGTCTGACTCTTCATGACCCCATGGGCCAGGCACTCCTGTCTTCCACTGCCTCCCACAGTTTGGTCAAACTCATGCTGGTAGCTTCAAGAACACTGTCCAACCATCTCGTCCTCTGTCGCCCCTTCTCCTTGTGCCCTCAATATTTCCCAACATCAGGGTCTTTTCCAGGGAGTCTTCTCTTCTCATGAGGTGGCCAAAGTACTGGAGCCTCAGCTTCACAATCTGTCCTTCAGGGCTGATTTCCTTCAGAATGGATAGGTTTGATCTTCTTGCAGTCCATGGGACTCTCAAGTGTCTCCTCCAGCACCATAATTCAAAAGCATCAATTCTTCGGTGATCAGCCTTCTTTATGGTCCAGCTCTCACTTCCATACATCACTACTGGGAAAACCATAGCTTTAACTATACGGGCCTTTGTTGGTAAGGTGATGTCTCTGCTTTTTAAAATGCTGTCTAGGTTTGTCATTGCTTTTCTCCCAAGAAGCAGGCGTCTTTTAATTTCATGACTGCTGTCACCATCTGCAGTGATCATGGAGCCCAAGAAAGTAAAATCTCTCACTCCATCTTAGAACTGTGTAATAAATAAAAAAGTGTCCAGTAGCACCTTAGAGACCAACTAAATATGTTCTGGGTATAAGCTTTCGTGTGCATGCACACTTCTTCAGATACCCCGAAATAAATATAAAAATTGTCCATTAGCACCTTAGAGACCAACTAAGTATGTTCTGATGTGTGCATGCACATGAAAGCTTATGCCCAGAACATACTTAGTTGGTCTCTAAGGTGCTACTGAACAATTTTTTAATTTATTTCGACTGCGTCAGACCAACACGGCTACCTACCTGAATTTAGAACTGTGTAGTTACTGACTGGCATGCTTCTACAACCCAAACGTGTCTGGATCTGTTTAGTGCAGGATGGGAGAACCCTTTGGAAACCCTACGGAGTCTGCTTTGACTTCTGTGAAGGAAGGAAGGAAGGAAGGAAGGAAGGAAGGAAGGAAGGAAGGAAGGAAGGAAGGAAGGAAGGTGTGATATAAATATAACTAGCACGTTTCTGAGCACAATTCAAAGTGTTGGTGCTGACCTTTAAAGCCCTAAACGGCCTCGGTCCAGTATACCTGAAGGAGCGTCTCCACCTCCATCGTTCTGCCCGGACACTGAGGTCCAGCGCTGAGGGCCTTCTGGCGGTTCCCTCGCTGCGAGAAGCCAAGTTACAGGGAACCAGGCAGAGGGCCTTCTCGGTAGTGGCGCCCGCCCTGTGGAATGCCCTCCCACCAGATGTCAAAGAGAAAAATAACTACCAAACTTTTAGAAGACATCTAAAGGCAGCCCCTGCTTAGGGAAGCTTTTAATGTTTAATTGGTTATTGTATTTTACTGTTTTGTTGGAAGCTGCCCAGAGTGGCTGGGCGGACCCAGCCAGATAGGTGGGGTATAAATAAATTATTATTGTTATTGTTATTGTTATTGTTATTGTTATTATTGAAAAGGAGGGCATCAATGCAAAGCAGGTTAAACCCGACAAACAGAGAGACGTCACTGTTCAAAACCAGATTACTTTCAAAGTCCTGTCCAGCTCTACCACTGGTTATTTGCAAATAATCCTATCTGTCTATCTATCTGATTTCTCACCTGCCTGTCAACATAAGATCTGGGGTGGGGAACCTCAGACCCTGGATCCCATGATCATCGTTGGAGGCCCTTCTTCGTTTGCATCTCCACAAGACGTCTAGAGGGCAGCAACTTGAGAATGGGCCTTCTCTGTGGTGGGTCCCCGTTTGTGGAACGCTCTCCCAAGGGAGGCTCACCTGGCCTGGCACCTTCATTGCATATCTTTAGGGAAAACTTTCCTCCTTGGCTGATTCACGTTCTATGTCCTTTAAAATGTGTTTGCGGGAGGAGGGGTTGTTGGTTTGCTTAGCTTATGTTTTCTTACATATTTTGTGTTTCCATTTTGTATATTTTTATGCTGCAATCTATAAAGGGCAGTGTATGAATTGACTAACTAACTAACTAACTAACTAACTAACTAACTGTCAGGGGCTCAGGAGCAGAGGCACAGGGGAGAGAGAAAATGGAGAGCGAAGGGGAAGAATCTGAGGGCAGCGTAGGGGAGTATGAAACTGGCCTGAGAGATTCCATGAGTCTCTCCAGCGAATCAGAAGATTCCCAGAGGGGGGCACCGATGGCCAGGGCAAGGGGGGTCCCAGGGGGGACACACCAGAAGCAAGGGGCCAGCGGGGACTCCCAAAGCAGCAGTGGGAGATCAGGACCAACTTCCCCACCAGAGCGTAGTGAGGGGGAAGAGTCACATGTATCAGGGCCAGCTTCTCCTCCAGCAGAGAGAGAAGACAAGTCAGGAGTAGCCACGCCTCCGTCGCAGAGTGAGGGAACGGAGGGAGAGTCAGGTGCAGCTAGCCTCCCTGAAGGGGGAAGCAGTGACAGGAGCAGTGTAACGGTCAGGAGGAAGGTGGCTGGCTGGGCGCGCGCGCCAAGTTCGAATGTAGAGGCGCGCGGGACAGCAGAAAACCCGGATTGGGAACCAGGTCCTAAAGCCCGCCGGAGGCAGGGGGAAGACTCAGGGGATTCAGCGTCAGAAGAGTCTAGGAAGGGCAAGACCCCAGCGGACAGGAGGACCCAGAGGAGGAAAGAGCAAAGGAAGAGGTGGAGCAAGGCTAGAGTCTTAAACTGGTGTCTGGGGGGAGGAGATTCAGATGGAGCTTCGGCGGTCTAGAGTTTAAGATGTAGAGCTGCGCGCCACGGCTGTGAAAGCGAAACTGAACTTCAATAAAGACTATTTTATATAACAACGGACTGGCGTTGGTCCTTTGTGAGCTGGGACCTAGGGCAGCTCTGACACTAACTAATAAACCAGTCTGAAACTGGATTCACTCTGTTGTATAACTAATGCCCACTGTACAAATGTTCCCCCCTTTCCCCCCTATATAGCAGGGATGGGGAATTGGATGTGGCATGATAGCTCCCATCATCCATGACCATTGGCTGTGCTAATTGGAGCTGATGGGATTTGGAGTCTAACAGCATCTGAAGGGCTGTGGGTTCCTGCTTCCTGCTGCATAGCATTGCAGTGCTCGTACTTTCTTTACGCTCCTTTCCCTCGCCCTGTCATTTCACGGTCTCATACTAATTTTTCATTAGCAGGAAGCGGGTGTTTGCAATTTATTTGCCGCTAGCTAGAATTCCCCGAGTGGTGCATGTTTAGTCCAGTGCATCCCTCTTCCTGTGTTTCTTCATTCTCCGCAGTTCATGCCTCCATATTGCTCCGAGAAAATTCCAGGTACGGCACCTTGGCAAACGACCCAGATGCATTTCTGATGTTTCCACTGGAGTACACAACATCAGTAAAAGCCTCCCAGGAGAGCCTGGTTCTTCGCTGGGCCCCAGCTGCAGCTGGGGCTTTTGGAGATGACAGCAACATTTGATTAAACGAAAACTGCTGCTCAGCACACACACAGCAGCTTGTGGAAACAGAATGCAAGCTACCAGCTTCACAGACTTATCAGCTTCCCCTGAGTCAACGGAGAGGGTTGTTTTCCTTCTCGACATGATACACCAAAGTTGAATGTTAGCTCGGGGTGGGGGGAGAAACGGTGAGGTAAATAACAAACATGGTTGCCCCCTTCTTTTTCCTGACAGCTTTTAACAAGTTGAGTGATGGGCAGAAATTCAGCTGGTGCAGTTTCCACCAGCACGGAGATGGAAACCTCACTTGTTGAATTTCTGCCCGCCTTGCAGATGTGAGCAGTCTGTCTGGCCCTCTCCCCCAAACCACACCCCCTTCTCCTCAGGTAAGCCCATGCTTCAGTGTCTCTGCTCTGCACCTTGGTTGTTTTTGCCTAGCTGGAATATGTCCTGGAAATCTGACAATGCCTCTTACGTGCCTGGATTCTAAGTCTACATTGTGAGAAGTTTTCATGGCTGCTTTGTGCAGAAGGAAAGGGTGGACAGACAGGCAGACAGACAGGCAGGTAGCAGGAGGAAGGGGCAGAACCTAGGTGTTTAGTGGGAAACCACAAAATGTATTTCCCCAACCTATCTGTTTGTCTCAACCCTGCACTCTACTGACCTGAAGGATGCAAGCTTGTCTATAACCAACAAAACTGGGCAGAACGGAGCACTCTACACTGCAACATTTTGTTGCAGCCTTCACTTGCTTTTGTCTATTACATAGCTGCTAAGCTTTTAAAAGAGGAATACAGAAATTCAGTAGTCAAAGAAAGGCTGTTTTCAGAGTGCTTTATACACAAAAATGCTTGTGTGCTTGTGTGCTTCTGCAGTGGGGGAAAAATATGGCAAATTATCAGCTTGAAGCACAATGCAATTTCCCCTCTCATGCCTGTGGAACTAATCAAAACATCCACCACTCGTTGAGAAGGCATCAGTTAGTGGCCTCTGGAAACTGAATGCAAATGGAAGGATATATTTATGGTCAATTTAGCAGAATCAGCTATTGGGTGACCTATGACTCCTGACATCTTTTGCTAAAGAGCTAATCAGCTGTGAAACTAGATGACAAGTCTATTGTAGAGGCACAAAGGATGGATTTGTTATTTGGGTTTTTACCGATAGGACAGTCTTGCCAGACAACAATGAGCTGGTAGCTTTGTGTGTGTGAAAGTAAATTTTCCTTAAACAGAACAGTGGAAAGGAGCTGATGGTGAAATGAAACCTCCTGGAGTGTGGAAATGATAGCCTGGAAACTCAAGCATACACTGATGATTAAAATGAAAATTAGAGTAGGTTGGCCATTTCTCCTGCTTCGCAAGAGACAAACCCTTGACAGATTATCAGAGAACAGTCTCTGTGTGAAGGGCTGTCTGGTCTTAGTCCTGTTTAAAGATAAAGAACTCTACACCACTGTAAACAGATGGAAACAAGAGCAAGATTTAGATTCACTTGTAGTGTATAAATTACTATGGACAATATGGTTTGATATAAAAATAGGAGCACAGATGAATATTTATACAGATATGTTTTTACTAGTTTGTGTTTATTTGTACTTTGGATTTGTAAAACCAATAAAAATGATTTCATTAAAAAAAGAGAAAGAACTCTAAGAAGAGGGAACAGGGGTCTCAAATTGCATCAAAGCAGTTACTACCTAGATAGCAGACCTAGTCGGCACAACAATCATTTGGCCATAGTCTTGTTTCTCTGTATAGAGAGACAGACTTTCCATTTGAATTACAATTGTTTCTCGATTTGGGTCTAGTCATCTAAATGTGAATGTACAAATGTAATGAAAATCGGTGTCCTCTTTTGCCTTCCTTCCCTGGTGATGCACAAGCGACCTCCCCAAAGTAGAAGCAGATGGTGGTTTTTCGTTTTGTTTTTTGAAATAACAAAATGAGTTTTGAGTGAAAACCCAGATTTCATTATAGATTCAGCCAAATTGAATTATGCTTAAAATGCAGTGGATTCACCTGAGCTTTTAATCCATGTATAAAGCAATTTCTTGCTCTCACATTATAGCGAGGATCCTCCTGAAATATGTTGCACTGACTTGCTCTCACTCCAAACAGACTTCAACAGCCCCAGTAATGTCTTGATTGGACTAACTTGCTCTCACTCCCAATAGAACTCACCAGCTCTCAGTACTGTCATCATCTAGAAGACAATTGGGAATCTCAACATGATTTCCATATGTACCTGCTTGGTGCTTTTTGGATCATAGCAATGTCTTGAAGCTAACGTGGTTTGGAACTCCCTCTCCAGTCTTCTTTCCTTTGGCGATCATTCATAGCCGAGTAAGACTGTATTCCATAAACACGGTTTTAACAGTGAGTCCGTAAGTGACTGTTGAGGCCAATTCTGGATCCACACGCCCTTCCACAGTGGGGACATAGGTTTCTGAGTGTGAGTTGATAATGGTGAGGGTTTACCAAGCATGCCTTCCTCTTAGAACGTTTCTCCCTTGCGTCCTGAGCTTGAGTGTCTTCCTCAGTGTATCTGAAGAAGTGTGCATGCACATGGAAGCTTACACCAAGAACAAATTTAGTTGGTCTCTAAGGTGCTACTGGACAGTTTTTTTTAAAATTTTTTAATATATTTCGACTGTGTCAGACCAACACAGCTACCTACCTGAATTCAAAGCCCATGACACCTTTGGTAAAGGCTGTTCTCCAACTGGAGCGCTCACAGGCTAGTGTTTCCCAGTTGTTGGTATTTATACTACATTTTTTAAGATTTGCCTTGAGAGAGTCTTCGAACCTCTTTTGTTGGACACCAGCATTAAGCTTTCATTTTTTAAGTTTGGAATAGAGTAGTTGCTTTGGAAGATCATCTGAACAACATGACCAGTCCAACGAAGTTGACCACCACCAGCATCTGAGCACTACTAGCAGTGGAAGAGCTATGGCAGCAGAGCCACAATGAGGACGAGACCTCCAACTGTGGACCTCCTTCTCTGATCACAGACCTCCTCCTTTGATCATGGAGCAGGAGTTACACAGCATCTTACATCCTGTTAGCTGCACTCCCAGAGAGTATAGGGTAGCCTCTAAAATAAGCTTTGAAAACTCATTCATTTGAGGTGGCTTTTGATATTCAGGTGCCAATTGAAGATGCGTTTGTTTACCCAAGTGCATGGAGGGTGAATATATTTTCATGCTTAGAGCATCAATGGCTGTGACTAAGATTTTTTTTTTAATTTGCTGGATTTGTTTTAAGTAAGTGCATAGGCATACACAAGAATTTTTCTGGGGCAGGAGGAAGGCAAACTTAGTCAATGTCAGTAGGGAGCAGACAAGTTTCTCACACAAAACATGTGAAAAAAATAGTGGCTATTCATTTTGCTACAAATGGTTCTACAAGTGCTAGAAACTTCTTTTAAATAAAATGAAATCTGGGAATTGTGGTATAACCAGGGGTCTGCGGTGAACAAATGTCCCTTGCTTCTCTCTGCAGACACCTATGGGTAGTGTGTGTGTGTGTGTGTGTGTGTGTGTGTACGTATACTGTACCTATTGGGTGGTTAAGTGTTTTCATTTTACTCATTGACCTAAATTCAATTTTGAGGAAAGGTAGTATAAAAACTGCCAACCTAGCAGTTCGAAAGCACGTCAAAGTGCAAGTAGATAAATAGGTACCGCTCCAGCGGGAAGGTAAACAGCGTTTCCGTGCACTGCTCTGGTTCACCAGAAGTGGCTAAGTCATGCTGGCCACATGACCCAGAAGCTGTACGCCGGCTCCCTCGGCCAATAAAACGAGATGAGCGCCGCAACCGCAGAGTCGGCCACGACTGGACCTAACGGTCAGGGGTCCCTTTACCTTTACCTAGTATAAAAACGCAGCTAGCTAGCCAAATACACAAATATGTACAGCAACATTGATTTGTTTAATTTGTTTGCATTTCGTTTATAATGCAATTTTGCTAGCCTGTGCTGTGTTTTAGATTGTTTTTTAAAATGACTTTTTTATTTATATATTGAGCTAGGATTTTGTGTGTTCTGGTAATGGTTGCTTTTTATGTAAGCCGCCTTGTAAGGGCTTTGCCCTAAAAAAAGGAGGGCTAGTAATGATGAATTAATAAATAAGAACCCCACTAACCGTGCAACTGAAACAGAGCAGGAATTATATGTTGATGCCATCTGTTGCCAGCGAAAATCTCCCAGTAGCAACATTTTATGCCAGCTGCAGCCTGTTAAATGGTGTGTTCAGGGATACCAGCAGAAAAAGGCATTAACAACAGGCCAAATTGAATGAAACAATGCAGGAACAAAATACCCCAGCAACAGTGAGGGTGAGGTGATGACATAGTCTGGCTGCGTTCCTAAAGACATGGCAGGCAGTTTTCAACACACAAGATTCAGCTGTGCATTATACGTATTGTGCTTTAAAGCAGAGCTGTCTTCTCTCGTGGTGGTCTGGCCTCTTCCCATAATCTCCATGATCGTCTGATGTAGTTTTTACAATGCAAGACTCCATAGTCTGGATCTCTTAACAGTTAAGACATAACTAACCCATTTTAAGTTGCCAAGAATCTTGGGCTGTGTACATCTTACCACTTACTCTGGCTCCAGTGTGCTCTGACTGCTGGTGTTTGAAGCTGTGTACACAAGGTCTCATGTAGCTTCTTGAAAATTACTCCTATTTGATGTGCTTTCCCTTAAACCAACTTCCATCTGATTTGGAAATAGAAGCCGTCGTTCTTTCATACTGTCCATGACAAAATCCAAAGTGTCATCATGATTCCGAGTCTTGCTTAAGAGCCTGAAAGACACATTACTAGATCAGTCCAAATTCCACCTAGGCTAGCATTCTGTGCAAGAACTACACTACAAACTGGTTCAGTGGTCCACCAGTAGACCAAAATCTTCTTTCTCCCCACTGATGTTGTAATACATAAGCCTAAAGGGCCCCCTGACCGTTAAGTGCAGTTGTGGACGACTCTGGAGTTGCAGCACTCATCTTGTTTTACTGGTCAAGGGAGCTGGCATATGTCTGCAGACAGTTTTTCTGGGTCATGTGGCCAGCGTGACTTAAGCTATCTCAAAATGTGAAATGTGATTTTAAGTTTGTTGTAGCAAAGCCAGCAAAGAGTCTTTAGGCACCTTAAATATTGGCAGGTTTATCTGAGCATAATCTTTGATGGTCTAGAACAGGGTGGGAAATCTGTTTCAAGTCAAGGGTCTTATTCATACCTGGTCACCCTTCCAAGAGCCAAATTGGCAGGACCCATAGACTAAGTGGGTTCAGCTAAGTGAGCAGGGCTTACAGAGAGTCAACTAGATAAATTAAGTTCTTTAATAGAATATGCCTAAAAGAATGATGATCCTGCAGCTTCCCAGTGAACAGCTTTAAAAAATAATAATATTGAAGCTTTTCAGTGCACAGACAACATTAAAACACACAAACACAGCCAAAACTGGCAGGTAAACACAATAAGCTACAATAAATTAAAACCCTCCCTAAAAAAAAAAAGGATAGATCCTGCAGCTTGCCAGTGAACAGCTAAAAAACCTGAACAAACTTCAGCTTCTCAGTGAACAGGCAACATTAAAGCAAAGTTAAACAAACAGACACAAAGCCCAAGCCCACAAGCAGCTCCACCATTAGCAGCAAAAGCCCTCCATGAACAATGCTAAATAAGCATATAAGTTTTAGCCATGACCAAGTGGAGATGAGTGGAAACCCAAACAGAATTTACTCTAATACATGTTGACTAGAAACTAGGGAATATTTCACCTGTAACATTAATGCTGGTCTATATTAAGGTAAATTCTATGGATAAACTAAGAGTAAAGGTAAAGGTAAAGTGACCCGGGACCGTTAGGTCCAGTCGCGGATGACTCTGGGGTTGCGGCGCTCATCTCGCTTTACTGGCCAAGGGAGCTGGTGTTTGTCCGCAGACAACTTCCAGGTCATGTGTCCAGCATGACAAAGCCGCTTCTGGCGAACCAGAGCAGCGCACAGAAACACCATTTACCTTCCCACCAGAGCGGTACATATTTATTTACTTGCACTTTGACATGCTTTCAAACTGCTAGGTTGGCAGGAGCAGGGACCAAGCAACTGGAGCTTACCACGTCGCAGGGATTCGAACCACCAACCTTTTGATCAGAAATCCCTAGGCTCTGTGGTTCAGACCACAGCACCACCCGCATCCCCAAACTAAGAGTAGACCTACTGAAATTAATGGATCTCACTTAGTTCTGTTCATTAATTTCAATGGGTGTGCTCTGAATAAAACTTAGTTGAGTGCCACCCTACCTGGCCTTCCTCCAGAGGAGTCTATTTGAAAAAGGTCCACCAGAATGCAAAAAATACAAGGCAGAACAAATGAGGCAAGCTATGGGAGAGCACCAGCCCACTCAGGTCAAATCCAGGGCAGTAGGAGGATCCTCAGCCCCATCAGAACCAAAGCCTGTGGGTTTGTACATGGCTCCTTTCAGTCAAAGCACTTTTCCTAAAGGAGGTCAGGGTCATAACACCCACCTCACTGCAGAACTGCTTAAGCTCGCAGGTGGGTCTGGGCTATTGCTGGAGCAACATTCTGAGCTCTTTGCTTGTTGGTTTGCCCTGTAACCTTTGTAACCACAGTGAGCTGACCGTGGTCCTGATCTCCTGCTATTTTGCTTGAACTCCTCCTGAGTTTAGCTAACTCACCTCCTTGGTACCAAACCTGAAACAGGATACAGATGAATGGAACTTACTCTCCCCGCCTACAGCCCTAAATCTGGTCTAGGGATTTCCCTATGTCGAGTCTTGTACAGTGGTACCTTGGGTTAAGAACTTAATTTGTTCTGGAGGTCTGTTCTTAACCTGAAACTGTTCTTAACCTGAAGCACCACTTTAGCTAACTGCTGCATGATTCCCCTGCATGAGGGAAGTTTTTAATGTGTGATATTTTAGTTACAGATAGGTAGCCGTGTTGGTCTGCCATAGTCAAAACAAAAAAAATTCCTTCCAGTAGCACCTTAAAGACCAACTAAGTTGTATCTGAAGAAGTGTGCATGCACACGAAAGCTCATACCAAGAACTAACTTAGTTGGTCTTTAAGGTGCTACTGGAAGGAATTTTTTTTGTTTTGATATTTTAGTGTATTTTTGGTTTCTGTGGAAGCCGCCCAGAGTGGCTGGGGAAACCCAGCCAGATGGGCGGGGTACAAATAATATATTATTATTATTATTATTATTATTATTATTATTATTATTATTATTATTCTGTTCTCATCCTGAAGCAAAGTTCTTAACCCGAGGTAATATTTCTGGGTTAGCGGAGTCCGTAACCTGAAGCGTCTGTAACCTGAAGCATATGTAACCCGAGGTACCACTGTATTCTGTGAAACATGAGGAGGAGAACCAGGCAAAGGTTTCGGCTGGATTTCACATCCCTGTTTGCCACGAGGGATATAAATAGTTCAGTGTGCTCTATATCATATACTGGCAAAGATTATGCACTTGGCTGAGCACTCAATGCACCTTTCTGGAACACTTTGCCTTTCAGATCTGCAAGCAAACAGCTGACTCTGCAGTGCCGTGTTTGCTAGGTACCTGTCCTCATCAAGCCTCTACAATCTGGAGTAGAGATGTTGACAGCGGTAATCAATAGAGCAAAGAATGATGAACCAATGAAATGAGTCTGCCTGAAAGGCCGCTGCAGGGAACACAACAACCGCTGCAACAGGCGGTGTCCTAATTATTGTTTTGAGGGGAAATGGCCTGTGAGAGCTTAAGCGCCAAAATAACACGATCAATATTTTAAACCTTGCAAAGTGGTAAGGTTAAACAGGAAAGGGCCAGAAATCCCTTCTAGCATTTTCTCCGCATGAAGCGAGAGGGAGGGTGTCTTTCCAAGCATTAGTGGCTGGTAACCGCCTTCAAAATCTAGCAAGGCTTTGGCCCAGTTGCAGGCTGCCATTAAGCATGAATGAGGCCTTGGCATAGAGTTACTGACCGACCCTGTTCCTGTTAGGGTGGCACTACTCCTGGGCTTCTGCTGACCATAGCAGCCGCTCCACACACACCCAATGGCACTGCAGCTGACAGTTAATGCCCCCTCAAGCATGTTCACCTGGTGGCAGGGCCACCTGTCCCAGGCCAAATCTGAGCAACTACTTGACCCCCATCAAAAAGAACTGCTTCCCCACTCCACACTGGGTAAGCTTCTGGGAGGGTAGCAGCACTGCAGTGGGTTTTTTTTAAAATAGTTTTTTAAATTATTTTTCACAATCAAACATTATCTTCACATACCTTAATAAACAAATGCAATAAAAAATAAATAAAAAATAAGACATTTTAATACCATATTAAATCCATATTTTGGGATTCCTTCAATCCCTTGACTTCCCTCCATTCCCTCCCCCGGTTCTTTTCTGTTGTTTTATAGTTTTTCTATCTTTAAACTATATGTCTATAGTTTTCTTATCTTTAAATATTTCCAATTTCAAACTTTGTCCTCAATATTACTAGTGTTTTTTATAATACCCTGTTATTGTGTTAAGGTCTTTACAGTGCTTTTGTAAATATGCAATAAACATTTTCCATTTTTTTAAATATTTGCTGTCCTCTTGATTTCTTAGTCTTCCAGTTAATTTGGCCATTTCAGCATATTCCATTAATTTACGTTGCCAATCTTCTTTAGTTGGGACTCGTTCTTCTTTCCACTGTTGGGCTATCAATGTCCATGCGGCTGTTGTTGCATACATAAATAAACTTTTATATTATTTCGGTATATCTGTTCTAATCATACCTATTAAAAATGCTTCCGTTTTTTTTAAACAAAGGTTATTTTAAACATTTTTTTTCCAATTTGTTATAAACTGCAGTGTTGCAGCGGCAGTGTTGCTGGAGACCTGAGCTGGCGGCAGATGGCAGTGGTAGCAACATTGCTAGGCAAAGGCTCAAGGGTTACTGAGGTAAGCATGAGCCCTGGTTTACTCTTCTGGGTAAAAGGTAAAGGTAAAGGGACCCCTGACCATTAGGTCCAGTCATGGCCGACACTGGGGTTGCGGCGTTCATCTCGCTTTACTGGCCAAGGGAGCCGGCGTACAGCTTCCGGGTCATGTGGCCAGCATGACTAAGCCGCTTCTGGCGAACAAGAGCAACGCATGGAAACGCCGTTTACCTTCCCGCTGGAGCGGTACCTATTTATCTACTTGCACTTTGATGTGCTTTCGAACTGCTAGGTGGGCAGGAGCAGGGACCGAGCAATGGGAACTCACCCTGTCGTGGGGATTTGAACCGCCGACCTTCTGAGTGGCAAGTCCTAGGCTCTGTGGTTTAACCCACAGTGCCACCCGCATCCTCTCTTCTGGGTTACATGCTCCCAGTTGTTGCCTGAGTATGCAAAGTGCTGCCACAGGCCTGGCCAGTTCTCACTGAGCTGGTATGTCTGGAGTTTGCTACTTCAGCTAAAACTGAACTCTCTCCCATTTCTGTTAATTCTATACCTGCTCAGGTATCAGGGAATCAGCAATGCAGGGCCCACCATGTCCAACTCAGACAATCACATCAGAAGTACACCATAGTCAATGGTATCAAAAGTTGCTGAGAGATCAACAGAGTCACACATGCTTCTTCTCTTATGACCAAACCAGTTTCCAAACCAAAACCAGGCCTGAATTCCTATGGAAATGGTTCTAGAAAATCTGTCTCATTGCAAAACTTACCAGAAAATTAAGAAATCAAGATAAAAAACTTTTTAAATAAAAGAATGGAAATGGTTTATTGAATATTTACAAACTGTAAATAGGTAAGAACACTGGCACGATTATTGTAATAACCTGCAGTTTTATAAGAGTGTATATTTAAAGTAGATGAATAAATGAGCAAATTAAGTGAATTTGGATATGCACAAAATATTAAAAATAAATTCAAGGAACAGCAGAAAAAGGGGGGAAGGAAGTCAAGTTTTGAAATGTTAAAATGATTGTAAAATGATTGAAAGGTATAAAACTGAATATATATATGAGAGAAAATCTGTCTCCATCATGTCAATAACCTTCCTCAGAAAGGGGATATTTGCAACTGATATAAATTTATTCTGGGTCCAGGGAAGGTTTATTCAGGAATGGGTTTACTGCTGCTTCCTTAAGACAGCCTGGGACCACTCTTTCTTGAAGAGAAGGATTAATGACCTCCTTGGCCCATCCAGCTGGCCCCACCCTACCAGATCCATGAGAAGCAAGGGTCCAAGACACAAGTGGCTGCATGGACCTGGTCAAGTCCCTTTTCAGTGTCCTCAGGCCGCAGCAACTGAAACTCATCCAATGGCATTGGACAGATAAGAGTTTGACACCTCACCAGGGTCATTGGCACCCACAGTGAGTCCAAATCCTGGCAGATGGAAGCGATTTTATCCTCAAAATGCTCAGCAAACATGTCACAGTGGGGTATAGATGGTTCTACCACATACCTAGAGCCAGTATGTAATAAGCCCATAGCCACTCTAAACAGCTCTGCTGCTTTGCACACTGAGGACGCAATGGAGGCTGAGAAGTAAGTTTTCTTTGCTGCCTTCACTGCACACTGAATAAGCTTGAATGTCTTCTTCTAATTCTTCTTTGGTGATCACTCTAAAAAGTAAGGGGAAATGTCTTATGAAGCGAATGCTGTGTGGAGGAGGGACGTGTAAGCAGCTCCTGTCCACTTTGGTGCTTTAAAGCGAGCCTCAGAGGAGGGAAGGAAGGAGAGCCATGGCTCCCATCCATCCCTCTTCCATGGCTCGCTTTAAAGCAGCAAAGCAGACAGGGGCCACCCACTTTGCTGCTTTAAATAGTTTAGTACATTTGATTCAGAATTTTTGTGTGTGTTTTCCTCCTCTAAAAACTAGGTGCGTCTTGTTGTTGTTTAGTCGTTTAGTCGTGTCTGACTCTTCGTGACCCCCTGGACCAGAGCACGCCAGGCACTCCTGTCTTCCACTGCCTCCCGCAGTTTGGTCAAACTCATGCTGGTAGCTTTGAGAACACTGTCCAGCCATCTCATCCTCTGTCGTCCCCTTCTCCTTGTGCCCTCCATCTTTCCCAACATCAGGGTATTTTCCAGGGAGTCTTCTCTTCTCATGAGGTGGCCAAAGTATTGTAGCCTCAGCTTCAGGATCTGTCCTTCCAGTGAGCACTCAGGGCTGATTTGCTTAAGAATGGAGAGGTTTGATCTTCTTGCAGTCCATGGGACTCTCAAGAGTCTCCTCCAACACCATGATTCAAAAGCATCAATTCTTCGATGATCATCCTTCTTTATCGTCCAGCTCTTACTTCCATACATCACTACTGGGAAAACCATAGCTTTAACTATACGGGCCTTTGTTGGCAAGGTGATGTCTCTGCTTTTTAAGATGCTGTCTAGGTATGCCATTGCTTTCCTCCCAAGAAGCAGGCATTTTTTAATATCGTGACTGCTGTCACCATCTGCAGTGATCATGGAGCCCAAGAAAGTAAAATCTTTCACTGCCTTTCCCTGCGTCTTATGGAGTGAAAAACACGGTACTTCCCATTGTCCCGAGTCTTCCAGCCTTTAGCTTCCTTGGATATCCCAAGTTCTACTGTTATGAGAGAGGGAGAAAAAACATCTCAACAGCTGAAACCACCTCTTCCAGAGGCACCTGCTAATAAGTGTTGCACCTGAATCTAGGTCAGGAAAGGACAGCGTTGCCCACCAGTGTCCTTGGCAAAGAACCATTTGTGCTGAAGTTGCAAAAAGTGTGAGTTCGGTGTCATCTGTTTTCAGTATTTCCCGAACGGCTGATTTATTTCACATTATTAATGAACTTTGTGGCAGTTCTACTTGTCAGGCCCACTCTGCAGGGGTCAATAATGAGAGGAAACCTGATGTTAGTGGATCCAGCTTAAGTGATTCTGTCATGCTAACGATTCAATATATCAGGACAAATGTCAGCTCCTTCCAATATGTTAATTCCTCTGACCTCATTTGCATAAACTACAGTCAATGAAATACAAGTTCTTACTTTCCCCCTCCCCCCCGCCCGGGGAGTTAATGGAGATGGTGAAAGGTACGCTTTTAATTATTCTGTTTTAAATAAAAAGTTCGTAAGAATGAGAGGGACACCTATGTAAACCAAAAATGGAGAGGACTTAAAACCAAAATTAAGTTCCTGCACTTGGGTGCTGTTCATCAGAAGCTCTTGCTCAAGAGCCATTGGAACGAGGGTAGTTGAACAGCAAACCTTGATAAATGGCTTTATTTTAATACAGCTCCAGGCTGCTGGGTCTTCTAGCCTCACTTTGTCATAATATCCCCCCTCCCGATTTTCTGTATGTTCCCGTGTAAGCACAAATGTCCCAGCTGAAGATCACACCTTGCATCTGATAAAGTGGGCACTATGAAAACAAATGCCACAATATATTTAGTAGTCTTAGGACAGACTTGTCTAACCTGGTGTCTTCCTGCTTACTGGTGATGATGGAAGCTGCAGTCTAAAACATAAGGAAGGCACCAGGTTGGGGGATGCTGCTATAGGTGCAAAGCATTCTGCTTCTCTTTGGCATGTTCTTAGGGAATGAGCAGCCAATTTTATGCCTTGCTACAAGCAGCGTGGTGTAGTGGTTAGAGCAGCCTTTGCCAACCTGGTACCCTCCAGATGTTTCGGATGGCAACTGCCATCAGCTACAGACACTTCTCCCATCAGGTCTTGTGTCATACGGCTATAATCCATGGAGGCTGATGGGAATGGTAGTCCAAAATATTTGGAGGTCATCAGGTTCATGAAGGCTACTTTAAGCAACCAACAGATTGTGGTTGTGTTTGCTGCAACAGAGGAAGACGGCTATCGCTTTGGAATTAGCCAGAATATTAGCACTTTTCAAAGGAATCCATTCCTATTTCTTGAGATTTTGGTGGTGTAAAGATTCTAACTGAGGTTCGTCTGCTAACTGAGGTTATGTCCCAGCCCCAACAAAAATCCTGGCTATGCCCATGGAAGGCTATCGTCTGCAAATTCTGCTTCTGAACTTGCTACTAGAAAGTTGGGTTAGATGGACCTTTGGTCTCATCTAGCAAGGCTTTTATTATGTTCCTTTTAAAAATCATGATGCTTTTAGTTTCAACATGTTTTGTTTCCTTAGGGCTACATCTCAGCATTTGAAATTGCAGTATAATAATGTTCTCCTGATAATGCTAATTAGCATCAAATGAACAGGCAACCTTTCCCACTGAGTGTTCAAAGTTCCCCAGGACCAAATAATGGCCAGTTAGCACTGGTTCTTTCCCTCCTCCACCACCTCCTCCATCCACCCCACTTCCTCTGGGTATGAAATCAGTTTGATAGATCTGCAGGAAGAGATTTAGTTGCAGGAGGCAGAGGTCAGTGCATTGTGTATTCAATGTAGTCAATAATAAAGTCAGGACTTATGCTAACAGAATGTTAATAAGGTATCACAAGGACCTTGGAAAGTCATTATGTCTGGTCATTTTGCCTCACAGCATTGCTCCAAACAGGCTCTGGAGGCCAGTCCAAGGGGATTACGGAAACAAGCTTCCCCAAAAGCAAATTAGGAACGGCAGGAGTCCTAAGCGGAAGGTCCACGCAGTGAGGAACAGCTTGCCATGAGAATCCAGCTGTATTAAGGTGCTGAAACAAGGTTGGAGAACTTCAGGCCCAGGGATCAAATATGGTCTTCCAGGGATCTGACCTCTCTGGCCTTCAGGACTCTTCCCAGCCACAACCTCTCTCTCCCACCAGCCCTAACCAGCACCCTTCTTGAGTGGTTTTGCCTGGCTGGAATGTCTAGTTGATCTCTAATTAGCTTCTTGCTTGCCTGGATGAAGAACAGAGAGGAGTGTGTGTGTGTGTAGAAACTACTGCATAATTGATGCTCTTTTGGCCCACCTACTACGAGCATGTGGGCCCCAGAAAGTTTCTCCGAAGAGTTGAAATGGTTTTCCCCAAACTTGAGCTAAGGAAAATGGCATCGCTTTATTAAAGGATTGAGTCCAACAATAAAGGTAAAGGGACTCCTGACCATTAGGTCCAGTCGTGGACACCTCTGGAGTTGCAGCGCTCATCTCACTTTACTGGCCGAGGGAGCCGGTGTACAGCTTCCGGGTCATGTGGCCAACATGACTAGGCCGCTTCTGGCAAAACCAGAGCAGCGTACGGAAACATTGTTTACCTTCCCACTGGAGTGGTACCTATTTATCTACTTGCTCTTTGATGTGCTTTCGAACTGCTAGGTTGGCAGGAGCTGGGACCGAGCAACAGGAGCTCACCCCGTCACAGGGATTTGAACTGTCGACCTTCTGATCGGCAAGCCCTATGCTCTGTGCTTTAACCCACAGTGCCACCCACACCCCTATAGCTAAAAACCTAAGTAGAACCTGTTGGGTCAAGCCAAGGGCCCACCCAGTCCAGCACCCTGTTCTCACATAGGACAACCAGATGCCTGTGGGAAAACTTCCATCAGGAGCTGAGCAAAGAGGGCTTCCCATCCTGTGATTTCCAGAAACTGGTATTCAGAAGCTTTATAGCCTCTAACCATGGAAGCAGAACATAGCTAGTAGTCATCAGTAGCCCTCTCTTCCCCCTTGTAGAGCACATTGTAACGCTAAAGTTGATGTGGCGGCCCTGAGAGCCTCTACCACACTTAAGTGGTTATTGTTGGTAAACATGCGGCACCGATAAGATGGAATTCAGGCTGAAAGTGACCAAGCTTGTAATGTAACAAATGACCTTGGACCAGGCTAAGACACGCTGCTCTTTCAGTGCAAAGAAGATGGCCTTCCAAATAAATCTGTTGCAAATGTCTGTCCAATGAATGTAAGAAGGCAGCTAGGTCTTCCATAAATCTGAAAGAATAAGCTCAGTTCTCATTGTTTTCTGGCTGGAACTGTCGGCAAGATGCCTGTGTTTTCATTATAATTCTGTTTGAGAGATCAGCAGGAAAAATGCTAGTTTTGAAGAAACATTCCAGTATATTTACACTGGAAGGAACTGGGAACTTTGTTAATGGAGCATTGCATTCCACTATTGGGGTAGGTTCCAGATGGTACACAGAGAGAGTTTTAATACTGGTCCGCTCCACAAAACAATGGTAGGTGTCAGCCTTCTACAGCAAAAAGCATGAAATTCTGCTTGGAAAATCTTTCTCTCATTGTGTGGACTGGTGCGTCTCTCTGGGTGTAAAACTGACCCTACTACTATGTACGTTTACCAGCAGGAATAACAAGAGGGACCTGCGGTCTAGGTTTCTAGTATTCCAGCCCACGTTTCCATTCATCTAGTCACAACTCTTCCATGACACTCTATCTCACCCCTCCCTGGTTCTCAATCCCCTCTTCCCCCAAATGAGGCCAGCATTCCATGGCCAGTGTCTGAACTTGGAAAAATGAGAAACTAAGAGAAACCAGAAATGACAGCTTCACCCATCCCTAGTGGCAGATAAGCTTATGGTCAACGGAAGAAAAGGAATACAGTGGTACCTCAGGTTTCGAACACCTCCATAGTCAAAAGCTTCAGAACTCAAATGCCCAAAACCTGGAAGTAAATGCCTCAGTTTTCAAATGCACCTTGGAAGTCAAACAGGAAACATGGCTTCTCTTTTGAGGCTTCCATTTTGAGGCTTCCATTTTGAACCATCAGCTTACAGTTTTCGGTTTTTGAACATTTCGGAACTCGAACGGACTTCTGGAATGGATTACGTTCGAAAACCGAGGTACCACTGTATTAGATCTTCAGAGGAAGATGTCTAATGGGTCAGATTGGGGCCGGGGAGTCTGTTGTCCTCCAAAAGTTGTTGGGCTCCACCTCTCATCATCCATGATCATCCTTTGTGCGTCTCAACACTTAGTGGAGAGGCCCTGTGTGTGTGATAACCACTTCCAAAATCTAGTCAGGCTTCATCTCAGTCGAAGGCCGGCATAAAGCTTGAGTGCGCCCTTGGCACAGAGTCACTGATGGACCTTGCTCCTGTTAGATGTGGCCCATTGTTTTACTGCAAGGATCTGAACTTGTGTTGACATACAAAAGCCATTGGTACCCTAGCAGCACACCACACTTGTGGCTTTCAAGTGCTGTTCATCAAACTACTTGTGTGGCTGTTTTACGAGATGCCCTATATTTAGAATAAGTTTGTTCTTCCTATGCAGTGTTTTTCTGGCCACCATTGCCTCAGGGTAGCCAATGGAGGAGGATGTACGGAGCAGATGCTAGGAACGACTTAGGTTTTATTTTAATATGTGTAATTATGTGCATTTTCAACCAAGTTTCAGCCGCAGAGATTTACTGCCTCTTCCTGCTCAGCTCTATGCCAGAGGCGGCGTGCATAATAATCAGAGAATGAAAATTGAGAACATGGTTTAAGTTTATGTAATGCAATTAAAGCATGGAAAGGAAACGAAAGGCGTTTGGCACCACGAAAGTGTGTGGGTTTTAAAAAAAAAATATTCTTGATGTGTGGATGTGACTGTTGTAGGTGTCTCAAAAGACAGGTATTAATAGAGTCAAGCGGCGACTGGTGCCCACTGAGAGCCCAATAGTCAGGTGGAGGCAGAGCCAATGAAAGGCACAGCCAACTTATGCTAACTTTGTCTGTAGCTTCCTCCCTGCTGAGTTCTACAAGGGCTACACTCAGACTCCAAAGGAGGATGCTATAATCCCTGACAAAGTTCAGTTCTCCACATTGATCTGCAATCTTTTTAAAGAAGGCCTCAGGAAAATTCAGCAAGATTTTAGTGTGAATTTCTCCTAACAGCCTTTTTCCTTCGTATGCAATTTTGCCCAAGACACTGATTTTTGCAAAGCCGTTCCCCCTCTCGGTCGAATGCATTTTTGGGTGTTATTTTCATCCATATATGAATCTACATGCACATGTAACCCTCGCGTCTACGTTTTTTGCTCACGAAATTTGGATGGAGAATTGCCTCACAAAATTCGGAGAGTGGTGAATTTTGAGGGATGGCTGTTTTTCGGTTCTCAGATTGGGTAGGTTTGCCTTTAAATGTGAACTGAATTGAATTTCTCCCCCCCCCAACCCCACCCCCCCACCCCTAGTGACAAAGATATGCTTAGAACTCTCTCCCATAAAACCCATGGGCTAGCAAACTCCATTGAAGGCCACAGACTCACGATTGCTGCCATTGCTATTAAACATTGCACGGGAGTTTGAGCTGCCCCCCTCTTTAAAAAAAAGCTCAAAAGCAGCTGTGAAATATAGAGCTTTTAAAAACATTTTTAAGAAATGCTGCTTCTGTGAGCCTATTGATTTCCTTATTGAAATCAATATTTATATAATGAGGTTTGAAGCAGTTGTGACCCATGTATTTGCCGTGAATTCAAAGAGGGGGTCGAGGTGGGAGAGGAAGAAGTCGGGGTTGTGCTATGTTAATGGAAGTGTAAAAGGTCTGTGATAGACCTGGGGAAGCCAGATGATTCAAAGTCAAGGATGTTCTGGAACCTTTAGTGCTCAGTCCCTTCACCCTATGCATTTTAAAGAGGCTGTGGGGTGTGTGTGTGTCTTTGATTAGATGGTGCCTTAAGCTCTGAGAAAACTGACACACCATACTGGGTGAATATTTGGACAGGAAATAGGGATTAGGCAGGCAAGATGTAAATGGATTAGATTATGAGAGGAGCGATGTGGAGAAAAGTCAGCTCTGTCATTAACAATCCTAGCTAATGATATGAATGAAGGGCCTTTGCATATATGGCAAAGTGTATGGCAAACGTGATGGAGTGATTTTTTTTTGGGGGGGGGGCAAAAGGAGAAGGTAGTTGTGCTGGATCAAGACCAAATCTCCAGTTTCCTTCCATATGTCAAACTTTAAATAAATAAATAAAGCATTGTAGTCCATTTCATGACTTCGATGTACAATTGGCATGATTTATTTGCCTCTGTCATTTAAGAGGGAAAATTTGCACATATGGATATGATCACACTCCCGGACACACACACACACACACACACACACGTGTTTTAAAACAAAAACATACAGTAAAAATCATATAAAAATGTTAAAATCAGCTAACTATTATAGAAAGATGTATTCTTAATAAGCCTAAATAAACCCCATGTAAATGGCATGTCTTCTTCTTGTAGTAATATCACAGCCATGCACCTAAAACACCTAAAACTTTTTTTCCTCTGGGCCACACTTTCAGAATAAAAATTTGCTCGCACCACACCATTTTCTTTTTGTGATAAGCAAGACTTCGGAAAACAAAAAGTAACAACACCTAGTAGTGCTTGATCTATAACATAGAACACAACTTCTTTATAATATGATCACGGGACATCCAGAAATTGTAAAACAATGCAGCTACGTAAGAACATGAATCATTCCCAAAATATAATTATAAATGAGCCTCTTATGTATGTATAAAAACTCAATGAGAGGTGTGAGCTTGCTTTTGCCAGATAATCTCATTCATATTAGGTCTAATTTGAGGCAAACAAACTCTATACCTATCCATATTCTGAAAAAAAAAAAAAAAAAAAAAACTATAAAATACCATACTATCCCATCAGATGTCAAGGAAATAAACATCTATCTGACTTTTAGAAGACATCTGAAGGCAGCCCTGGGAAGTTTTTAATGTTTGAAGTCTTTTGTGTGTTAATATTTTGTTGGAAGTCACCCAGAGTGAATGGGGCAACACAGTCAAATGGGTGGCTACTACTACTACTAATGAAATGTTTAAATGTTTCTTTGATTGTCCTTGAATCTTCCAGCCACACTTGCCATCCTCTCCTGTCACAACAATGTGTGTTTCACATCGTTTGAGAACCACTGACCTAAAACATAGTGTGAACAGGCTGTGTGTGTGTGTGTGTGTGTGTGTGTGTGTAGGCACCTCTTGCCTCTTTTTTTCCCCTCTTCCAAAAAGAACATAAGGTACAGGTCAATCTTTTAAAATTAAGACAGCCAAGGGACACAATTCCCCGCAGTGCATTTACGTTTCTCCTGAGCAGCTCAGGAGAGCAGACATGGGTCTTTAATCCCAGGATCCATTTATAAGGACTCGGATCCATACATATGTACAAATGATGAATTAAGTGGATCAATTTTACCTTATGTGTATTCATCACCATACCATTCATTAGCTGAACAAAGAAAATAGCTTCAACATTTCAGATCAAGAGTCTATCAGGGTTTGGCAAGACAAAAGGCTCAGATTTGAAGTGCATTATTAGGCTGCTTCGTGGGAGTCTATACTCCAGAGTGACCTTGATACCCTTCTGTTAAAGTTGTGTTTTTTTGTGATTCTCCAGGGGGTTGTGAAATTCTGCAACAGGGGTGGCCAGTACCTGCCTTCTTGCAGAATTTATATATTTCCAACGCTCATCTGGGGAGACAGAACAACCCAAAGCCTTCTTAGATGGCCAAATATCAAATTGGCATTGTGTACACTTACACTGAGGGACGCGGGTGGCGCTGTGGGTTAAACCACAGAGCCTAGGACTTGCCGATCAGAAGGTCGGCGGTTTGAATCCCCATGACAGGGTGAGCTCCCGTTGCTCGGTCCCTGCTCCTGCCAACCTAGCGGTTCGAATGCACCTCAAAGTGCAAGTAGATAAATAGGTACCGTCCAGCGGGAAGGTAAACGGCGATTCCGTGCGCTGCTCTGGTTCGCCAGAAGAGGCTTAGTCATGCTGACCACATGACCCGGAAGCTGTACACCGGCTCCCTCGGCCAGTAAAGCGAGATGAGCGCCGCAACCCCAGTCGTCCATGACTGGACCTAATGGTGCCCTAATGGCGCCCACCTGTATTCCAGAGAGCCACATTCCAAGTTGCCAACCCACCCTTAAGAAGATTATATCACCCTTTCCTCGTTTCCCCAAGAAGCTACACCCATCACCCCATTCCCCAGTTTGCTGAACTAGCAATAAAGCCAAAAGTGGAAGTGAGAGAAGTTTTGTGAGTGTGCGTGCGCATGTGTGCGCACAAAGAACAGACATTACTCCCTTCTGACAAGAGACAAATGTTTCATTCAAATGCAGCATTTTCGCATATTGGAAACAGTAATGAATTCCTCTGCACCTCTCTGCCTAGTTCACAATGTCAGCCCGGGGCATTGTGGAGCCTCAGGCATCCCTTACAAAATTAAATTTAATGTTACACCCTCCAATGGAACGGTGCATAAATCAAGTGTTTGATTTGCATGGACTCTGGTGAACAACCCAGTTCTGGGCAAACATAAACCCTGCCTTGAATATTATGTCAGGGACAGGAACAAAGCAATCTAAGGCTGCCAATAAAAGCTTAGTACCAAGTGTAATTCATGCCGGTATTACGCTGCTCTTGTGTCAAGTCTGTTATTAAAATTCTTGTTTTGGCCTCCTTTTTCATTTCAAAGGAAAATGTTTTCCCTGACCTTCTTGTATTCTGAGGAGGGGGAAGAAGAAGGAAAAAAAACCTGGTGCCCAACACCAGTACTATTTATATACTGGTGTCTCTTAAGGGGAGCTGAGAGAGAATTGTTTCTCCTGTTTACACAGCAGAGCTATAGCATGGCCTATATGATAATTTAAATAAAAGGGGAGGGGTGGATGGAGCCTCCCACCAAGCACAGCGGATCTGATCAGAGAAATTCATTTGAAAAGATTAAGTGGTTTTGCTTAGAGGTGCTTTGCCTCAGAGGTGGCAGGCTCATTTGGACTAGGGCAGGCAAATCTAAAAAGTGACTTTTAAGAAGCTGCTGGAAACAGGGTGTGTGTGTGTGTGTGTGTGTGTGTGTGCTGTGTCCTACTTTACAGAGGACGGACCCCTGTTTGATGGGCTGACCCAAGTTTGGTTTGAAGATAAGAAAGCCCAGTGCTTTTGTTCTAGAAAAAATGGTGCTGGTACTACTACTACTACTACTACTACTACTACTACTACTACTAACTTTTTATTTGTATCCCGCCTTCCCTGGCCAAAGCTGTAACATCATGAAGTTATTACAGGAAGTGCCACACGTTTAACCAGTGCTTTTCTTGCAGGGAAAAAAGGTTCCTTCAGAAAAAAAAGCATGGAGGAAGCCTACCAAGGGAGAGTAACAGAGGTTTTGAAGATGCCCTTTGACAGATTTTACCTGGAGAGCAGACTGAGCAGGCACACAGACTGGTAGGGATGGGGGAAATTGGATTCAGTTTACATTTCAAGGCAGAACCGCCGAATTCGCACTTTATGAAACAGGATGTGCACCGAAACACAACCAGCCTTTGAAATTTGCACTTCTCCGAATTTTTAAATGCTGTTCTCCAGTCATATTTGAAACACTGCGTGCTCTGGTCCATGGGGTCACGAAGAGTCGGACACGGCTAAATGACTAAACAACAACATTTTTATCTGTAAGCTGCCTTCAGTCCCTGTCTGGGAAGATGGTAGGATATAAATAAATATCATCATCATCTAGATCACTGAGATCTTCTGACTGGGCTCTTTTGCGGGTCCCTTGTGCCCCTGAGCTCGGTTACCAGGGACTGGGGCTTTAGTGAGGTAGCCCCAGTCCTTTGGAACTCCTTGCCAATGGAAGTCATCCCTGCTCCTTGCCAATAGCAGAAGTCACCCCTGCTTTCTCTTAGACAGCTTTTAAAAACTGTATTGTTCAGCCAGGCCTTTGGAATGTGCTATTTTCCACCACCCAGTTTTTTATGGATACTGCATGTTTTTGTTTTGTTTTTTTTACTGAATGTATTGTAGTATTGCATTTTACATTGCACACGAGCTTGTTATATTTTCCTGTGAGAGTGTGGTTTATAAATATTTAACTAAAAATAAAAAGACACCTCAATTCTGCTAATCTTCCTGCAAAATTTCATGGGGCGCTTGAAGCACAGGGAAGGTTCTTCAGCTTCTTTACATATGAATTATTTCTCAGGTTATCTGAAAAATACTCTATATTATCCCTACAAAATGAATTCAACTTTCTCTGTGCTACAAAACCTATTTCCTTTTAAATCTTGGAACAGATGTACAATCTGGAAACCAGCCAGTTCTACCATTATTTTAGAAAATTGTTCATATCTTGCAAATGGTTCTGGAAAGGATTCATGTTAAGTATTACTCATAGTATTTTTAAATGATGTTTTGCTACGGGTTACGAATTCATTAGCTAACCACTCGTTGTACTGCTCAGTGTTATTTTTAGCATAATATTTATGTTAATATTCTGCAAGATGAACTTGAGATATGGGAGCGCTGTTTGAAAAACAAACATTTTCACCACAACACTTTAATCCGTTCAAGGTATGGGATCTCAGGAATGTATACAGAATTTGCCAGCCCCCATAATGGGCCCCCTATTTACTTGCAATGTAAATGTGCATATGAGCACATGTGGGTATCTGGATGAAAGTATTTTTGTGTGTGTGCATTTTAGGTTGAGTCACATGAAATTCACTTTAAGCGCCATTTCCCTTTGAATCCATGCATTCATTGACTCCATTAATTGATGCCAACTTGGGAGAACAGAACGGTCATTGTCGACTTACCGTCTGGTTTTGGAAACAGGTATTAAGATACACTGATGAAATAATACGATGGGCAGATCTATGATACCTTAAGATCCATTTATTTGCATCATTTTGCTGCTTCTGGCAATCAGCTGAGCACTCTGATTTGGTTACAACTACGCGGGTGGCACTGTGGGTTAAACCACAGAGCCTAGGACTTGCCGATCAGAAGGTCGGCGGTTCGAATCCCTGTGACGGGGTGAGCGCCCGTTGTTCGGTCCCAGCTCCTGCCAACCTAGCAGTTCGAAAGCATGTCAAAGTGCAAGTAGATAAATAGGTACCGCTCCGGTGGGAAGGTAAATGGCATTTCCATGCGCTGCTCTGGTTTGCCAGAAGCGGCTTAGTCATGCTGGCCACATGACCCGGAAACTGTACGCTGGCTCCCTCGGCCAATAAAGCGAGATGAGTGCCGCAACCCCAGAGTCGTCCGTGACTGGAACTAATGGTCAGGGGTCCCTTTACCTTTACTTTTTCCAGCCTGGAAAGCTGGTAACTGCATCTTATTGGAAGGCAGGGGAGCTTACTTCAGTGTAATCATACATAAGATTTAGGCTACTGCAAGGATGACAGTATTTTTAGGTTAGGAAAGGGGACAACAGGTTTATTGGGGTGGGGACTTGATTCACATTGGAATTCCATGTTCCTAGATAATTTAATATAATTTGTTCTATGTTTTCTGGAGATATGAGGAAGGCTCTTGTTGACTTTTCACACTTCCTCATGGCTAGTCTTCCAGAGGTCAAACACACAACCATCTATCCTCCATCTTGGCAAGCAAGATATATTATTACAGCTCAAGGACACATTGCAATCACATTCCAATCAAGAAAGTAGGGTGCAGAGTCTGACCATTGAGGGGTGTGACCTAGAGATGGGGTATGGCCTGGGCCGAGTCCTGAGACCAGATAGAGAAGCCTAGAGGCAGGCTGAGATTCTTCACCCTTGTTTTTTATTGTATCTTGGGCCATATGGGAAATAAATACTAAAAAGTGGAACTGAGAAACATGCAGATTTGGGTACCAAGCACCAGGGATGTCCCTACCACCAGGCAGAGTAAAACAGCAGGTGCTGTTGGTGGGGATCAATAGAGAGGTACTGGGGGACAGAGCTCTGTATTCAACATTCACCTATGCCTGATGCCCCCTAGTGGGGTGGAGGACTTTGTCCTGCTGCCATGGTTGAGGTAAGAGCCCATTTCCAGTCTGTTTGGCTTCTGCATATGGAATGGGGGGAGGGCATCATCCTGCCCTTCATCTCAGACAGCAAAATACCTTGGCCTGGCCCTGTCTAGAGCTTCTTGGGTATTTGCATAAGAGGTCACCACATGTTGGCTCCTGAAGGGAACCTTTATGAGCTTCCATCCCACTTAGTTATTTCAAGGCTCTGTTGCCTACAATAAATGGTTGTTGTGTAGATCTTTGGCGAGGGAGGCTATGCCAGAGGTCACCAATGTGTGGTGCCCATGGGTATAAATGTGCCTGCTGCGTGGTGCACACGGGATCCCCTCCCTCACTGGAATTTGGCACGAATAAAGCATTTGATGGTAGCTGAGATACTAGGTTGTGGTAGGTGGTTGTGTTGTGTTGTGTTGTGTTGTGTTGTGTTGTGTGTGTGGTGCCCACAATTGTTTATCCCTTTTGCAAATGTGCCCACAAAAGGTTGGCAACCCCTGGATATTCCCTGCTTGTATCAGTGCAGCCACGGCCATTTCTTCCCAGGCCTAGGATATGCAAGAAGACTTTTCCATCTATATAAGCATTCTCGGGTATGGATTTGCATGGGCTAGCCCAGGCATAGGCAAACTCAGCCCTCCAGATGTTTTGGGACTACAACTCCCATTACCCCTGACCACTGGTCCTGTTAGCTAGGGGTGATGGGAGCCGTAGTCCCAAAACATCTGGAGGGCCGAGTTTGCCTATGCTTGGGCTAGCCTGACTCATGAGCTGGATGGCCAAAAAGATGACTGACAGCAACTTGTGCAATTTTGCTGGCATTTCCCCCCTAGGAAAAGTGTGTGGGCCAGCCCTAAGGTGCTACTTATTGAGCTTTCACCTCTAAGGTTGCATTGCCCCTTTCATTTTAGGTCTTAATGACATGTTTTAAAGATGGAGATTAAAATGTTCAGATCTTAGGAAATTAAAGTTTGATCAAAGATTCCACTGCATGGAGATCAGCACCATGTCAAATTCGTATTGTCATCATTGTGATTAAGAGAGGACATGAAGGATGACCCCCCTTGATTTAATCTGCAATAAATAATATGGTGGGTGTGAGGCTGTTCTAATCAAAATGGGGAGAAATTGCAACCATAAGAGGATATATCCATCCCAAAGTTTCCTCTTTCTCGTTTTTTTAATCTGCTATTCAGTGCTGTAAGCCTTTTCTTTTACCAATAATAACAAGTAGGAATAATACTTCAAACCTCCTCTTAATAATAAGATTTCCTGAACATATTTGGATTTTAAAAAGCAATCTTTAACATGTGGAATAACTTTCCACTAAGTTGGGAAACTCAGAAAAAAACTTATTGTCAATGCAGTGAGCCACCCACCCAAATCTAACATTGAACGCTTTGGAATTCTAACATTTGCCTTTAGTTTCAAAAGGCAAGTTTGAATAGCTATATTTTGTTCCAGGCAATGGACGCTCAGATACTATTCCCCCTGCTTCCCCCCCCCCCACTCAGTTCTTCCTTTTTCTGTGTTTGTTGCTTGTTTCAAAGTATTACTGTTTATTTTACACATTGATGTTCCACCCTTTAGGTAAAGGTACCCCTGCCCGTACGGGCCAGTCTTGACAGACTCTAGGGTTGTGCGCCCATCTCACTCAAGAGGCCGAGGGCCAGCGCTGTCCGGAGACACTTCCGGGTCACGTGGCCAGTGTGACAAGCTGCATCTGGCGAACCAGCACAGCACACGGAAACGCCGTTTACCTTCCCGCTAGTAAGCGGTCCCTATTTATCTACTTGCACTTTGACGTGCTTTCGAACTGCTAGGTTGGCAGGCGCTGGGACCGAGCAACGGGAGCGCACCCCGCCACGGGGATTCGAACCGCCGACCTTTCGATCTGCAAGCCCTAGGCGCTGAGGCTTTTACCCACAGCGCCACCTGCGTCCCTGTTCCACCCTTTAGTAGTAAGGAAAAAAGCCCAACTCCACACCCTACGATAATACAATATAAAAAGAAGAAAAGTATGAGGAGGAAAGAGGAAAGCAAATGTTACTTTTCTTTCCTGGTCAGGTTGGTCTCTCATTTGCCTGGGAAGCAGGGAGAGCAGCCTCTCAGTGGCCAAATACAAAGAACAGTAATCTTTGCTCTAACTGGGAAGCAAATACTAACTGGGAGCCCTACACTAGCTCTGCTGCTGACTGAGGCACCAAGGACCACTAGGATGCTGCCCCACATCCCCCAGAAAGAAAATCATGGCAAGAGAAAAGTCCAACCTGGCTCCATCCTTCGGCTAGGTAAGGAGGAACCGTAGGCAGCTTGCTTCTCTCTTCCCTGCATGAAATAATATTTTGCTCCAACTGCCCATTACTTGGGACGCCAGAGCTGAACAGAAACACACTCTGGCCAGTGTCGTAAGCCAGGTGATCTAAGTGTTGAGATTTCCATTCCACATGGAACTGTTGCGTGTCACATGTCTGTTTACATCCCAGCACAGCTTGCTGGGAACTTCCGTTGTCTATTGCTTTCACTTCTCTCTGTCTCTCTGAGAAGACAGAGAGAGAGACGACATATTTCTTTGTCCTGATTTATGATGAATAAATCCGTAGTTGTAGTATGCTTCCACAAGCCTCACACCTATTCCGTGTGCGCAGTTTGCACTGCTGAAATAGCTTTGAAGCCCGGGTCACTGATGTACATTGGAGCAGAGGCCGATAGGTCTTCGCAGCAGGACGGCTGGAAGGAGTCAACCCAGCTGGGGCTAGCCAGCTGGCCTTGCGACCCTCTGCATGCCGACACTAAGGCCACCGGGAGGCTCCTCCTCTTGCTTCCAAGAAAGAACATCAGCATCCACAAATGTACAATGGTGAACATTTGGACAAAAATAAAAAATCTGACCATCACTTAGATGCTCACTGAGTCTGCTCAGTCTACTATTCAGGTGCTAACTGAATAGTTTCAAGGCCCCTGCTCTGCTCTCCGTTCTTAGCCTTCCTTATCATAGAATCATAGTTGGGAGGGTATCTGAGAATCATCTACTAGGTAAGGTAAAGGACCCCTGGAGTCCAGTCAAAGGCGACTATGGGGTTGCGGCACTCATCTCGCTTTCAGGCCGAGGGAGCCACCATTTGTCCACAGACAGCTTTCTGGGTCATATGGCCAGCAGGACTAAACCGCTTCTGGTGCAACGGAACACCAGAGTGCATGAAAATGGTGTTTACCTTCCCGCCACAGTGGTACCTATTTATCTACTTGCACTGGTATGCTTTCAACCTGCTAGGTTGGCAGGAGCTGGGACAGGGCAATGGGAGCTCACCCCGTCACGGGGATTCGAACTGCCGACTTCCTGATTGGCAAGTCCTAGAGGCTCAATGGTTTAGACCACAGCGCCACCCGCTTCCCATATCATCTAGTCCACCCCCCTGAAATGCAGGAATATGCAGCTGTCCCATGCGGGGATCGAACCTGTGAACTTGGCGTTATCAGTGCCACGCTCAAACCAACTGAGCTATCTCGGAGCAGGTAGTCCTTCAAACAGAGGATGCCTTCAAACAGAAGACTCTGTAAAGCAGGACACGGGATCACCCTGGATGAACAGGAGTTACCTCCATAAATCTGTTGGCAACACTACTCTTCCACCTGAGGAAGAAGTTTGCCTCACAATAACTGCCCTGGTATAAGATGGGATGCCCTGGCGCTCACTTTTGCCATTAAAGAAGATCTCAGGTAGGAGAACTGGGCAAGACTGTGCTAAGTACTGCGGTGCACTTAGTCTAAGGGTTAATCCAGTCCTGTGGCCTGGAGCCAGCTTGGTCCCTGGCCCCCCCACCCCTGGCCACCTCCTCAGTGGAATTGCTTGAAGTAACAACTCTATTCCTGCTCTCCACATTCCTATTTTAGTTGCAAAGTGACTCAATGAAATAAGGACAGAATATTCTTGCCCAGCTGGCTCCGTGCTCTCGTTCTATTTAATCATGAAGAATAATGAATCAGAGACAATTGTAGTGTTAAAATCCAAATGTAGAAATTTGCTGCCCTTACTAATGAGAGAAAAATATAGTGGACCACTGGCCTAAAGGTTTCTGCAGTGATTCCTTTGTAGCTTAGAGTGCATTAAAATGGCTTTATTCAGCAAGATAAGTTAATTCTTTATGACCTTTATAAGCTGTTTAGCCCAGAACTCGGGGACATCTCCTCCTTAAGATTAAATTTTTAAATCCTTTTAGCTCACAATTGCTAAGCCTTTTTGTTTGAAAAGAAACATCCAAAATCTATAAAGAAATTCTGTTTGTGACAATTATTGTCGGGGTAATGATTAGCTAACATGGCACTTTTAGTTTTTAGTGGGTCTGTCTCTACAATGCTAATCTAATAAAGTTCCCTTTCCCTTAATGCAAAAGTTGCATTCGGCATGCATCATTCCCAGTCACTATTGCCCGCATTTGCAAATTCTTGGGGGAAACAAATCGAATTGCCACTGATGTCATCTCCCTTGCAAAGTCACCTGTTGCTGAATCTGGAGAGGAGGAAATGCCATGAGTGTGTCATAAGAAGCCAATCATCAAAGTCCCTAGAAACAGTAAAATATAGGAAAACAGCAACAAGGCTGACCACTTAGGCATCACCCAAAAAAAAAGGGGGGGGATGTATCATTATAACAGAGGATGAACAAATACACTGATGTCGCATAAAATCTGCAAATGGTGATTTATATATTTAGGTGGAAACTTGGGCTGTGGATACACCATACATTTAATGCAACCCCCCCTCAAGAATCCTGGGAACTTTAGTTTATTAAGGCGATTGTGAATTGTAGCTCTGTGAAGGGGCAAACTACAGTTCTCAAGTTTCTTGGTTTGTGTGCTTTCAATTGCTTTGAGGTTTCTTCATACAATCAAATTAACAACAACAACAACAACAATTGAAGGCATCTTCAAATGGAGGGCAGTCCTCTGTAAACTTTGTTGTTGTTTAGTCGTTTAGTCGTGTCCGACTCTTCGTGACCCCATGGACCAGAGCACACCAGGCACTCCTGTCTTCCACTGCCTCCCGCAGTTTGGTCAAACACATGCTGGTAGCTTCGAGAACACTGTCCAACCATCTCATCCTCTGTCGTTCCCTTCTCCTTGTGCCCTCCATCTTTCCCAACATCAGGGTCTTTTCCAGGGAGTCTTCTCTTCTCATGAGGTGGCCAAAGTCTTGGAGCCTCAGCTTCAGGATCTGTCCTTCCAGTGAGCACTCAGGGCTGATTTCCTTCAGAATGGATAGGTTTGATCTTCTTGCAGTCCATGGGACTCTCAAGAGTCTCCTCCAGCACCAGAATTCAAAAGCATCAATTCTTCGGCGATCAGCCTTCTTTATGGTCCAGCTCTCACTTCCATACATCACTACTGGGAAAACCATAGCTTTAACTATACAGACCTTTGTTGGCAAGGTGATGTCTCTGCTTTTTAAGATGCTGTCTAGATGGAGGGCAGTCCTCTGTAAACTAGGCCACTCAAAAAATAGCCGAACAGTTTTCCAGTCAGCCTCCAGCATCTTCAGTTAAGGGAGACAATGGATGTGCCTTTGGGGGAGAGAGTTACAGCGCCTGCTGTGGCTGTAGAGACTGATATGGGAGAGACATGTTCTGTTGCAGCTGGGGCAAATGAAAGCAACCGGTTGTGCTGCTGCAGATGAACCATGGCGTTTCTTCTCTCTGTGCTCCTCCCAGTGGTCATTCCTCCTCTGGCCACTGCTGTGGATACACGATCTGTCAGTCTCCAGGCACTGCGATCATCTGCAAGCGATTCCCATATGGCAGGGGTGAGGTTGCCAGCCTTCATGTCTTGTTACTGATCATATATATGCTTGGATGGAGGTTCTGAATGGGGGACACCACCCACAAATTTCCTTTGATCCTACCGATTGCCACTCAGCTATAGGAAATAAGCTGGGTGCAATGTTTTCAAGAGTGGCAGCACTATTGATCGTATCGGGGGGGGGGGGGACAAAACAAAGCACCGCCAGTGTTCCCTTAGCAGACTGTACTGTAGTGCCACCACAAAAAAGATCTCCAGACCGTTATTTACTGGAAATAGAAGAACAAGGCAGCAATCGATTTGTGCGACTGAAGATTTATGTCTCTCTTGCCCACTATATACCTCACTATTTGTTCTAACTTCATAGAAAGATAATTTAATACATAAGGAAAAGTGGTTTTTTCCTCAGTATGTTTTGCTTCTTTTTTGGCATCCCTTCAGAGGAATTCTGGAAATCAATAACTTGGATGTACGTGTGGGTGGGTGTAGCTCCTAGGTCTGCAGCCGCGATTTATGCTCCTGTGTCAGTTGTGCTGGGCTGTGTCTCTTAAGCCATTGACTTGCAAATATGTTCATCCGATAATATTTATAAAAGCCCCACAGAAAGATGGGCACTCAAGCAGGCAGCTCACTTCTCTTCAGATTAATTGTCAAAGGCCTGGAAAAACAGAGATGCTTCATCTGATGGAGCTGGTGTCCTTCCCTGAGAAGAATATTCCAGACCCCTCAACTGTCCCAATTTGAGTGGGACATCCTGGAATTACAGAAGGCACCCCAGCTTCTAACCGGATCCCGGGATGTCCCAGTTTTTTGCTCTCGTGCTTTCACACAAATCAGCCAGCTCACACCAGATGAAAAGACAAGTGTCCCGATTTTGGTCAGCAGGAAATTGGAGGATATGCCATTCCATAAACAGGGAGCTACCACTGAGAAGACCAGTTCTTGGGTGGCCACTGTGGAGGAGGTACATGGATTGTTTCCAAAAAAAAAAATTGGCAAGGGAGATTCATAGATGGATGAAGCCAGCCCTAGACTAAGGTTACCAGACGTCCCCGTTTCCCAGGGACAGTCCCCGGATTTACAGATCAGTCCCCATACAAAATCCATTGAAGTTGAAAAGTGTCCCCGGATTCATTGAAAAAAATCTAGTAACCTTACCCTAGACCAATGACTCCCCAGTGAAGTGTGCCTTTGGCAAGTGAATCTGTCAATTTCTGATTTCCCAATAAACACATTCTTGTAGGCAATTTTGCCTAATATGCACATTGTTGCAAACTGTTTTCTCTAATATAATGCATTTTTTCCATTATTTTCTCTAGTATATTGTTATGCACACTTTAATTAGTTTATTATTATTTTAAAAATGGAAATATACAGTGGTACCTCGGGTTACAGACGCTTCAGGTTACAGACTCCGCTAACCCAGAAATATTACCTCGGGTTAAGAACTTTGCTTCAGGATGAGAACAGAAATCGTGCAGCGGTTAGCTAAAGTGGTGCTTCAGGTTAAGAACAGTTTCAGGTTAAGAATGGACCTCCAGAACGAATTAAGTTCTTAACCCGACGTATTACTGTATATTGTCACGCACACTTTAATTAGTTTATTATTATTTTAAAAATGGAAGATTGCATCACAAAAAGTAGGTTTGCGTTAAAACGTGGATGAGACCGAATCTTCCTCTTGACCTCACCACCTGCAATTCCTAGCCAGCAGGCAGGGAGGGAAGAGACAGTAAAAAAAACAACCCCGAAAACAAACAACCAAACAACCAACGGAAACAAAGCTTCAACATAGTACTAAAAGATAAATATCAATAGTAAAGTCATTGTGAAACAATACCATACATGATGCATTTTGACTGATGACAACCTTTCTTGGGGGCGCAAGGTTATCTCCTTGATAGGCATGAAATGTGTTGGGAATTTTATTGTTTCGCAAGGGCTACTGGAAGACTCTTATAAAGATTTATCTCTGAGTACCATTTTGAACCTTTGCCTTTTCATTTGCTCTTCAGAGACCACCTCCATTTGCTCAAATACCTTTCGAATTCCTTTTTTTAAAAAAACGCACCTCTTTGAAGCACTATTTGCATGCACAATGCAAATTTCATATAAGACAGGATACCTTTTTCAGCTCGAGATCAATAATAATAATAATAATAATAATAATTTATTTATACCCCACCCATCTGGCTGAGTTTCCCCAGCCACTCTGGGCGGCTCCCAATCAAGTGTTAAAAACAGTACAGTGTTAAATATTAAAAACTTCCCTGAACAGGGCTGCCTTCAGATGTCTTTTAAAGATAGGATAGCTGCTTATTTCCTTCACATCTGATGGGAGGGTGTTCCACAGGGTGGGTGCCACTACCGAGAAGGCCCTCTCAGTTCCCTTGGTTCCCTTGTGAACAGCCTTCTGAAGACTTCATGCTTGGAGTGGGTGGGGCCGAGGGCAAAAGTGGGCAGGGCAACTCTTTTTCTTTCTTAAATAACATTCCAGCCATTGGGGGTGGGGGTGGGGTGGGGATAGACGTTTATGAACACATATAGGCAAGCAAGAGGCAATATCACAGCTCAGCTGCCCATAACAGTCAGGCAAAGTGTTTCCGGAGGTGTGGGGCAGAATGGAAGTGAATCTGTAGCCAGTCAGGGATGTGAGCTAGGGATGTGGGCATCATTCAGAAATGCCCTCCCCACTGTTCTCATGCCACCGATGCATGTGGAAGAACATTTTGCT
Source organism: Podarcis muralis (assembly GCF_964188315.1). Taxonomy (NCBI): domain Eukaryota; kingdom Metazoa; phylum Chordata; class Lepidosauria; order Squamata; family Lacertidae; genus Podarcis; species Podarcis muralis. The sequence continues at coordinate 14,016,221 of NC_135663.1, forward strand.
GTGCCTTTGCTCAGTGGAGGAGCATATGCCAGCGCTGCCCAGCGCTGGCGTCATCCCAAGGGGTTTGGGGTACGGAGGGTGCCCTCCCAGACGTGGGATAGACGCTCGGGTGCATGGAGCGCCACACGCGCCCTGGAGCCGGGGGCAGAGTGCGCTGCCGATGGCAGACATTCAGTGCACCGCCCACTCACCACTCCCGCCTCCCCCAGCTGTCAAATAATAATAATAATAATAATAATAATAATAATAATAATAATTTATTATTTGTACCCCGCCCATCTGGCTGAGTTTCCCCAGCCACTCTGGGCGGCTTCCAACAAAGATTAAAAATACATTAAAATGTCACACATTAAAAATTTCCCTGAACAAGGCTGCCTTCAGGTAGTTGTTTATCCCTTTGACATCTGGTGGGAGGGCGTTCCACAGGGCGGGTGCCACTACCGAGAAGGCCCTCTGCCTGGTTCCCTGTAGCTTTGCTTCTCACGGTGAGGGAACCGCCAGAAGGCCCTCAGTGCTGGACCTCAGTTTCCGGGCTGGACAATGGGGGTGGAGACGCTCCTTCAGGTATACTGGGCTGAGGCCGTTTAGGGCTTTAAAGGTCAACACCAACACTTTGAACGGAGTGGGAAGTGGGGAATGCTGCTAGCAAAGCGGCGCAGCTCCCCCCTTCCCCCGACGGCTCAAAGTAGACTTCGGAGTCGCAGGCGAGTGACAAGCCAAATGTCACCCCCCTCAGTGAAGACACGTGGGGTGGCCCGCCCCCACTGCACCCCCCTTCCTCTGCCCCTGCCTTTGCTTCAACCGCGAGGCATAAGCATGTCCTATTTTTCAGAATCTTCTAGCAACAAAGTTGTCCCCGACAATCAGTGCAGCATATTTTGTGCTTCCACCCACAGCAGATTTTTGTTTTTTCTGCAGGTGTGTCAAGGAGGCCTATGTGTCTTTCTGCATATGGTACAAACTAGAGAATTGGACTGAGACTACCCATGACAATGTCCTCTAAAAGGGTGGGGGAAGGGAATTGATAGACCACCAGGATTACTCAGGATTGCCAAGGAATTACCCAACCGGTACTTAAAGATTTTACAAGTGATCTTGCAATGTGTTCTGTCAGTGCATTCGCCGATGACTCGCCACCCCAGTAATACATGCAAATGCGCTAATTGCGGCCTGCTATTGTGAACATGGCCTCCCCATTAACGTTGCTTCCCAAGCGTGTTTGGCATCTGCCACTATGCCAGAAGCAATCAGATCTTTTCTCTGGGTGAGCAAATCACTGTGAAGTCTCTTCAGTCTCTCCGCTGTGCAGGAAACCTATCGTAGCACAACATTACCTGTGCCCTTTGCACTTGTGGTGTTTCAGCAATCTTCCTGTCTGATGCCATTTGCTTTCTTCACCATGACTAAGCCATCTGCAATTACATTCAAAACAAACTCAGCTATTCATGCCATATTTAGCAGACGTGCGTTCCAGCACTTAACTCACTGGATAAGGAGACGTGTGCCGGGAGCCCCAGTTCAAAGGTCTACTGAGCTATATTCTTATCAGCTTTATCCTTCGCCCCCACCCCCCAAACACGGTCTGTCATTCAAGTTGTTGCAAGAATTGCTGGTCTGCATCTGTTTCCTAAGAGGTAGCTGCATCCGTCTCTTTCAGGAAATAAACCTAAAAAGACTTGGGGCACCTTACATGCCACATTTATTATGACACAAGCTTTTTCATGGACTGCAGTCTACTTCATCAGAGGCGTTAAGTGTTAAGATGTATAGATATATGCAAGCACACACGGTTTGGTAGGAAGATTGCAAATAGTGAGCAAATGAAATGCAGAAAAGTCCAGGCAGTGGTTAATTATATGATTAACAGCAGCTATTCTCAAAATTCAGATGTGTTGATAACATCCTGAGATGGCATCCTGGCACCAGCAGGTCAACTGGCATACATGGTGTAATATATATTTTTTTAAAATCCATTGTGGTGTTTCTCTTTAAAGTGTATGTGAAGCACAGTGGCAGAGCAAGCCAATCGGGCGTCTGGGGTGCGCCCAGGGGTGGGGCCAGCTGCCTGAGGGGGCGGGGCCAGCCGGGGCAGGGCGCTATGCAGGCCTCCGGACTCTGCCTGGCTCCTCCCACTCAGCTGCCCTACAGCTGGGGAGGAGGCAGTGGACTGACCGTTTGGGGCCTGCGGAGAGATGCGTGGCTTGGGCGCAATGCAGGCCCTGCAGTGAGTGCCACCTGGCATGTTGTCACCCCATTCAGTGGTGACACCCGGGGCGAGCCACCCTCACCGCACCCCCCTTCATCCACCCCTGGTGAAGCATTTTGAAGCACTATGAAAATGGCAAGGGCGTGATAAAGCCGAAGCTGAAGACGTTTAGTTTCCCATGGATTGCATCAAGCATTTACTTAAATAACTTCTATTGAAGTTGACAGAAATACTTTGGTATGCTTAATTTTGCCTGGACAATGTCCAGATGACGTACATCATGCAATTTTCACTTTTTAAAAAAAAATATTTTGCATGGTTTGTATCTAGATAGATAGATAGATGATAGATAGATAGATTAGATGATAGATGATAGATGATAGATGATAGATAGATAGATAGATAGATAGATGATAGATAGAGATGATAGATAGATGATAGATAGATAGATAGATAGATAGATAGATGATAGATAGATAGATGATAGATAGATAGATAGATAGATAGATAGATAGATGATAGATAGAGATGATAGATAGATAGATAGATAGATAGATAGATGATAGATAGATAGATGATAGATAGATAGATATATAGATGATAGATAGATGATAGATAGATAGATGATAGATAGATAGATGATAGATATAGATAGATAGATAGATAGATAGATAGATAGATAGATAGATGATAGATAGAGATGATAGATAGATAGATAGATAGATGATAGATAGATAGATAGATAGATAGATAGATGATAGATAGATGATAGATAGATAGATGATAGATAGATAGATGATAGATAGATAGATGATAGATAGATAGATGATAGATAGATGATAGATCATAGATGATAGATAGAACAGAAAGAAGTGAAAATCTCATGATGTAAGTCCCTTGCATGTGTATCATAGCCTATACAGTCATACATCGTGTTACGTTCTGCTCTTGTTACGGACTTTCAGCTTACGAATGCGGAGTGTTTACTTCTGGATGCGCCGCCCGCGCATGCATAGATGTGATCTGTGTGCTTCGCACATGCACAGAAGTGTTCAATCGTGCTGCGCACATGTGCAGAAGAGGTGCTCTAGTTGTGGACTTTTCGGGGTGCGAACGGCAACCCAAAACGGATTATACTAGAGGCACCACTGTATATCATTGTTGATTCTGAGTATACATCAGAACTGCTGTTCAAACGTTAGTAAGAATTCCATAACTTGGTGTTCAGAATTTGGAACAGATTTTGGATCACCTCCTAGGAAAGGGGTGGACTACCTTTATTGCCACATCCCTTCTAAGGTTACCTTTTGGGGGGCTGGGCTGCAGCCCAATGTGGATTGAGTTATCCACCCCTTGCGAATCACAAAAAAGGGGTCAAGGGCTGTGGGCACCCCTAGGGCTATATAGGTTGGCCATTGCTGGCCTACTGCCGTTCCAGAAGGTATGTGAGGGATCTGGATAGACGATGCTCTAATCCTGCCAGACTGCTTTGGGAACAGGCCAGTAAACCTTCTTTATACTGCTCCCTCACCACTGGCCTTTTATTTTCCTATCTTAGCACAAATAAGAAAAAGAATTTGTATAGATTGCCTCCACCACTAATAAAATGGTCCGATTTATTTCCTCTGCTGCCAAACGAAAAACCTGCAGACAGAGAAGGAGAGAGACCGCGGGGGAAGGTTCAAATGAAAGGAGTTAAATGCTTCATGCATTAGAGTTGGGTGATGAAGCCTCTGATTAATATAATTAAAAGCCCCATTTAATTGCATTACCTTCCATTAGCTTCCACTGTATTTTCTTTCTTTTTTCTGCCCTAAGCCTCTCCTGTGTTTCTGACGTCCATGCTTTGTTCAAAGGAGACTGCAGCCTCCAAATGGCACCTTTCATCAATCTCCTATTAATTAGCTAAATGCCGCATCATATTATGCACCCCGGCATTCTATCGAGGCAGCTCTCTAATGCGAGCAGACCTCATGATCTGCTCCAGCTCTTCTTCAAGGCTGGTCATTGGTATTCTAGGATAAGTAGGCTTACTGTAATTTGAAATTGGTCTGCCGTCCCATTAGGAATAGGCCCAATCAATACCGAGTGAATTAGAGTTTCAGTGATCTGATTAACTCCCCATTATTTTCTACACGGGCTGATTTAGAATGCATGATGAGACAATATCCCGGTTCCTTTGCTTTCTCCCAGTTTAAATGGGACGTGGGCATGCGAGCAAGCGGTGTCTGGGCGCATTTGATTTGGCTGGACTGCAAAAAAAGGAAAGGAAAAAAGCCAAACAGCATAAGCACCTGCCTTATCACGCTAGCTGTAAGTGACTGAAGACTGCTGGGCTGAGCACACGAAGGAGCGAAGGGGGAACAAAACATTCAGGCTGGTTGGTGGCAACAGACCTTAGCTGAGTTTCATTATCTCAATCACTCCCTGTTTCCGGGGTCTAGGCTGTGGGTGCCGACAAATATGTAGTCATACCATCACCACCCACTCAGAAGAGGGAAGTCTCAACAGCAAGCCAAGGGAAACCTCAAGGTCCGCAAACGTTTCTTTAGGAAACAAGCCCTGGGCAGTGAACCCCCTAATATGGACTCTGTGCTCAGTGAATGGGGATGGAGGCCATACCTGCACCTTCTGATTAAAGCACTATTATACCATTTTCAAAAGGGACACAAGTGGCACTGTGGGTTAAACCACAGAGCCTAGGACTTGCCAATCAGAAGGTTGGCGGTTTGAATCCCCATGACGGGATGAGCTCCCGTTGCTCAGTCCCTGCTCCTGCCAACCTAGCAGTTTGAAAGCACATCAAAGTGCAAGTAGATAAATAGGTACCGCTCCGGGGGGAAGGTAAACGGCGTTTCCATGCGCTGCTCTGGTTCACCAGAAGCGGCTTAGTCATGCTGGCCACATGACCCGGAAGCTGTACGCCGGCTCCCTTGGCCAAAAAGCGAAATGAGCGCCGCAACCCCAGAGTCAGTCATGACTGGACCTAATGGTCAGGGGTCCCTTTACCTTTATACCACTTTCAACTGGCTTCCCCCAAAGAATCCTGGGAACTGGAGCTTGTTAAGGGTCCTCCTGAGAGTCATTGGGAGGCCATTATTATCACGGAGAACTGTGATTCCCAGAGGATTGATTGTTAAACCCAGTGGGGTTTTTTCCTGGGAGGACACAGAGGTATGCATACTCCTAAACATTTTGTGAATCTAAGTTTGGCCACATTGAGGGGCAGTATCTCAATATGAGAAGGAAAATGAGAGCACCCCTAGACATTTTTTATATATATAAAAAAGCACTGGTTAATCCACTCTGGGTTTTAGTGCCCCTTCTTCCTTCATAGGAGCAGCAGCGGAGGAAGCTGATCAGGCGCCTGGGATGGCGTGTGTGCCCTGGGCCCAGGGGCACGGCCAGCCGCCCATGGGGATGAGTCGAGCTGGGGCAGGACGCTCCGTGGGGCCTCCGAGGAGTCTGTCTACCTCCTCCCACTCAGCTGCCCTCCAGCTGAGGGGGAGGAGGCGGGTGGACCATGTGGGGCAGCGTGGAGCCTGCAGGCACCCAAGCCACCGCGTCACTCCCAGGAGAGACGCGTGGCTTAGGCGGGCTGCAGGCCCCGCGGTGAGTGCTGCCCGGCATTTCGTCACCCCCCTCAGTGGTGACACCCGGGGTGGATGCCCCCACCCCCCTTTCCTCTGCCCCTGGATAGGAGCCAACTCCAAATCATAATATAATTGTGGAAAGTCAACGAGCAAAGCTGGAGAGAGGCAACCAGCCAGCTTCTACGGCACTGCCTCTGAGAGAGAAGCAGTTCAGCTCCTCCCTCTGCAGTCAACCAGGAAGGCACCCTTTCCCGGTGTGTGTGTGTGTAGGGGGGGCTTGCACACAGAGGCAGACGTCACATGCACATGCCTGCACATAGTGCGTGTGACATCACTCACACAGCGTGCAACATCGTGTAGCATTTTTGGAGAAGCCCCCCTCCCAAAACGTACAGGAGTGTGTGTATGACTTTGCATGTCCACATTACGGCGGTGGGAACCCACAATCCTGAGGGTGAGATGGCGCCCCTGTCCTCGCTCCTCCCATACTTTTGGGGTTGTTCTGCTGTTGCTACTGTCCTAGCGCACACCTGCTGCCTGAGACAAAGCAATGAAACATTAATATAATATGTATACTGTGGTAAATAGGTACTCAAACAAAGTATTCAAAGTGAGTGTTCCAGTTTGCAAACAATTTTTGGAAGCTGAATGTCTGATGTGGCTTCCAATTGAGTGCAGGAAGCTCCTGCAGCTAATTGGAAGCTGCGTCTTGGTTTTCGAACCGTTTTGGGAGTCGAACGGACTCCCAGAAAGGATTAAGTTCAAAAACCAAGGTATGACTATCATCTATCAATCTATCTATCTATCTGTCTGTCTGTCTGTCTGTCTGTCTGTCTGTCTGTCTGTCTATCATCTATCTATCTATCATCTATCTATCTATCTATCTATCTATCTATCATCTATCTATCATCTATCTATCTATCTATCTATCTATCTATCTATCTATCTATCTATCTTCTATCATCATCTATCATCTATCATCTATCATCTATATCATCTATCTATATCTATCTATCATCTATCTATCTATCTATCATCTATCTATCTATCTATCTATCTATCTATCTATCTATCTATCTATCATCTATCTATCTATCATCTATCATCTATCTATCATCTATCTATCTATCTATCATCTATCTATCCTATCTATCTATCATCTATCATCTATCTATCATATCTCTCTCTCTCTCTCTCTCTCTCTCTCTCTCTCTCTCTCTCTCTATTATCTATCTATCTATCTATCTATCTATCTATCTATCTATCTATCATCTATCTATCTATCATCTCTATCTATCATCTATCATCTATCATCATGTTTAGCCTGGAGAAGAGGAGGTTAAGGGGTGATATGATAGCCATGTTCAAATATATAAAAGGATGTCATATAGAGGAGGGAGAAAGGTTGTTTTCTGCTGCTCCAGAGAAGCGGACACGGAGCAATGGATCCAAACTACAAGAAAGAAGATTCTACCTAAACATTAGGAAGAACTTCCTGACAGTAAGAGCTGTTCGACAGTGGAATTTGCTGCCAAGGAGTGTGGTGGAGTCTCCTTCTTTGGAGGTCTTTAAGCAGAAGCTTGACAACCATATGTCAGGAGTGCTCTGATGGTGTTTCCTGCTTGGCAGGGGGTTGGACTCGATGGCCCTTGTGGTCTGTTCCAACTCTATGATTCTATGATCTATCTATCTATCTATCTATCTATCTATCATCTATCTATCTATCATCTCTCTATCTCTATCTCTATCTCTCTCTCTCTCTCTCTCTCTCTCTCTCTATCTCTATCTCTATCTCTCTATCTCTCTATCATCTCTCTCTCTATCTCTCTATCTCTATCTATCATCTATCTATCTATCTATCTATCATCTATCTATCTATCATCATCATCATCATCATCATCATCATCATCATCATCTATCTATCATCTATCTATTGTCTATCTATCATCTATCTATCTATCTATCTATCTATCTATCTATCTATCTATCTATCATCTATCTATCTATTATCTATCTATCTATCTATCTATCTATCTATCTATCTATCTATCATCTATCTTCTATCATCTATCTATCATCATCTATCTATGATATCAATTGTCTATATTTGAGATTTATTAAAAACATACAGGCAATCAAAACAAAAGCAGCACTAGTCCCCTCATTAAAAGCAGTTAGTTCTCACAAGTTCCAAAGCTCCCGGCAGAAGAATAGCATGAAGGGAGCCAGTCTATCTTCTCCAGGGTTGGAGTTCCGAAGTCTGGGAGCAGCCACCAAGAAGGCCATCTACCAAGTTCCTACCAAGCATGCCAGGACCGAGAGAAGGGCCTCTTCTTAAGATCTCAGACTCTGGGCAAGTTTATATGAGGAACTGCGGTCTTTCTGATAGCTTGGATCTAAGCCATAGGTCACAACTAGCACTTTGAATTGGGCCCAGAAACAGACCAGTAGTGAGTAAAGGTGTTGTAACAAGGAAGTCATAAGCTCCCTATAACCCACTTGGAGTTTCTGAGCACTTTTCACACGTAGAGTGCATTACAGTAATTCAAATGGGATGTAATTTAGGCATGTGTCACTGTGGACATGACTGGCTGGTAGGAACTATGAACTGCCATTTGGTGAGACTACGATGAAGCATTTTGTTTTAGTTCCCATTTATAAGCACTGCCATCTCATTGGTTTCAGTGTCACAACTTCACATTACAGTGGTACCTCGGGTTACATACACTTCAGGTTACATACGCTTCAGGTTACAGACTCCGCTAACCCAGAAATAGTGCTTCAGGTTAAGAACTTTGCTTCAGGATGAGAACAGAAATCATGCTCCGGCGGCACGGCGGCAGCAGGAGGCCCCATTAGCCAAAGTGGTGCTTCAGGTTAAGAACAGTTTCAGGTTAAGAACGGACCTCCGGAACGAATTAAGTACTTAACCTGAGGTACCCCTGTAACTGATTTGAGGACTGCAGCTTAAATTTCTTGCTGCCATCAGCTTGCGTATGTGTATCCCCCCATATCACTTAATTGCAAGAAATTAATAATAATAATAATAATAATAATAATAATAATAATAATAATAACAATAAACTGATGTAAAATGTGGAGTGCAGCAGGAATATATCTTTCTCCTTGAAAGAGCACACACTTATAGCCACAAACAATGAAACACTTTTATTAATAAAGGTAGAAGTCAAAATATAGGTGGGACAAATTTTATTCAACATGACAAGATTTATTTCTTGAATGTTTTATTGTTATTTCTGAGAAACCCATATAGAACTCTATTAATTAAAACTCAGCCCGACACTTTGGCTCCATAAGGTTTAGAAATTAGAGAGATTTCATCTCATTAGTGCATTTATTACAGTTTTTGGCCTTTTAATTAAGCATTAGCTCCCTCCAAGGTGAGCTTTATTATCCCATAATGCACCTTACTTTCTGCTGTCTGCCGAAATGCACATTAGGACATATCTACTCCTTTCAAGACTGGCTGCATGCGTTCATATAGAGGCATCTGGCCTTAAAGATGGGAGAGAAATCCCATTCCATTCACATTTCAAGCCAAATGTATAATAATATGAGAACAAAAAAGCAGCCATAGAAAAACGAGAAGCTCAGAGAACTAATAAGGGCAGATTCTTCCGTCTCAGCTGAATTCCTTACTGTGTAAACACATTTATCTGGAAGCAAGTTCCACTACATTTAATAAAGGGATTTTTGTAAACCCCATATTTCCACAAAGAGAGTCAAAGCAGTTTATAATGAATATGACTATGGTAGGTAAAAGGTAAAGGACCCCATGGCGGCTAAAGTCCAGTCAAAGGCAACTATGGGGTTGCCGTGCTCATCTGGTTTCAGGCCAAGGGAGCCAGCGTTTGTCCACAGACAGCTTTCCGGGTCATGTGGCCAGCAGGACTGAACCGCTTCTGGTGCAGTGGGACACCATGACGTGTGTCAGAGTGCATGGAAATGCCATTTACCTTCCCATCACAGTGGTACCTATTTATCTACTTGCACTGATATGCTTTCAAACTGCTAGGTTGGCAGGAGCTGGGGCAGAGCAACGGGAGCTCACCCTGTCATAGGGATTCGAACTGCCGACCTTCCGATCGGCAAGCCCAAGAAGCTCAGTGGTTTAGACCACAGCACCAGCCACGTCCCTATGGTAGGTGATGGGTGTCGCCATGTGTCCTACTTTACAGAGGACACTCCTGTGTTTGATGGTTCAGAGAACAATCCTCTTTTTAAGGTGTTCTCCATTTGAATGGCTGCCCAGTGAAAGTCTGGTTTAAAGAAGAAGAAGAAGAGTTTGGATTTGATATCCTGCTTTATCACTACCTGAAGGAGTCTCAAAGCGGCTAACATTCGCCTTTCCCTTCCTCCCCCACAACAAACACTCTGTGAGGTGAGTGGGGCTGAGAGACTTCAAAGAAGTGTGACTGGCCCAAGGTCACCCAGCAGCTGCATGTGGAGGAAAGGAGTCGCAAACCCGGTTCACCAGATTACGAGACTACCGCTCTTAACCACTACACCATGCTAAGAAGGGAGTTCAGGAGAAGAGCCTGGAGGTTGTGTATAAGTAGTTAGTGCCTGGACTGCAGACTGGGCATGCCACACAAGTCATAGAATCATAGAATTGATTGGAAGGGGCCACGACGGTCATCTAGTCTAGCCCCTTGCAATGCAGGAATTTTCCACCCAACATAGGGTTCAAATCCACAACCCTGGGATTAAGAGTCTCATGTTCTTGTTTTACAATTTTTTATGTGCTGTAAGCCAACCAGAGTGGCTGGGGAAACCCAGCCAGATGAGTGGGGTATAAATAATAATAATAATAATAATAATAATAATAATAATAATAATAATGTTCTCCCAACTGAGCTATCCAGCTTCACCCACCTGGTCCCAATCTACCCTACTATGGTGAGATGCTGTGCTTCCCCCCCTAAAACAATGTTTAGGGGTACTCTCATTTTCCTACTGATATTGAAATACTGCCCCTCAATGAGGCCAAACTTAAATTCACAAAATGTTTAGGGGTACATGTACCCCTGCATCCTCCCCCCCAAAAAGCACTGGTGAGATGTATTTTGTTTCTATTTAAATGACAGCTATTATGTCTAAATTTGCATCTATCATCATAAATTAGCATTTTATTTTATTTTTGCAAATCGGTGCCATCTTTTGTCGTTTTCACGTTTGGGTGTGATTCGTTCCCTTTTTTGTGACTCATAAATGGGGTGGAGTCAGGTCAGTTGCTTCAGGTCTCCAGCAGGAGGCAGACCTCCCAGATACAGTGGTACCTCGGGTTACGTAGGCTTCAGGTTACAGACTCTGCTAACCCAGAAATAGTGCTTCAGGTTAAGAATTTTGCTTCAGGATGAGAACAGAAATCGTGCTCCGGCGGCGCGGCGGCAGCGGGAGGCCCCATTAGCTAAAGTGGTGCTTCAGGTTAAGAACAGTTTCAGATTAAGAACGGACCTCTGGAACGAATTAAATACTTAACTCAAGGTACCACTGTACTGATCTCAAGCGAGCTCCTCCCTGGGGCTGTGAGGTTGGTTGTTCCACAGGTATTTTCCCTGCTAGTCAAATGAACTCCTCAAAAACTTTGGGCTTTCTGCTGACTAGGCAGTCTTACAGTCCTGCCCTTTGCGAGAGCGATGGGATTACTCTGGCAGAGAGAATGAGATTGCAATATGCCTGGGGCTGAGGTTCAGGTATACAGCTTGACACTCCCCGCTCTTCCGTGTAAAGAGATTAACAGTCCTAAGTGTAATATTAAGAAAAGTTTTCTTGCCCTGCTTCAGCCATGAAGAGCCACCCACTTTCCCAACAAATTAGTAGGAAAGGCTTTTTATCATATGAGAACTATGGCGCAGCAGTCTGCTAACGGACCACCTTTTGATCTCCATTGTACCGCTCAAGTTTTTAAATTTAATAAAAAAAGAATGGAGGAGGGAGGAATGCTTGTGCATTCTATATCTATGGCAATAAATTCTGATTAGATCTTACTGGCTCTCCCCCCCCCCTCCTGTTTTGCTTTGCTCCAAAGCCCCTTTTGGTAACATGAAGGTGAGATAATAGCTTCAGACAAATGGCAAAAGTCTATGAAGTTACAAAAATTGCTCATGCTCCAAAAGAGCTTAGGAAATGAAAATTATCGGGGGAGATCTTGTCATGCTGCCAGCACGGTTAACTGCCTGCATTGTTCTTTTGTTTCTTAGAACATGGAATAAATTCGCTCATCAAATAAGAACCTGAGGAGAGACCCACTGGATTGAGCTGAAGACTCACTTAATCCAACACCCTCCTTCTCACAGTGGTCATGCAGATATCTGTGGGAATCCTGCAAGTGAGACCAAAGTACAGTGGTACCTTGGGTTCCATACGCTTCAGGGTCCATGCGCTTCAGGTTACAGACTCCGCTAACCCAGAAATAGTGCTTCAGGTTAAGAACTTTGCTTCAGGATGAGAATGCAGCGGCAGCAGGAGGCCCCATTAGCTAAAGTAGTCTTCAGGTTAAGAACGGACCTCCGGAACGAATTAAGTACTTAACCCAAGGTAGCACTGTACAACGCGGGTGAGAGGAGACGCGGGTGGCGCTGTGGGTAAAACCTCAGTGCCTAGGATTTGCTGATCGTATGGTCGGTGGTTCGAATCCCCGCGGCGGGGTGAGCTCCCGTCATTCGGTCCCAGCTCCTGCCCACCTAGCAGTTCAAAAGCACTCTTAAGTGCAAGTAGATAAATAGGTACCGCTTTATAGCGGGAAGGTAAATGGTGTTTCCGTGTGCTGCGCTGGTGCTGGCTCGCCAGCTGCAGCTTCGTCACGCTGGCCACATGACCCAGAAGTGTCTTCGGACGGCGCCAGCTCATGGCCTATAGAGCGAGATGAGCACGCAACCCTAGAGTCGGACACGACTGGCAGGGGTACCAAAAAACCACTGTACAACAGCATTCTCCAAAGTTGGAATCCCCAACAACTGGTATTCGGAAGCTTACTGCCTCCAACTGTGGGTCTGGAACGGTCATAGTGGCTAGTTGCCATTCATTGCCCTATCCTCCATGAATCTGTGTAAGCCTCTTTAAAAACCACCCAAGTTAGTATTCCAATTATTAATATTGCACGTTTGGAAGCAATAGGATGGATAAAAAACCCGAGTCTTATTGAAATAAAAATTGCCCAGTCCAAAAATGTGGTTCAAAAGCTTTACTAACAGTCTGAGGCTGCATTCTCTCCTGGAGAGAGAGATCATTGTTGTTGTTTAGTCATTTAGTCATGTCCGACTCTTTGTGACCCCATGGACCAGAGCATGCCAGGCACTTCTGTCTTCCACTGCCTCCTGCAGTTTAGTCAAACTCATGCTGGTAGCTTCGAGAACACTATCCAACCATCTTGTCCTCTGTCGCCCCCTTCTCCTTGTGCCCTCCATCTTTCCCAACATCAGGGTCTTTTCCAGGGAGTCTTCACTTCTCATGAGGTGGCCAAAGTATTGGAGTCTTAGCTTCAGGATCTGTCCTTCCAGTGAGCACTCAGGGCTGATTTCCTCCAGAAGGTTTGATCTTCTTGCAGTCCATGGGACTCTCAAGAGTCTCCTCCAGCACCAGAGAGATCATTAGCACACCTTTATTTTATGGTGCTTGAGAGAGAACAAAGACCTGCTCACACAAAATGGAGATTTGCAATTGAATACTCCCCTTGTGATCTAAAGTTAAACACCTTGTGACAGAATAGCAGAGATACATTCTAAGTTAATTGCCAGTCTGTTAAGCTCTCTCCAACTCCTTTGTTTAGCTTCAGTGAAAGTTTCCATGCTATGCATTTAGCAGTAATACAGAGTTATTTTCCATTTCAATGTTTAATGTACAGTTAAACAATTACACTTAACAGTTAGTGGCTAGCGTTACACCTTGTGATAGAAAATCCATAGCATAATAATGTCCTGTTTTTTTGGGGGAAAACCTTTTCTTTTTGTCTGACCTGAATCCTCTTGGAGCCATTAAAAATCTGAAATAGTTGTAGGGTGGCATGTTATAATATTAATAGTAATAATAATTTATTATTTATACGCTGCCCATCTGGCTGGGTTTCCCCAGCCACTCTGGGCGGCTCCCAACATAACATAAAAAATACAATAAAACATCAGACATTAGTTTGAGAACAGAGATTTATAAGAACAGGAGTGTCTCTCTTTCAATTACGCATACGGTTATCACTGATGTCAGGATTGTTATGCGTTTGTGGGGGATCAGTCTGGATGGAGCCCTGGGCCCCTTCCAAACCTGCAATCCTGTATCTGTGAGGCTGGAATGTATAAGAGGGAACCTGGTGAACAGGTCAAACTAATATCCTTCTCAAGGCAATGCCCTTAGTCACTCAGTTATGTATCCAACACCTGCATCTTAAAGGAACACACTCCGTTGCCATAGAAACAAATGGATGGGCCTTTCGCTCACCCCTCACCTGGCTGGTAGGTAGAAGAACAGCAGCATAATGTTTGTGTGAGTTGGCTGATGTTGGAAGCTGGAGACAAGAGACATGTCTTCTTCTGCACTGGATCCAAAGGTGTGATTTGGAGGCTTCTCTGGAAACCTAACAGAGAAGCAAGTTCTGTTGGGGTATTAATGCTGTGTGCCCCTCCACCTTATGCCCAGGTTGTAAAAGGTAAAGGTAAAGGACCCCTGACAGTTAAGTCCGGTCACGAACGACTCTGGGGTTGTAGCGCTCATCTTGCTTTACTGGCCAAGGGAGCCAATGTTTGTCCACAGACAGTTTTCCGGGTCATGTGGCCAGCACGACTAAGCCGCTTCTGGTGAAACCAGAACAGTGCACGGAAATACTGTTTACCTTCCCACTGGAGTGGCACCTATTTATCTACAGTGGTACCTTGGGTTACAGACGCTTCAGGTTACAGACTTCGCTAACCCAGAAATAGTACCTTGGGTTAAGAACTTTACCTCAGGATGAGAACAGAAATTGTGTGGCAGCGGCACGGCGGCAGCGGGAGGCCCCATTAGCTAAAGTGGTATCTCAGGTTAAGAACAGTTTCAGGTTATGAACGGACCTCCAGAATGAATTAAGTTCTTTGGGACCGAGCAAGGGGAGCTCACCCCATCGCGGGGATTTGAATCGCCAACCTTCCGATAGGCAAGCCTCAGTGGTTTAGACCACAGCGCCACCTGTGTCCCTATGCCCAGGTTGTACCTACAGTATGTGTAAATAAAACTATATATTCCACTGACCTTCAATCCAAGGAAACCAAACCATGAGAAAAGCACTTGTAACCCCCATGTCTCTCACCACTCAGAGATTGGGATGGTGCATAACTGGCTCTGAACAGAACTTGCTCATTTTGTGATGCTCAGTCATATTATGATCTGAGCGCCATTTCTCCCAAAACGTTATGCTCTGTTCGATTTTAAGCATTCCTTGCTGGCGCCTCGAATCCCCAAAATCAAGAACCCTGGGAAATGATCTTTTCCTGGGGTTAGCCAAGGCCTTAGCTGTTAAGTTGTGGGTGAACATATCAGACGACACAGCGATTCTTCAAAAAGCTCTTGTTTATTCACAGGCCAGAACAGAACTGAACTGAAGGGTTCAGCCAGCCTGCTTATATAGAGCTCCACTACAAAGCAACAGTAACAACTTTCTGTAACTATCCAATCACTGAACGTCACTTTCAATCCCTTATTTGCATATGTGGACCTGAGTGAAAACTACCTGGCGTATCCCCCTGCTGGCCCAGGATGAGAACTTCAGTACATAACATTAGCATTGTCCCCAAGAAGCACTGAGGAATACCTGGCCTGTGGCTTCACACACCTGAGATGTTGTCATCCGCATGTGCCGCATCCCAGGTGCAAGGAGCCTCTAGGACTGGTAGTTTCCACACTGCCTGATCTTTATGCTGACTTCCATCGGTTTCACAGAGAGAGTTAAGGCCATACAAATGCTAACTCCCATCCCCTTGCAAGCAGCGGGGCTTGAAGCTATAAACTTTGCATGGATTTGGGCCCATTCTTTTCTGAGGTCTGCACTACCCAGCTAGTGGCGCATGCTACATTTCCCTTTGAAATGTGAAGTGTTGGTTTCCTATGCCTCGAAGCACAGCGTTTTCAGTGTCTCTGCTTGGAAATGCTAGAGGGAAAGAGGGAGAGACAAAATCCCGGTGAGCTCTATCGTATTAACACAAGATAACATAATACAGAGGGAGTCTAAAAGTCATCTGTAAAGGACAGGAACAGGATATTAAAAGCAAGAAAGAAGGGTGAGTGATCCCATTAATCTGCGTGACTCTGATTTGGAAGACATGTGGCTAATGGTTTATTATCATTTTGGGCATCTTCCAGCACAGATATGCAACTAGTCTGGCCAGAAGGCAGGCTGTGCTCAAATGTCTGTTGAAAGTGAGCCGTAAGCACAGAAAAATGATGGTGCTGGTCTAGACCAAAGGCCTTCCATTCCTGACATTGCCAGTCAAATTTCACCAAAGAACCGAAGCTTCCCTTTCTTTTCCCATAGCTATATGGTGTCTTTATTGGGTGCCTGTCTGTACAAAAGAGAAAATATTGCTTTGTCTCTTTGTAGCTTTTCATTCTCTTTTAAATTTCATCGTGGACTTGGTTGTGCTGCTCTTTTTCTATCCGCTTCAAGTTTCTCAGGTTTGCCTGAGAGCAAAAATGGAAAATTTAACCGAAAAATGGAGAACAAGGAAGGTGTAGGCATCTTTGACACACACCTTCCACAAAGTCACCATGCCCAGGATTTCTTCCATGAAAGACTATATGACACTGGCAGAAATGACTGACAGAATCCGTGAACAGGGGAAAGAGACGGCGGAGGAGGATTGGAAGAAATTTAAAGCTTATTTAAAGAAATATTATAAAATTAATGAATGTTAAAATGTTGAGGTTCAAGTAAGAAAAGGAGATTACAGTGACATAAGATTAAGTTAAAGAAAAGAACAATAAGGGATAAATTTATTAAAATTAAACTTAGGATTTGCTGAAATAAGTTTGGAAATTGGGATGTAGAAAGGGGAGGTCTGGGGGAGTCGGAGAAGTGAGGTTTATGAAAAAAAAAGGAGATGAAATTATTCATGTTTGTTTGTTTCTTTATTTGTTTGTATTGTTTTAAAAAATGTTGTAAAACCAATAAAAAATATTAAAAAAAAAAAGGATTTCTTCCATGAAACTACAACGCATTAAAAGCTCCACAGTAGAAAGTGTCCTTTCATACTGCATCACAGTGTGGTACGCTGGTTTGACATCAACTGATAGGAAGTGCCTACAGAGGGTGGTGAATACAGCACAAGATATTATGGGCTGTCCCGTGAATCCGCTGGATGAAATAGCGGAAGAACGTTGCCTCAGGAGAGTGAGGAAAATTCTCAGGGATGATTCACACCCTGGACGGCACTTTCTTGATCTCCTGCCCTCAGGCAGAAGATATAGAAGCAGGATTAGTCACACCAACAGGGTAAAGAACAGCTTCTATCTGTTAGGCTGCTGAATGAAAAGATAACAACAGGGCAACTGACTTACGAGTTCGGTGGGTATGCATCAGTAAACGAGGGGAATTAAGTATAAAAGAGCTGAGTGGGGGGTGCTCGTGTAATCTCACTGTATACAAGTTGTACAAGTGGCAATAAAGTATTTCAATTCAATTTCAATTAACTGACTTGAAATGAAATTTAGATCTGTGGTGTAGATCAAGAAATAGCAGATAAATAATAAGAACTTTAAAAATATATAAATAAGAAAGAGACCTACTGAATCCGGCCAAAGGCCAATCTAGTCCATCAACCTGTTTCTCACAGTGGTGGAAATAATTAAATATATACTTAATATTATCATTAAGTAGAGACAGTATTTATGGATTGATTGGATGATGTGCCACCCAATAAGAAAAGGCTGTTGGTATGGCTTACAAAAAAGGGAACTATAAGACAACAAAAGTCATTGAATCTAATACGGCATAAAGCCAGTCAGCATACAATATCTATTCAAGGAGCACACAGCTTCTAAGTAGGCAGGCACAGGATTGCGCAGCGCTAAGTGTTTTTATTGGTTAGGAATTAGAAAATGTAAAGAGATTTCTTGACGGTATCTACCTTTCCTCCAAACATGTGCAGGTCATCACCATAGATGCTTTGCAGGGGTTGGACTAGATGACCCCAGGGTCCCTTCGAATTCTATGATTCTATGACGTATTCATGTGTATTTCATATATTTTATATTTTATGTACTTATAAAGGCCACTCTCCCACCATAACACCCTTTCGAGTGGCTGGAAAATGTGCGATTAGGATGCAAATCTATCTCTGTAAAAACACAATTAAAGTTAATTCATTCAAAAATTGAACCAAAGCAGCAGCCTGGCAGGCGGTGGGGGAATAGAAAAAGAGGAAAAACCCAGGGAATTCAGCTTTGTTCATTGATATGTCAAAGTTAAATCATTCTTGCCATCACCGTTCCCACCCAGATATCCCCACTTGGAGCAGATCTTCTCACCTCCGATTCCCTTTAGATTGCTCTCCTTTTTAACCTCATAAATTCTAATATCTTCTTGGCCTACCCTCAAGCCGCCACCTCCACTTTTGTTAAGCTAAACAAATACAGCTGGAGAGAGGTATATATACCAAGCCTTTCCTCCCCACTCATTGACAGCATGAAAAGATTAGCCCTTTTTTAGACAATGGCTATAAATAATTGGGTGACGAATATTCAAAGCATCTATATTCTCCCCCCCTTTTTTTTAAACAGGCTTTTGGGGAGGAAACCTGTCTGCATGAAAAATATTCCTAGCAAAAGTTTGTGGGGAGAAGAAGATCAAAGTTATGATTAGGGATATAAATTGGCTGTCTTCTCATTTATATGCAGGCAAATGTCCTTAATTTATTAATCTCATCTGCATATAAAATTACCACCCTCCTTGTCACAAAGAGCTTCTATTTACTAGAGGATTTTTTTAGCAGAACATTGGGTGTTGTTCAACAAAGTTGTGCTCAGGAGTAGACCCCGCTGAAATTAATGAACATGATTAATGGACTTAGGTCCATTCATTTCAATGGGTTTACTCTGAGTGAAGCCTAGCTGAATCTCACCTTTTGTTACCATCTGAATAGTTGCCAAAAATCAAAGACAAGGAGTGTCTGGACTTTTTATCTGGGTCTTTATTTTTAAAAAGTAATCCAGCTCAAGAAATTTTTAAAAGAAAAATATAATAAACAACGATTCTTCCTTCCTTCCTTTCAATTTTTGCCCTTGTTCATTCTTCCTTTAACCGATTGCTTCAATTTCAACTCTTTGTGGGGACCAAGACTAGGACTGAGATGGAGTCCACTTTATTTATTCATTTGATTGATTGATTGATTTATATACCGCCCTATACCCGGGGGTCTCAGGGTGGTTCACAGAATAAAATCAAGATATAAAACCACAAAATACTTAAGAAAAATATAAACAGCTGTTCCCTCCCTGCTGGTTTTTATCAGCCAAGAGGGGCAAGGGTCTAGAGTGCAAGTGGTTGCCCTGACTGATCCAAGCATGTTATCTACATCATTAAAGGTAAAGGGACCCCTGACCATTAGGTCCAGTTGTGGCCGACTCTGGGGTTGTGGCGTTCAACTCGCTTTACTGGCCGAGGGAGCCAGCGTACAGCTTCTGAGTCATGTGGCCAGCATGACTAAGCCGCTTCTGACGAACCAGAGCAGTGCACGGAAACACTGTTTACCTTCCCGCCGGAGCGGTACCTATTTATCTATTTGCACTTTGACGTGCTTTCGAACTGCTAGGTGGGCAGGAGCAGGGACCGAGCAATGGGAGCTCACCCTGTCGCGGGGATTCGAACCGCCGACCTTCTGATTGGCAAGTCCTAGGCTCTGTGGTTTAGCCCACAGTGCCACCCGTGTCCCAGTCTACATCCTTGAGTCTTACCAATTGAAACTCATCCAACACAACAGGACTAGACTGTGCTCTGGACATGAGATTTATCTGCTATAAGATTGGTGGATGCAAGCACTTTTATCCTCATAATGCTTTGCAAACAAGTCACAGTGAGCTACTGTTGGTTCTATCACCTCCTTTGGGCCAGCCTGTAAAAGGCCCTGTATAACCTGGGAAAGCTCTGCTGGACAACAAAATGAGGATGCAATGGAGACAGCGGAATATGCCTTCTTTGCCGCCTTCACTGCCACCAGGTAGGCTTGGTAAGGAGCCCTTACCAGTGTTCGGTTGCATTCATTCGGATCTTTCCTCACCTTGTGTTCAAGCCGTCTCCCAGCTTGCTTCCTCGCCCTAAGCTCTGGCCTATACCAGGGGGCCAATCAGGCTCCACAAAGTGCAAGGTCAAATTCCAAGGACTGAAAGCAAACACTTACTAAAAATCCGTGTGTGTGTGTGTGTGTGTCACAATTTAAAGCAGAGATCCAGGAAAGCAGTAGCTGGTGGTGGTGTGTGGAGCCACCAAATACACACAAGTGTTCCTGCAGCTTATATGGATGGAGTTGGGCTGGGTACACCAGCTGGAAGCAGCTGTCCGGGGATGGCCAAGGTGCTGTGCCACTGCCCCTCCTACCATCCACCATCTGAGGTGGCCCTCTCAAATTACCTAACGGTACGGCTGGAGACACTCATATGCAAGGTCTCCACATTCTGCATCTGCCATACAGAAAGCAAGGCTGCTTTCTGTGTTGGTGCTGAGCTTTAAAGCCCTCAATGACCTCGACCTAGTATACCTGAAGGAGCATCTCCACCCTCATCGTTCAGCCACTGAGGTCCAGCGCCAAGGGCCTTCTGGCGGTTCCCTCACTGCGAGAACTGAGGTTACAGGGAACCAGGCAGAGGGCCTTCTTCGTAGTGGCACCCACCCTGTGGAACACCCTCCCATCAGATGTCAAGGAAATAAACAACTATCTGACTTTTAGAAGACATCTGAAGGCAGCCCTGTTTAGGGAAGATTTTAATGTTTGATGTTTTGTAATATTCTGTTGGGAACTGCCCAGAGTGGCTGGGGAAACCCAGCCAGATGGGCAGGGTAATAATAATAATAATAATAATAATAATAATAATAATAATAATAATAATATCCCTCCTTAGAGAATGGTCCTGTATCTTTAAGGGTTTTGAGAAGAGAAGTCGCCTGTTTCCACCTCTGCAACACTTACAACATGACAAGCTACACTGGCCCAAATCCCCTCTGAGAAGCTCAGTTTAGCCTCATTGCCCTTCTCCCCATGGTTTTCATGATTGTCTACTGGCTTTATGACGTACCGAAACCTAACAGTTAATCCTGCCTCTCCCTCTTTCTCCTAGACCTTTGTCAACAGCTGCTGTTTTTGAGGTGCCTTGGTAGCAGCCTGCAATTAAAAAATCACTCCAGCTGGAACAGATGAGAAACATCGTGGATTACGATTCCCTCTCCCTTGTTTGGGTTTAGAACATGCCTTTCCCCCTTGTTTTCCTTTAATCGCCCTTTGGAGAGAACGTTTCTGCAGCCATCTCTCCGACACGGTGTCCATCGGAGAGGCGGTTAGTGTGGCGTCCCGAAGCCAACGGAAGAAGGAGCCACACGCTCAGGCTGCAGATGTTCAGGGTGGCAACTTGGGGGAAAGCAATGGCAATTAATGAGCATATGGTCAATAATAAATCCATACAGTAGTGCCGGCTCATATTAATCACAGGATTAAAAATAATAGCGCCTCCCCTACAAGCAGCGAGGAGGAAGAAAAGGGCTCCGGTTGCATTTATTTGGCTGGCTTAATATATCTTGAGCGTTATGCTTATCAGAGCTTCTTCAGTGATGCTGGATGCAGAGGAGGCAGAGGATTTATGACGCTGTTTGTGACAATGGACCCTGATAAAAATGGCTAAAAGGAGCAAGATAAAACCTAAACATCTGGAAAGACATATGTCACGATCGCGGAGCGGGATGAATGTCAATGGGAATATCTGACAGGGAACGGTGGAGTAGAACTCTGGCCTTGCCAGGAACTGAGTTGTGCAAAGTCATAGAATCATAGAATTGTAGAGTTGGAAGAGATCGCTAGAATCATCTAGTCCAACCCCCTGTGATACAGGAATCTCAGCTAAAGCATCCATGACAAATGGCTATCCGTCTGCTTAAAAACCTCCAAGGAAGGGGAATCCACAATCTCCTGAGGGAGTCCGTTCCACTGTCAAACAACTCTTACCGTCAGACAGTTATTCTTCTTGTTTAGTCAGAATCTCCTTTCTTGGAAATGGAAGCAAGAAGAAATTCTGACGAAAGAAGAATGGCAGACAAAATTAATGGACTACACAGAATTAGATAAAATGACAGGAAGGATTCGAAAGCTGTGGGACCAGAGATTCACAGAAGATTGGAAGAAATATACGAACTATTTGAAGAGCAACTGTAATCAACAAATTGCGCTAGTAGGACTACAGGAAGTTTTGTAAGGAGAAATTTATGAAACATTGCAAAGTAGAGAAAGACTAGAGATATTAGTTAGGAGTTTAAACGTAATAGTGAAAGTATGAAATGTATATTAAGTGAATAGACTGGAAAATTTTCAGATGTGATTGATGGAAGTAAAAAAAATTGTATAAGATGTAAAAGTATGTTTAATTATTGTAGAAAATGATATGTTAAAAACTAATACAAATATATATATATATATATATATATATATATATATTTGCTTTCGTAGATTTTCACGGGTACAGGAATGCAGGTTTTGGTGTCCTCGGGTGTCTTCCCGTGTAAAAGTTGGGGTGTCTAGGCGACGTTTCGACGAGGTCTCACTCGTCATCTTCAGGCTGGTGCTTTCGGCTTCATATATATATATATATATATATATATATGCTTTCGTAGATTTTCACGGGTACAGGAATGCAGGTTTTGGTGTCCTCGGGTGTCTTCCCGTGTAAAAGTTGGGGTGTCTAGGCGACGTTTCGACGAGGTCTCACTCGTCATCTTCAGGCTGGTGCTTTCGGCTTCTTGTTACTGGAACAGAGCAGGATCTCAGTGTTTGAGTTCCTATAAATACTGTTGAGGAGGTGTGTTGTATAGCCTCCAATGTTCTGGGCAGAGATATATATTAGTTCAAAAGCAATAAAGAATTTTTGTAGAGGCTTAAAGACAAAGAAAGAAAGAAAGAAAGAAAGAAAGAAAGAAAGAAAGAAAGAAAGAAAGAAAGAAAGAAAGAATCTCCTTTCTTGTAACTTGAATCCATTGATTCGAGTACCACCTTCCAGAGCAGGAGAAAACATGCTTGCTCCATCCTCCATGTGACAGTCCTGAATTATTTGAAGATGGCTATCATATCTCTTCTCACCTCCCCTCTTTTCCAGGCTAAAGATATCCAATTCCTTCAACCATTCCTCATAAGGCTTGGTTTCCAGACCCTTGACCATCTCTTGTATCCGGAGATGTCAGTTACTGAACCCGGGACCTCCTGTCAGTTCATGTCCATCTTTTCCAAACAACACATGGCAGGGGGAGGAGGGACAGGACAGCTGATTTATTTTACAATAATAAGAGCAGGGAAACTTATGTAACGTTTGGAGGTGGATGGTAATTTGGCACCGGTCAGCACCTGACTTTTCGACTTGCATTTTCGAGCGTAGCCCCTTCCTCTTTGCGCTGTGCATGGAGAGCAGCTGTCCCAGATTTACTGCTTTGCCATCTGAAGAAGAAAGCAGCTGCTGATGCTGTGAGGATGCATGCAATCTCAGGCAGGCAGGGTTTTATTCCTGCCTATTGAGGATTCTTTTAAGCTGCTACCCAGAAGTCTACTGGATGTGTCCAGGCTTTCGGCACAGTTCAGGGACCTGGTTAAGATACGGTTTATTATGCTGGAAAAGAACTTGCTGCTGTGTAATGTTTTTTCGTGAACAAGCTGCATCACGTGCCTGTATTTATAACCACAAGGTTCTCTTTAAGAAAAGCATCACTGGTCAGACGATACGGCCCTTCGCTAAATGTTGAATGAATGCGGCAATCTGTTTTCTGCCAGAAAGCAGAGCCTCGTTTCATTTCCACTAGATACTCAGGCAGGGAAAGTTGGATAGGGTTAATGGGGCCTGGATGGACTTTTAGAAGACATCTGAAGGCAGCCCTGTTTAGGGAAGACTGGCTTCAAATGTCTCTTCATGGTCAGCAGGCCAAGGTGACAGGTTCAGCTCATGTTCTCGAACTTTCAGAATAAAAATTTGCCAGCACCACACGGATTTTGTTTTTATTCGTAAGAAATACATTGGAAAGCAAAAGGAAACAACTCCTGGCAGTGCTTGAACAGCATGCTGGACTAGATGGGCCATTGGCCTAATCCAGCAGCCTCTTACCTACCTTCTTATGTTTGTATGCTTGTTTGAAATGTCCACAGTCCAAACTGCATCTCTGTCGCTGCAGTAGGATGTTCCCAATGTGGGGGCAGCTTGTGCATTTCATCAGGAAATATACCATTTGGGCTTCTGGTTCTCCTGCATGATTTAATGTCAGAAACCACCTTTGTACTCAGCCCAGAACATTACCGTATTTCCTTTGCCGCAAGAGTGCATGCAGAAAGTACAGAGTTTCCGGGACATGGTGCTCAGTATCATCAGATGTCATTGGCACAGATACAGTGGCATTGCAACGGGGGTGGGGGGGCAGGGAGCGGTGCGCCCCGGGTTCCATGTCTGTGGGGGTGACAAGAAGTCACCCCGCGGGGGCTCGCGGTGGTGTGAGCAGCCATTGCACCACCGCAGCTGCATGTGGAGGATCCTCCGTTCGCAGCTGCAGCCGTGAGCAGAGGGTCCCAGTGCCGGCGGCAAACCGCTAAGCATAATGCATGTGCTGTACATAGCAACGCAGCACATATGCTGTATAGCAGTTTGCCGGCGGTGGCACTCCAGCACCATATGGATGGTGCTGGGTGTTAGTTTCTGTTCTTATCACTGTGCAGCTGCTTGGAGTCATAGGACTCTGTTTACATTCCAGAGACCTTCCAGGTTATTGGAAGTCTCACAGGAGGGGAGACGGGATGTGACGTTAGTGGTTTCCTGTTTCCTTTGTTCCTTTGTTCCTTTGTTTGGTTGCTCTCTGCTTTCATAGAGAGAGGATGTATTTTCTGTCTGCGTAGCTTAGAAATAAACTCTTTACAATTTAGCCCAAACCTCTCGTCTCTTTCCTGTGCTGGAAACTCTGCTGAATGGAACATGCCTTGGAGCCTTATCAAAGGCTCAGGTCGTTATACGTCGGGAGGCGATTCCAAAGACTCGGGGGAAGAAAATGAGCTTTATGAGCTTGGCCGAGCGGAGATCCCGACACTGAGATCCCTCCGTTGCCACTACAGCCACGAGCAGAGGATCCTGGCACCGTTTGTATGGCGCTGGAGCAGTGCCGCCGGTAAACCACTACGGTAACCCTCAGGCCAGGCCCAAGGTATTTTGCTCTCTGATGCACAATGATCATAATCAGTGCTTTTCTTTGAGAAAAAGAGGTGCCAGCACTCACCATGAAGTTGTTAAACCAAGTGCCACATTTTTAACCAGTGTTTTTCTTCTGTAAAAAAAGTTTCTGGTACTGTGTACCCTTGATTGCCCCCAGAAAAAAAGCACTGACCATAATTCAGAATGTAACTAGGTGTTGTTGACACCGTTAAAATAAATGGGTTTCAGCACACCTTACTCCGGCCAAAATCTTTATGTGATGTGTTGTTTCTCCCATTCCTCAAAAGTAAGAATTCTAAATGAATTTCAAAATATATATTAAGCAAACAATCATTTGAAGGAGGAATGTCCGCAAGCCGCACGAGCAATTTAATCATGTTGTAACATGATCTCCCTCTGGCATGGCTGCATTTATAATACAGAGATGCCCTTTATCTGAATAGTGTTGTTCCAAAATTATTTGCATTTGAACTGAAAGACTCTATTGTGCTCTCACTGCAGCAATCCAGTAAATCTTCACATCGAGAATAGATTGCAGTATTTCTTGCAGGTTTTCAACGAATGGACATCCTGCACATCTTGGGGGCTTTTCTGACGGTTCTTTTTCCCATGCTCAAGGCGCAAATGAGCATTGTCTTAAGCAAAAAAAAAAAATTCTCCCAGGTCAAAGTTGCCAGGGATTCTGGGTAATGATTGCACTTATTTGCAGTTAAGGGTTTTCCCTCCCTGTCTTCACAAAAACGCTGGCACCTTGGACTCAGTGCCTCTGAACATCTGTAGACATTGTTTGCCTCTGAGGGGAATGCTTTTCTTCTCTGGGGCTGGGGGGGGGGGGAGACCTGGAAAGAAAGTGCCAGAGAGCATGTGCAGAGCATATTTGCAGCTTTCCCTGTTAAGGCACTCAGTCTATATCAATGCTTCCCAAATTTGGGTCTCCAGCTGTTTTTCAACTACATTTCCATGACTATTGGTCCTGCTAGCTAGGGATGATGGGAGTTGTAGTCCAAAAACAGCTGGAGACCCAAGTTTGGGAAACACTGGCCTAGATGACAAGGATGGATGTGGTCAATTAGTGCTGCAGGAAAACTCACCTTTTGCTTTGGAACTGACGTAATTTGCTCACTTAGTTATTGCAGAGAATCCAGGTGGCATTGCTGCCAACCCACTGCTTCCTTTAGGCAGCGGTTCTCAACCTGTGGGTCCCCAGATGTTGGACTACAACTCCCAGCATCCCTGAGCTCTGGCCTTGCTAGCTAGGGGTGATGGGAGTTGTAGTTCAACAACATCTGGGGACCCACAGATTGAGAAAGGCTGCTTTAGGGCAAAGATGGAGAACCTGTGGCCCTCCAGATGTTGTTGATGTACAACCTCCATTGCCCTAACCATTGATCATGCTAGCTGGGACTGATGGAAGTTGAAATCCAACAAGATCTGAAGGAGCTTAAGGCCTGGAGTTTGGTGGGGGGGTTGGGGGTGATTTTTATGACTTTGCATGGAATTGTTGTGGCAGCTTGTCTCATGCTGACTGACAAAATTCTACTGATGGACCTCATGAGAGGTATAATCTGTGCAGTGATGCCCTATTAACTTCTTGCCCTTCATTCCCTGGGTGAACTAGCAATTGCCATATCTCCATCCCTTACCCTATAGTCAGTCCCACCCCCTTTAATAATCTCATTTATTTTTTGTGTTAAAGTTTGAATGTAGAAATGGAAACAGTCCGGTAAACCATAACTACACTGCGTTGTATTTTTAATACAATGCAATAAATGAATGGTTGTTTTGACTGCAATGAGGAAACAAGCAAGGAAAAGGTCAGTGGCCAGCAGGAAACAGGAAAAGAATGATCAAAGGGCCAATTTCAATAATGACATGGTCCAAAGGGAACAGGAAATGATGGGAATTAAAAGGCCAATTTCAAATGGGAGACCTTTGTGTTTTGGAATTGAATAGAACTTAATTCTGAACAAATATATTAAGGATGATCCCAGTGATAATGGGCACTGCAGGATTTTTATGAAGACTATAAAGGTAAAGGTAAAGATACCCCTGACCATTAGGTCGCAGACAACTCTGGGGTTGCGGCGCTCATCTCGCTCTATAGGCCGAGGGAGCTGGCGTACAGCTTCCAGGTCATGTGGCCAGCATGACTAAGCCGCTTCTGGCGAACCAGAGCAGTGCACGGAAACGCTGTTTACCTTCCCACAGGAGCGGTACATATTTATCCACTTGCACTTGATGTGCTTTCAAACTGCTAGGTTGGCAGGAGCTGGGACCAAACAACAGGAGCTCACCCCGTCGCGGGGATTCGAACCACCGACCTTCTGATCTGCAAGCCTTAGGCTCTGTGCTATTTTTCTAGAAAAAGAGGTGCCAGAACTCACAATGAACACCTCCTTCGTTCTCTTAGAAGGGCAATGGTGCCCACCTGAGAGGTGCCAGAACTGAGTTCTGGCTGGAAAAAAACAACCTATTATACTTACTACCATGTGGAATCTCAGTTTGACTTTGACTTCTACCTGCTTGCATAAAAGAAATGTCTGAGCAGCACTAAAGCACCCTAGCACAGAAAGGGCTCAATTCACAAAACATGAATACTCACAAAAAATTAGGAACACAGAATGTTTTAGATTTTATTTCATACCTGTTCTTGAACTTGCAAAACAAAATCATGCCACGCAGGGTTCACTGACTACTAATTCCCAAGTGTTCTGAATTATGGATTTGCTCTTAGCTCTTAGATTAGCATGTAGTTAATTGTAGATTGAACTCAATATTGAACATTTTCCTATCCGCATAGGATAAGAAGGGGATGCAGCTGTGCCTAGCGATGTGAAAGCTAAATGAAAACCAACTGCCTTCTTTAGAACTTCATGGATTTGTTTTGCAGCTGGAATACTGTGGGTTTATTTTTTAGGGCTTAACTTCAAGGTAAATCTGAATATCCCTCAGTTGCAACATTATGCAGCCTCTGAACAGTCAAGAATGCTTATTTTGCATTCAGAACCGCTAGGGAATGTTAACACTTCATTAATATGCACAGGTGTAGTTATCTGTCTGTACTTTTATAATGCTATTCCATTTATATAGTGGTAGTACTTGAAGGATATAACAGAGTCTGCTCCCAGCTAGAGAGATTCTGCAGTGAAGCCAGCAAGTTATTGCAGAAGTAATCAGACAGCTCAGAGGAGTTCAGTCTCAGGTGTCTCATTCTATCTTATCCCAGTTCTTGAAACCCATCTCAAATGTCTCTGTGAGACCTTCAGTTGCACAGAGATGTCTTTCCTTGCTAGTTGACAGCTTCCTGCCACAGCTTCTACTTCTAATCTCACATGGCTCTGGAAGGAGAATTGAGATAGAAAACAAAGGCCAGACACATCACGCTCCCATCTTCTTTTGCTTCTCTCCACCAGTTGTGTCATTTCCCCACTGGGTTTGTTTAAGCAGCTTTCAGAGTTACTTCAGATGGTCCAAAACAAAGGCAGCCATTGAGAACCAACATAAGGCAGCTCCAGCAGTTGCCAGTTCATTTCTTGGCCCCATGCAAAGGGCTCACATTGGTGGTTAAAGCCCTAAAGAGAGCTAGTGTGGTGTAGTGGTAGTCTTGTAATCTGGGGAACCGGGTTCGCATCTCCGCTCCTCCACATGCAGCTGCTGGGTGACCTTGGGCCAGTCACACTTCTCTGAAGTCTCTCAGCCCCACTCACCTCACAGAGTGTCTGTTGTGGGGGAGGAAGGGAAAGGAGAATGTTAGCCGCTTTGAGACTCCTTAAAGGGAGTGAAAGGCGGGATATCAAATCCAAACTCTTCTTCTTCTTCTTCTAAATGGCTTGGCTCGGCTCCCAAAAAACATGAAAGGCCACCTTCTTCCATGTAGAGTTGTAGACCCTCTTGGGTGTGAACCTCTTGGTATCTCCACCGCTCTCAGAAGTTCAATAGGTGGTGGCCTAGGACAGGACATTCAACTGCAGAAGCCCCTAAACTGTGGAATTCCCTCCCTGCTGAGATGCGCCCGACACCTTTATTTGTGTAGGTTTTGCTGTGTGCTTAAAATGCACCGCTTTAACCTGAACCTTTGACACCTGAGATACATACATTTTAGGACCCAACTGTTGGGAAACTGCCAGGGAGATATTGTCCATCATGGCCCCAAGCCGGCTGCCGAACGTCCATCGATCTCCCGTAGCCAGGCAGATCCAGCAGTTAGCGACACAAAACCTCAGAAATAGATTGCCACATTCCAGGCTTGTGCACACTGTTCTTTATCAGCAGAAACCACAGCCAGAAAGCTTGCACCGCAGAAGAGAGCATAATTTACAGACTTTATTTAGCGTTGAACAGAACAAAGAGAAAACATGACCGTTCTGTGTCAGTGCCTCTGACCGACTGAAATCGAAAGGAAACAGCAAGCATAAACATCCTGTAACAGGAAATACGCAGACTCTGTGACTCACAAGCCTGCTCTCTCTTAAGGTGGAACGGAAATATCCTAACATCCTCCCCCTTTCCGTGTAACCTGTAGTACCTGTGGTTCACCCAATTGCAACCTCTGTGTGTAAACCTTTAGTTGTTCTTTGTTAACAACCTTAGACAACAGATCAGCAGGAATTTCATTTCCTGGCATGTAGGACACCTGAATCAGTCCTTTCTGAATACACTCTCTTGCACGATGTAGCTTAATCTGCAAGTACTTGGTTCTTTGCTTGCAACTCTCGGAGTTCAGCAAAGCCAAACATGATCTATTGTCTTGATACACTTGTATAGGACATTTCACAGAAACCCCGATGTCCTTAAACAGTTGCATCAACCATTCACAATCCATGAGTGAAAATGACAGAGCATTGAGTTCTGCTTCACAGGAACTTAGGCTCACTGTTGTTTGCTTCTTGCACAACCAGTCAAACAGGCAGTGGTTGTACATGTAGCATACTCCAGAAGTGCCCGTACCATCTGTGGTGTCACTTCCAAAACTTGCATCTGCAAAGATTTCAAGACCTCCAGTCTTCTGACTGGTGAACCTCAGCCTGTAGTGCATAGTCCCTTTCAAATAGCGGGCTATGCGCTTCAGAGCTTTCCAATCCTGAACCGTAGGATTGTTGGCATGTCTGCTAAGCAGATTACAGCTTACAGCTATGTCAGGTCTCGAACATCTGGCAATGAAATTCAGCTTGCCTAGAACGCATCTGTATAGCGTTGTGTCAGAAAACGCTTCAGCAGTACTGTCTACCTGGTAACCTGTCACCATCGGTGTGTCTGCTGGGTTTGCATCAACCAAATTCAACCTGGTCAATACATCAGCAATTTTCTGTGTTTGGTGTACCAGAAAATTACCTGCTTGGTCCTTCTCCACCTGCAGAGAAAGATAGTTGGATACCTCACCAAGATCCTTCATGTCAAAGTGCTCCTTCAGCTGAGCTAGGGTGCTTTGATAGAAAGCCTGATTCTTCCAAAACATCAGAAGATCATCAACAAAACATAAACAATACAGTTTGTTTTGCCCCTCCTCCTTGACAAACACACATGGATCAGCTTTGCCCTGGTGAAAACCTAGAGAAAGCAACGTTTCAGTGAGTTTTGTGTTCCAACACCTAGCACTCTGCTTGAGACCATATAAGGATTTCCGCAGTTTACAGACCATTCCCTTCTGTATCTCCATCCCATCAGGTGGAAGCATGAACAGCTCTTCGTTCAAAATCCCGTACAAAAAAGCTGTATTAACGTCGTGGTGGGAAACATGCAGTTTCTCCTCCGCAGCAATCTTGAACATCAGCCGAATGCTCTCATATTTGACTGTGGGTGAGTAGGTCTCGTGGTAATCCTGTCCTGGTACCTGTGAAAAACCTCTGGCAACCAATCTGGCTTTGTGTCTGACTACCTTGCCATTCTGGTCTGTCTTGGTCTTGAAGACCCATTTGCTGCCAACCAGTCTCATACCTGGGACTACCGGTACCAGCTCCCAAGTTTGGTTCCTGTTCAAGGAATCAACTTCAGCCTTCATGGCATTAAGCCAAGGCTCAGCATCTTTAGAGGTTAACTCCTGAACCTCTTTGAAGCTTGAAGGTTCCCATACCTTCTCTGAGCTACTAAGAACAGCAGTTGCTGTTTTAGCAAACTCATCAGCATACCTCTTTGGAGGTCTGCCTTTGGTCGCCCTTTCAGACCTACGTACTAGACACAAGTCTTCTGGACTCATCTCCTCCTTCTTAGGAGAAAAATGACCAATGGTGAACAGTGGTTCTTCCAGTTCATTGTCAGACGCATCAGATGGTCTGACTGAGGCCTTTGCACTCTTGTAGTCTGCTGTGTCATCACTCTCACTGACATCAGCAGCAGCGCCGCCCAATGAACTGGAATCCGAACTCTGATCATCATCATCATCATCATCATCATCCTCAGTTTCCTCAGCAGCTTCCTCAGCTTTAGCTGCTTGCTTGACATCACCTTCATCCTCCTCTGGGTAACTCTGGAAAATTCCCACATTTTCCCCCCACTTAGGATTGTACTCAACACTCCTTGTGAACTTTATGGACTTAGAGTCAGTCATCCATACCCTGTATGCACCTTTTTCGTACCCCATGAACAAACCATGTGCCCCACGCTTCCCAAGCTTGTTGGTTTGTGGGGTGCGTACCCACATGTCAGAACCAAAAATTCTCATGTGTTTGGTGTTGGGTTTCTTGCCAAACATCTTCTCATAGGGGGTACAACCAATGGGTGATGACAATCTGCGATTAAAGGAGTAAACCAGATTCCCCAAAGCTTCCCCCCAAAACTTATCAGGGAGATTGGCATCATGCAACAAGGTTTTCATTCCTTGCAGCAATGTTTGATTTGCTCTCTCCGCAAGCCCATTCATCCATGGCGATCTGGGGGTTGACATGTCATGCTGGATTCCCTTCTCAGTCAGGAAAGCTTCAAACTGCTGAGAAGTGAACTCCCCGCCCCGATCGGTAAACAGACAGGAAATACGTTTACCGTGAGCATTCTCCAACCAAGCACAGAATGCCTTAAACTTCGGAAACGCTTGCGATTTCTGTTCGAGCAAAAACACATGAATGTACCTAGAAAAAGAATCAATTAGAACCATGAAGAACCTTGCTCCTCCTAAAGAGGGCGTAAGTGGCCCAACCAGGTCTGCGTGCACTAGCTGGTAGGGCTTGGAAGCCTGCCTGCTAGACTCTTTGCCTTTTGGAGCAACCTTCACCTTGTTCTCTGCACAAGATACACACTTCATGTGAAATTTACAGGGTTTGATGTTCAAACCTTCAACCACCTCTGGCATCTTAGCCAGTGCCTTCCAAGAGAGGTGACCAAACCTTCGATGCGCTTCATGAATGCAACCTGCATGAAGAACTTTGTTAGTTTGTGCAACACAACAAGAATCAGCATTAGATACAACAGCAGTGTCCTCATAAGTTATATGGAACAAACCATCCATAAACTTTGCATGCAAATAGTCCTCTTTGCCTTTACTGATGACACAGACGCTCCTCTTGAAGGATATCTGAAAACCACGTCCAGTAAGCTGCGGGACGCTCAATAAATTGCTTGCAGCTCCAGGAACATACAGAACATTACTGATGGTTGTATGCAAACTTGCAAGTTTCACAGTCCCTTCTCCTGCAATTTGCAACGTCCTTCCATCAGCCAGGTGGATCTCACCTTCCTGAGGCTTGAAGGAGATAAACAGGTGGCGATCCTTCGAAATATGGCGGCTGGCACCTGAATCGATAATAAACCTGCCTTTGGCTGTTGGAGCAGTCTTTACAGCAAGCAAACCCTTGTTTTCCACTGGCTTGGGCTTTTGCAGCTTGCCCCCCTGCTGCTCCTGGCCAGCAGACGTGCCTTTAGCCTTTGGTGAAGCTGTGCCAGCAGACATAGCCTTGTCTTCCACTGGCGTGGGCTTTTGCAGCTTGCCCCCCTGCTTCTGGTCAGCAGACGTGCCTTTAGCCTTTGGTGAAGCTGTGCCAGCAAACATAGCTTTGTTTTTCCCTGGCGCGGGCTCTTCACCCTCCCTTCGCTCCTGGCCATCTGCAGACGCCTGTTTACCTTTGCCTTTCCGGCCTCTGCAAAGGTGATGACCTTGGTTCTCACGAGAACCAGAGCTCTCAGCTGCCGCCTCCTTGGCTCCCTCTGGAGGCTGGAATGCTGCCTGGGATGACGTGACGGTCAGCTCCCCCTGCAGCTTGCAACCGGTGCCCTCAGCATCCCTGCATTCACTCGCATTCTGGGAAACAGCCAGGACCTCCGATGCAGCCAAACTCTGGGCTGGGATGACTGACTTGTGAGCTTTCATCAAAGCATACCACATTCCACGTGCAGTGGTGTTGCCAGCCAGCATCTTAATTTCCTCAAGAGATACGGATAAGACTATTACGTCTATCGCTTTCGAATCATCGGCTTTCCATCTCTCTGTCAGAGGAACCGGGGGGGCTTGAGACACAGTATGCCAGACTCCATACTGACGCAGCAAACTCTCACACCATTTTGCCCAGGTCTGATAATTGTGCCGATTTAACTTTGGGCACTCAGCAGCTTCAGAAGCTTCAAAAGCATGGAAAAACTCCATTCCAGCTTTTTACTTGAGCCGTGAGTCTTTTTCTACTTCAGAGACTCCTTATCTTGGCAGCCATTAATCACGATGCCTTTTGGCTCGGCTCCAAGGCCAATTAAGCCTTGCCGGAGTTCAAA
Organism: Podarcis muralis; assembly: GCF_964188315.1. Lineage (NCBI taxonomy): Eukaryota > Metazoa > Chordata > Lepidosauria > Squamata > Lacertidae > Podarcis > Podarcis muralis. Next base: position 14,050,124 of record NC_135663.1, read on the forward strand.
GGCTCCGTCCGAGGTAAAACAGAAAAGCCTCCCTTTCTTTCGCTTTTCCCACGTACCTCTCAAACGCAGTCTGTTGCAGCTTTACTCTCCTGTAGGTGCTGTGAATCTGGGCCCATAACCTTGTTGTTGGGAAACTGCCAGGGAGATATTGTCCATCATGGCCCCAAGCCGGCTGCCGAACGTCCATCGATCTCCCGTAGCCAGGCAGATCCAGCAGTTAGCGACACAAAACCTCAGAAATAGATTGCCACATTCCAGGCTTGTGCACACTGTTCTTTATCAGCAGAAACCACAGCCAGAAAGCTTGCACCGCAGAAGAGAGCATAATTTACAGACTTTATTTAGCGTTGAACAGAACAAAGAGAAAACATGACCGTTCTGTGTCAGTGCCTCTGACCGACTGAAATCGAAAGGAAACAGCAAGCATAAACATCCTGTAACAGGAAATACGCAGACTCTGTGACTCACAAGCCTGCTCTCTCTTAAGGTGGAACGGAAATATCCTAACACCAACAAGTTCTTCCAATTGTAAATTGTCTTAGCTCATTTTAACATTGCCTATTTGCACTGTTGTCATCCACCCTGGTGCATTCTACTAGCTTAGTACAGTGGTACCTCGGGTTAAGTATTAATTCGTTCCGGAGGTCCATTCTTAACCTGAAACTGTTCTTAACCTGAAGCACCACTTTAGCTAATGGGGCCTCCTGCTGCCGCTGCACCGCCAGAGCACGATTTCTGTTCTCATCCTGAAGCAAAGTTCTTAACCTGAAGCACTATTTCTGGGTTAGCGGAGTCTGTAACCTGAAGCGTATGCAACCTGAAGCGTATGTAACCTGAGGTACCACTGTATATAGAAGCGGCTGCATAATTGACCATTGATGTGGCAATAATTATACGATTGCAGTTAACACGCCTGTTTTGTTGTGGTTAAGCAAATAGCAGTTGAGGGGGAGCTTGAGCAGCCTTCAGATTGGGAGGAGAAAGGTGAACAGTCCCACCTAGGGATGGGTGAACCTGCCCATTTTGGTTCTTCTCAGTTTCTCATTTTTCCAAGCTTATGTTCAATTCTACCCATTTCCACCTTCTTGTCTGCTATGGCTTGGGAGCAGAGTTTTGTCATGAAGGAGCCAAGTTGAGTTAATGAGAAGAGGGGGAGAGAGATCAGGAGACAGTGGAAGACTTCTACCATTCTATGGCATCCATTCTTTGACATACAATTTTTGACACCAAGGCTGGCCCACCCATGAGGCAAGGTGAGGTGACCACCTCAGGTGGCAGGATCTACATGGACATCAGATCCTGCCTCTAAGGAATGCTGCTGCACTCCCCCCCTTGTTCCCAAAGTAGATATTCATTTGCTGCATGATCCTGGTGCAAGTCCTCACTCAGCCCTTCTTCCCTGGTGGATGGCTGGGAGCGTCATTTTGTGGTTCGCCTCAGGTGTCAAAATGTCTTGGGCCAGCCTGGTTCAACATCCATCAATAATCTGTGACATCCATCAACTTTCTGGCTGGTACAGTTATTACCCTTTGGAATATTGCTGCTCTTAACTGCATTATAGTAAGAACTGTAACTTTAAGAGCCTGAGCTTGCTTTCCCCTCCTCCCTCACATTCCTTTTTCCTTGCATGCCATGTATTTCTAGATATGAAGTCTGAGGACAGGGACAATCTTAATATGGATACTATTAAGTCTCACTGAGAGCCTTTTTGAATAAAGAGCAGAGGATCAATGCCATAAATAAACAAATACTTTGATATTTAATATCAGTCCACCTTAAGCTCCCATCCTACCAACATTTTTGGGACCCCTCATTTTTTGCAGAGCTTATCACTTTGCACCCTAAAGATCTGGACTGATAAGTTGAAGGATTTGCCACTATGAAGTTGAGTGGCTGCTTTAAGTGTATGGGGCTGGCAATATTTGGGGTTGTATCCAATACTAGTCATACTCAGAGTAAACCCATTGTAATTAATAAGCATGCTTAACTTAGCTTCATTAATTTCAGTGGGTTTACTCTGAGTAGAACTTAGTTGGCTACAAACATTGGATTTTATTGGTCACATTTTCCTACGCATATGTATGAGTTAGGTGCCTATGCTAAGATTTGGGGGCTTATATTATATATTTGAAAAATTAATGGACTTTAAGGGTGAACTTTGCAAAACGTTGCCAACCGTTGAGACAATGTACTAATTCATATAATGTTTACTGCCTTGAAAAAGTAAAAATATGGTGTTTAATTCTTCAAATTCCCTGAAGGCTGGCTAAGAGTTAGTGATGCATTTTAATTATGACGAAGAAAAACATTCTAAGAGTGTTCCATAAATTTCCCACTCAGCTACTCTTTGAATAGGGAAAATTGGACAAGGGGTGGTGTGTGTGTGTGTGTGTGTGTGTGTGTGTGTGTGTGTGGAATCTGGCTGGCTTCAATGAACTGGAGCAAAACCAGGCTTCTGTGAAGATGGAAATGTGTCAAATTAAATGATGTGTCAAGCTAAATGCTTACGAATCTCCTAACAATATAAGAAGAGGCTGCTGGATCAGACCAAGGGCCCGTCTAGTCCAGCATCTTGTTCTTATAGCGGCCAATCGTAGGAAACTGGCAAACAGGACCTAAACACAAGAGTCCTCACCCAACCTGTGATTTGACTGGGAGCAGCTGCTGAGACCACATAACACCAGTCTTGAAAGACCTACATTGGCTCCCAGTACGTTTCCAAGCACAATTCAAAGTGTTGGTGCTGACCTTTAAAGCCCTAAACGGCCTCGGTCCTGTATATCTGAAGGAGCGTCTCCACCCCCATCGTTCTACCCGGACACTGAGGTCCAGCACTGAGGGCCTTCTGGTGGTTCCCTCACTGCAAGAAGCCAAGTTACAGGGAACCAGGCAGAGGGCCTTCTCGGTAGTGGCACCCACCCTGTGGAATGCCCTCCCACCAGATGTCAAAGAGAAAAACAACTACCAGACTTTTAGAAGACATCTGAAGGCAGCCCTGTTTAGGGAAGCTTTTAATGTTTTATGTTAATGTTTAATGTTTTAATAATAATAATAATAATAATAATAATAATAATAATAATAATAATATTTCCAGCAACTGGTATTCAGAAATAACAATAATAATAATAATAATAATAATAATAATAATAATAATAATAATAATAATAATATTTCCAGCAACTGGTATTCAGAAGTATTACTCCCTTTGGCCATGAAAGGAAAGCATTATCCTTCCTATGAGCCAATGGAGGCTACTCAGTTCTAACCCACAAAGTGGGCATTCAGGTCCCAGATTCCCTAGAGCACTCACAAGACTATTGACTTTGATGAGGATGCTCATCAACAGGGGCTACTTGGGGTGAAACAGGAAGTGCTGCTTTGCCCTGCCACTGCTCCCGCCACCACTTGCTCTGCCACCACCACGCACCTTGCCGCATCTAACATTGGTAGAGAAATGGCATTGCCATTGGTGCCGATTTGGGGAAATATTGCACTGATTAGGACGACATCTCACCTGGAATGGATACAAACTTCCCCCAAACTGGCAATTCCCCCACCTGCTATAAACTAAAACACCTATTGACTTCAATAATAATAGTGGTTTCCCCAGCCACTCTGGGCAGCTTCCAACAAAATATTAAAATACAATAGTCCTTCAGATATTAAAAGCTTCCCTAAACAGGGCTGCCTTCAGATGTCTTCTAAAAGTCTGGTAGTTGTTTTTTCCTTTGACATCTGGTGGGAGGGTGTTCCACAGGGCGGGCGCCACTAGTGAGAGAATGAAGCAAATCTTATGGGAGATTCGCAGTCAAACCTAATGATAGTTAGTATGTGAAGGAGTTAAGGACCACAGCGTTCTAAACTACTAGAGTAGGCTCTGTGATGTCACATCCCCTCTTCCCCAAAGAAGGAGGAAGTAAGATTTGATTCCTGCCCCCTTTCTCTTTCTGCCTCCTACTCTCGCACTGCAGAAGATGGAGGCAGTCATGATTCCACTTAGCTCTCTGCCTCAGATATGTACCTGAGGCCGCCTTGCTGTGTATTTCTACAACTTAGAACATTTACCTGCATTTTGCCATGCCTACTAAGGAAAATGCAAGTCTGAGACCTAGAAACTGTAAGTAAAGCATTTAAACTTACCTTACAGCCTATGGTCTGTTTTATTGAAAAGAGGGGAAAGGGGGCCAGCTTAAGGAGCTGCAATGTATTAAAAAGAAGGTTCCTATGCTTCAGTTAAACCCGCCTAACAATAGGATTTAAACTCTTTTGCTGGGGCTCTTTATGTGCAAGCCCTGAGCTTTAAAGACAGGCACAAACAGTTTTACTTTGTGTTAACCCACGTTCATGGATCTGCAGAGGATCAAATAAAATTAAGATATCCTATTGCTAGTACCCATCACATCCTTCCAATCCTGCAATTGAAATCAATGAAACTTCAGAGTGCTCGGCTTTGGCTGGCTTGTGCCCTAGCTAAATAAATAAAGTATAGAGCATTCAGAAAACAAAATAGGGAGCATTTCATGAGAGTGACGGGGTTCTCTTGCACCCCCAAGCCTTTCCCATCCACCACTGCTATGACTCCACTAACTGCAACTGCTTGTTTTCATGTTGGGCTCAACAGGATCCTCGCAGATATTGTAATATGGAAATCCGATATAAACCATTTGCAGTGTATTAAAAGAAATACAGCAACCCGAGTGCCCCAGAGGACTGCCAACTGAGATAAATATTATGGAATACTTCAAACGGTGGAAACACTGCTCTGTCTGCCTTGTGCCATTCTTAGCCAAATATGCTTTCGGGCGGGGGTGGGGAACCTGCTTCTTTTGAAATATTGAAACGTGATCCAGCTGGATATATTTTTCCTCTGAGAAAAAAGCATTTGAAGCCAGTAGGTAAGGGATGTGATATTTAAGCAAAATTAACATATTATTTATAACTCATGGTGTTATTAGGGGCAAGGATAAATTTGGAAAGTGGAGCTCGAGTAGTATATTTGAGTTTTCTCCACAGAGCCACGGGGGGCTCTGCCCATCCATTCAGAGTGGGAAACTATAATAATAATAATAATAATAATAATAATAATAATAATAATTTATTTATGCCCCACCCACCTGGCTGGATTTCCCCAGCCACTATTAAAAATTGATGCCTTGAAAATTACTAGAAGGTATCACTGCTGCCCGCTTTCGGTCTAGGGACCACATTCCCATCTGGGCGAACTTTCGTGGGACGACATGTACCAGTGGTGGTGGAAAGTGAAGCTCCTGATGAAACCATCCACTTGTTAAGAAGGTTACTGGCATTTCACTGCTAGGTGAAGGAATGCCGGCTGCACCACTAATGCTGCCTTTAAGTTGTGGATATAACAGATAATGCCTGTTGTCTTTGTCCATGGAGTTTTCTTGGCAGGGATACTGGAGTGGCTTGCCGGTTTCTGCTCCAGGTGGATCACGTTTGGTCAAAACTCTCCACTATGATCTGTCCATCTTGGGTGGCCCTGCACAGCATAGCTCATAGCTTCTCTGAGTTATTCAAGCCCCTTCGCCACGGCAAGGCAGTGGTCCAGGAAGGGGTGACAGCAGTCATGAAATTAAAAGATGCCTGGTTCTTGGGAGGAAAGCAATGACAAACCTGGACAGCATCTTAAAAAGCAGAGACATCACCTTGCCAACAAAGGTCCGTATAGTTAAAGCTATGGTTTTCCCAGTAGTGATGTATGGAAGTGAGAGCTGGACCATAAAGAAGGCTGATTGCCGAAGAATTGATGCTTTTGAATTATGGTGCTGGAGGAGACTCTTGAGAGTCCCACGGACTGCAAGAAGATCAAACCTATTCATTCTGAAGCAAATCAGCCCTGAGTGCTCACTGGAAGGACAGATCCTGAAGCTGAGGCTCCAATAATTTGGCCACCTCACGAGAAGAGAAGACTCCCTGGAAAAGACCCTGATGTTGGGAAAGATGGAGGGCACAAGGAGAAGGGGATGACAGAGGATGCGATGGTTGGCAGTGTTCTCGAAGCTACAAACATGAGTCTGACCAAACTGTGGGAGGCAGTGGAAGACAGGAGTGCCTGGCGTGCTCTGGTCCATGGGGCACGAAGAGTCGGACACGACTAAACAACAACAACAATAACAGACAATTGGCTGAACCTGACACTCTTCTCTATTTTCAAAAGATAATGGCCATTATGTCAGCCAATGATATCAGACAATGGGCTTTCTCCACCCCTCCCCACATCCATCACTCTCCAGGAGACTTGCTGACTTATACTTCGTGATGGGAGGATGAGCAATATATACAAACTCATATGCCTGTGTTGCAAATCAATTCGGCGGCAAAGTGGAAATAACTCTTGTACCAATAAGGCCTAAGGAGAAAAGAAAATATCCTGTTCTGTATTTGCAGCTTGCAGATAGAAAGAGATGCCATCAATCATGAAAGAGAGCTTCCATTCTGGAGACTTGTTCTTTAAGGCAAACCAGATGAAATCAAACAAGACCAGAATATGTAAAGACTTCTCTTTTTTCCTTGATTGGGGAATTTCCTTACTCCTCCCCCCCCCCCATTTCACCAACCTACCTTTAAATGCGAATCGGTAGCCTGGCAAAGGCATGTTCTATGGCTAAATTTACTGTCAAAATGACTAATTAATCACTTTGCAAATGGCTATTAATCATACATTAATGAGATATTCACTTTGCTTTGGCAAATACAGATTCGGTGGCGATCTGCTCTCCTTGGTACTCTGAGCAAGCTAAAAGCATTCGGTACTCCATTAATCTTAGAGCAGCATGGGGTGTTTGAAAATGTCCAGGGGATGAAAAGAAGCAAATAGCTCAGACATTTAAACTGTCCATATTTCACTGTGTAAATCTAGAGGCATTTAATCATTCCTCCAAGCATTCCTTTCTCCCCTTTCTCTTTCAAAGTTGTTACAGAGAAAGACAGAGAAAGAGAAAGGGAGAAGGAAGGAACGAAATTTCAATACATGTGATTTTATTTTATTTTATTTTACAGAATTCAATAAATAATATTTTAAAGGTTCTTGGATAATAAGCTGATAAGAGGTAGCAGGTGATCTATTGAACTTTGTACAAAAATGCTCAGTGGAATCTCTATAAATGCAATTAAATTTATAAGAAAAGACATCTATATACAATATATATTTAGGTTGCAACACACCAGGCATTTAAAGCAAGTGACTTTCCTCCAAAGATTCCTGGAAACTGCTAGTTTACCCCTCAAATAGCTACAATTACCAAAACTGTTAATGAATTACAGTTCCCATGATTATTTTTATTTTTAGAAGTCCTAAACTTAAAATGTTTGGTTTTTATACAGCTATAGGCCCCATCTGCACTATACACTTACAGAAGTATCATACCACTTTGGACAGCCATGGCTTCCCCCAAAGAATCATGGGAAATGTAGTTTGTTAAGGCCTGAGTGTTGTTAGGGCAAGGTAGCAGAGAGCCCTGTGCGCTGCAGATACAATGGCACAGCCAATCCATCTCTCTTGCATCGTTCCAGCCTTTCCCTCCCAGTAAGCAACTGTGACCCACCTTACCTGGAGAGCTGCTTCTGTGCTCTAGGGAAGACTTGGAGCAGGTGAGTCTGCTGTCCAGCTGCTAACTGCTGATGTGCATCTTCAAGGCCCCTGCTCTGCTCTCCCCTTCTTAGGATGCTTTATATTTACGTTTAAACCAGACTAGTCAGCCCTTCAAACAGAGGACTGCTTTTTTACTTTGTTGTTGTTTAGTCGTTTAGTCGTGTCCCACTCTTCGTGACCCCATGGACCAGAGCACACCAGGCACTCCTGTCTTCCACTGCCTCCCGCAGTTTGGTCAAACTCATGCTGGTAGCTTCGAGAACACTGTCCAAACATCTCGTCCTCTGTTGTCCCCTTCTCCTTGTGCCCTCCATCTTTCCCAACATCAGGGTCTTTTCCAGGGAGTCTTCTCTTCTCATAAGGTGGCAAAAGTATTGGAGCCTCAGCTTCAGGATCTGTCCATCCAGTGCACACTCAGGGCTTATTTCCTTCAGAATGGATAGGTTTGATCTTCTTGCAGTCCATGGGACTCTCAAGAGTCTCCTCCAGCACCATAATTCAAAAGCATCAATTCTTTGGCCATCACCCTTCTTTATGGTCCAGCTCTCACTTCCATACATCACTACTGGGAAAACCATAACTTTAACTATATGGGCCTTTGTTGGCAAGGTGATGTCTCTGCTTTTTAAGATGCTTTCTTACTAGCTAGCTTAATATTGCCTATACTCTGGCCGGCACTGGGTCTCTGGGACATAAGACATTTACACCACCTGTTACCTGATCCTTTTTAATATGGATGCCAGGGCCTTCCACAAAACTAGCACTAGTATGTGGTCACGATTATTTAAATGAATAAATATAATCTCCCAGCAAGCAAGTGGTGGGTGGTTCTGCCAGGTGCAACTCAGTATTCAGCTGATAACATGTTAAATTTCCTTCCCTCTTAGCTTTCACCACATTCCAAATACCTGGTTCCTATTTTCATGCCCATACTTTGTGTAAATGTTCTTCTTAGACACAAATAAATAAATGCATTTTTGTTATCTAAAGTGTTTTCTCTTGCATGCCCCCAGACTGATGAAAGCGATCAATTATTCAGCGTACAAAGCTCTCTGACGCTGACTCACGGCTCAGGCCTATTTTTTTGGCCTTGTTTTCATTAACTTCTCTATTAATGGCCGAATCTTCAGTCAGGTGAAAACCTTCCCCAGAAATTGCCTGGCTTCGATCAAGCCCAGGGGCTCGTCACCCTTTAAATGGGTTTTGGAACGTACTGTTTTTGATTTGGTGGAATAATATATGGTCCCGGATTTAGCAAGGAAAATATTAATCTGTAAAGATTTGCGGGCCTCTTTTTAGAAGACGAGAAGCACAGTCAGAAAGTGGGTGGCTGTTACTAGGCAACTGGTGCAATACTCAGACCTGGGCATCGTTGGGCAGCTGCTAATGTCCTGGCACCCCATCAGGGTCAACTACTGACACCTGCTCTGGACCCCTCTTCAAAAATATATTTATATATATTGCCTGTCCAGTCAGCGCTGGGATTCTGGGTATGGTAACAGGATTGACCCAATACATTTTGCTATTTGTGACTAAGGGCAAGAGACTGCCTCCTCACCACCCCATTTTAGGTATGAATCCAGACTGGCAGTTGAGTCTTACTAGCAAAGGGTCAGTGCTCTCCACTGAACCTGAGGACAGCATGCTCTCCTAATGGGTGCAGATCTGACCACATGACCATCCTTCAGCATCCGCTACCTGAGATGGCTGCTTCACTCTGCCCAATGCTAGGGATGGCCGCCATCTGAGTTTCTAACAATGCTGTACCTCTCAGCCATAGGGCTGCCATATTTTTGGATTTCCCCCAGACATTACTGGCATTTCAAAGGCAGAATTGACGTCCTGGGGAATTTCCGAAAGGCGGCACTGGATCTTAGACAAGACAACTGAAAAATCCCATTTTTTTTGGTGTTTTTGTGAAGAAAAGAGCTCAACAACATTTGAGGTGTCCTGGTTTTTACTTTTTGAAATATGGAAACCCTACTCAACCATTCTGTTTTAAGCAGGACACCCCAGAATGACAGAAGCCATCCCGGCTTCTGTTTGGATCCCGGAATGTCCCATGTTTTGGTCCAGCACTCTAAGTGAACTGGACGCGGGTGGGGCAGGCTTATGCATGCTCTGCCGATGCGTACCGTGGTCAGAAACAGAACCTCTGCACAAAATGGCCACTGCCTCTCTTTTAAATCAGAACCAGTGAAGGTGGTGAATGTTCTGTGTGGGTGTATGGAGGCAGTTGGAGGAGGGATGGCAGCTAATGGATTGCAGTTGAATCCTGACAAGACAGAATTACTGTTTTGGGGGTGGGCAGGTGCGGGGGACTCCCTGGTCCTGAATGGGGTAACTGTGCCCCTAAAGGACCAGGTGCACAACCTGGGAGTCATTTTGGACCTGCAGCTGTTCATGGAGACACAGGTTAATTCTGTGTCCAGGGCAGCTGTCTACCAGCCGCATCTGGTATGCAGGCTGAGACCCTACCTGCCCGCAGACTGTCTCTCTAGAGTGGTGCATGCTCTGGTAGCTTGGACTACTGCAATGCTACCTTTGAAGGTGACTTGGAAACTACAACTAGACTGGAGACTGGGAGTGGCCTCTGAGACCATATAACACTGGTCCTGAAAGACCTACATTGGCTGCCAGTACGTTTCTGGGCCCATTTCAAAGTGTTGGTGCTGACCTTTAAAGCCCTGAATGGCCTCGACCCTGTATACCTGAAGGAGCGTCTCCACCCCCATTGTTCAGGCCAGACACTGAGGTCCAGTTCCAAGAGCCTTCTGGTGGGTCCTTCTGCGGAAAGTGAGGTTACAGGGAACCAGGCAGAGGGCCTTCTCGGTAGTGGCACCCACCCTGTGGAACACCCTCCCATCAGATGTCAAGGAAATAAACAACTATCTGACTTTTAGAAGACATCTGAAGGCAGCCCTGTTTAGGGAAGGTTTTAATGTTTGATGTGATATGATATGATATGATATGATATGATATGATATGATATGATATCATATCATATCATATCATATCATATCATATTATATTATATTATATTATATTATATTATATTATATTAGAGTATACATTATACAGTATTATACCCAGCCAGATTGGCGGGGTATAAATAAAGAAATATGTCCCAGAAACCCCTGTTGATTGTTCCAGCAGCGGTTAATCGCCACACAAATATATGGTGAAATAATGACCCATGCAGATCATATTAATTGCACGTTTGGGCTAAAGTTGGGTCCTAAATCTGAAAAGGCTTAGGTTATTGGTTTGAAGGTGTGGCAAATAAATTGAGAAGATGGAGAAGAAGAAGTTCAATTGACTACTGGATAGCCAGAATTCTCCTGCAGTCTAGCAACACTTCTCTTTTTTCTAAGTCCTAAGGGACAGGCAGCTGTCTGGAATAGGAATCCCGTTTAAGTGTCAGGTTCGTGTCCATCAGCCCCTCTGACTTCATCTGCATGCCTTTTAAAAAGAAAATAAAGTAAGGCTAGGGAGGAATAAGTGTATACTCATTTGATAGCAGCTGCATTGATGCACTGAAATTGCCTCTCCTCTCTCTTTTGTTTAATCCGGTCAGGGGGAAGAGATGGAGCAAGCGGGGGAGGGTGAGTTATAAAAAGGTCAAACACATAACTTTGCAGCCTTCTGCCGTCTCCATCCTTTTCTTTTGCAATTATTCTCTCTGATTAAACTCCCAGATAAGTCTAGGCACTGTTGCCTGGCCCTTCACGTTGAATGATTTTATGCATCAGTTCCTCCTGGCATGGCTCAGAGCCCTGCCACCTCCACTGCAGCCGGCGATCTTGCCTTTCAGCGGCTGCCATCCACCAGCATTTCCGTCCAATTTCTGTGGAAGGGCGAAGAGGAAAGGATGCTCAAGCCCAGGGAAAGGGGGGGAGATACGCCACCGTTAACCCCAGAGAGGATTACGTGATACTAGAGCAGTGCAGCCCAATATCTGGATGGCTAGTTCCAAGTCAATATATGAATTCCAAGCTGGACCATAAAGAAGGCTGATCGCCGAAGAATTGATGCTTTTGAATTATGGTGCTGGAGAAGACTCTTGAGAGTCCCATGGACTGCAAGAAGATCTAACCTCTCCATTCTGAAGGAAATCAGCCCTGAGTGCTCACTGGAAGGACAGATCGTGAAGCTGAGGCTCCAATACTTTGGCCACCTCATGAGAAGAAAAGACTCCCTGGAAAAGACCCTGATATTGGGAAAGATGGAGGGCACAAGGAGAAGTTGACGACAGAGGACGAGATGGTTGGACAATGTTCTCGAAGCTACCAGCATGAGTTTGACCAAACTGCGGGAGGCAGTGGAAGACAGGAGTGCCTGGAGTGCTCTGGTCCATGGGGTCACGAAGAGTCAGACACGACTAAACGACTAAAAAACAACAACTCCATTGGCTTCCGTAGCTCACTATTCCCTAGGAACACAGGAAACTGCCTGACACCAGCTCAGGCCATTGGTTCATCTAGCTCAGCAGTGGTTCTCCAGGGTTTCAGCCTCTCCTAGCCCTACCTGGAGATGCTATGGGGATTGAACCTGGGACCTTCTGCATGCAAAGCAGATGCTCAACCGCTGAGCTACCTGGCCTCCAAGGAATCATTCAGGCCTATGGAGGCACCATAGTTCACTGGCAGAAGCTCTGCACACACAAAGTCCTTCCAGGAATCAGGAGAATTCCAGTTCTCTGGCATCTTCAGTTAGAAAGGTTAGGTTAGACTTACCATATGTCCATAATTTCTCGGACATTACTGGAACTCGGCCTTTGGAAACAGTGCTGTAATGTCTGGGAAAATCCTGATATATGGCAAAACTCAAAAACTTTGTGTCCACATTTTCACTTTGTGAAATATGGCAACGCTAGGTTAGGTAGCAGGTGATGTGAAGGATCATGTGCCTGAGATGCTTGAGAGTAGGCAACCCAAGAAAAGATGGGCATATTGTATGATCCAGGAAAAGGCAGTTTTTGTGTGGACACATTTGCACATCCCAGTAAACTATGAACTATAGCTTACCATGCATGAACTGATCACAACTGGTTTGCTCCTCCCCACCAGCACTCAGGAGAAACAAACCATCGTCTCTGGTTTAGGATATACATCGGAATCAGAGACCATGATTTGTTTAGCCCCAACATTTTGTCTTTCTCGACACCCTGCATCGATATTCTCATCCTCCATGAATTTGTCTAATCCTCTTTGAAGCCAGCCTCATTGGTGGCCACCACTGTCTCTTACACGAGCAAATTCCATAGTCTGAATATGTGCTGTGTGAAGAAGTACTTTAGGTTAAGTGCTCCACTCACTGGCTGTTGCTTCTTATAGCTGCCGCCTGTTTGCTTGCTCAACTGCTTGTTGGATGAATGAGTGGCCAGGAGCTACCAATGTCACTATATTGACCTCTGGAGCTCGTCCGAACTGAGCCTGGATTAGACTAGTGGACATCCCTTTTTCAACAATAAAATAATGTCCATGGTGGTGGTTGAGAAATTACAGAAATCCTTTCATGCTCTTTTTGTTCTGAATTGAGCTGAACTGAGCATCGCAAGAAGGAATAAGGATCTTTTTCATCCATTGCAACATTGAAAAGTCACCAGTGTGCTGAAATTAGGCAGGAAAACAGAGAGAGGTTTTTGTCTCCATTACGTGGAAATATTTACTGCGAAGGCTACCCAGAGGAAAGAGGTAAACAAGAACCTATGGCGTAATGCAGCACTTGTGAGATCATTGGCCCTCACATCTAGCAAGGGGCATTAAGAGAACTGAATTGTATTTCTGAATGGCATCGTTTTCAGAAGCTTATCTCTAATCTCAGCTGTTTCTTAGTGACATTCCCAGCCTCTTAGATTTTGTAGTTGAACTGTCAATAGGGTGGCCATGTGTCCTACATCCTTTCTTTGAAGGGTCGTCTGGGTCAAGCCCATCTTAAAGATTAAAACCTCTAAGAGAGGAGTGCAAGGCACTCGAGGTCTCTCATCAGCACCTCAAGATCAGATCACACTACCTTCCCAACTATGGTGTGATGCATTTCTGTTTACATTATCTTGATTGGGTTGCATTCAAATGAGCTCTTCTCCCACGAGCCCACAAGATTAATAGACCGGGCTTGCTCATGTTCATTCCTTACATTGGGTTTACTCTGAGCAGGACTCATGTTGGATGGACCTTCGACCTGATCCAGCAGGTCTTTTCCCATGTCTGCCTCCATGTATAGGGGAATAAGCATGGCCATGGAGGGATGAAAATGCATGTCCAGATTGTCCCACTTTCCCTTGGAACTCTCATACATGCCAGCATATAGAATAGAATCATAGAATCATAGAGTTGGAAGAGACCACAAGGGCCATCGAGTCCAACCCCCTGCCAAGCAGGAAACACCATCAGAGCACTCCTGACATATGGCTGTCAAGCCTCTGCTTAAAGACCTCCAAAGAAGGAGACTCCACCACACTCCTTGGCAGCAAATTCCACTGTCGAACAGCTCTTACTGTCAGGAAGTTCTTCCTAATGTTTAGGTGGAATCTTCTTTCTTGTAGTTTGGATCCATTGCTCCGTGTCCGCTTCTCTGGAGCAGCAGAAAACAACTTTTCTCCCTCCTCTATGTGACATCCTTTTATATATTTGAACATGGCTATCATATCACCAGGGACGCGGGTGGCGCTGTGGGTAAAAGCCTCAGCACCTAGGGCTTGCCGATCGAAAGGTCGGCGGTTCGAATCCCCGCGGCGGGGTGCGCTCCCGTTGCTCGGTCCCAGCGCCTGCCAACCTAGCAGTTTGAAAGCACCCCCGGGTGCAAGTAGATAAATAGGGACCGCTTTCTAGCGGGAAGGTAAACGGTGTTTCCGTGTGCGGCTCTGGCTCGCCAGAGCAGCGATGTCACGCTGGCCACGTGACCCGGAAGTGTCTTCGGACAGCGCTGGCCCCCGGCCTCTTGAGTGAGATGGGCACACAACCCCAGAGTCTGGCAAGACTGGCCCGTAGGGGCAGGGGTACCTTTACCTTTTACTATCATATCACCCCTTAACCTCCTCTTCTCCAGGCTAAACATGCCCAGCTCCCTTAGCCGTTCCTCATAAGGCATCGTTTCCAGGCCTTTGACCATTTTGGTTGCCCTCCTCTGGACACGTTCCAGTTTGTCAGTGTCCTTCTTGAACTGTGGTGCCCAGAACTGGACACAGTACTCCAGGTGAAGTCTGACCAGAGCAGAATACAGTGGCACTATTACTTCCCTTGATCTAGATACTATACTCCTATTGATGCAGCCCAGAATTGCATTGGCTTTTTTAGCTGCCGCGTCACACTGTTGGCTCATGTCAAGTTTGTGGTCAACCAAGACTCCTAGATCCTTTTCACATGTACTGCTCTCAAGCCAGGTGTCACCCATCTTGTATTTGTGCCTCTCATTTTTTTTGCCCAAGTGCAATACTTTACATTTCTCCCTGTTAAAATTCATCTTGTTTGTTTTGGCCCAGTTCTCTAATCTGTCAAGGTCGTTTTGAAGTGTGATCCTGTCCTCTGGGGTGTTAGCCACCCCTCCCAGTTTGGTGTCATCTGCAAATTTGATCAGGATGCCCTTGAGTCCATCATCCAAGTCGTTGATAAAGATGTTGAATAAGACCGGGCCCAAGACAGAACCCTGTGGCACCCCACTAGTCACTCTTCTCCAGGATGAAGAGGAACCATTGATGAGCACCCTTTGGGTTCGGTCAGTCAGCCAGTTACAAATCCACTGAGTGGTAGCATAGTCAAGTCCGCATTTTACCAGCTTCTTTACAAGAATATCATGGGGCACCTTGTCAAATGCCTTGCTGAAATCAAGGTAGGCTACATCCACTGCGTTCCCTTCATCTACCAGGCTTGTAATTCTGTCAAAAAACGAGATCAGGTTAGTCTGACATGACTTATTTTTCAGAAATCCATGCTGACTATTGGTGATCACAGCATTCCTTTCTAGGTGCTCACAGACTGTTTGCTTAATGATCTGCTCCAGAATCTTCCCTGGTATTGATGTCAGACTGACTGGGCGGTAATTATTTGGGTCCTCTCTTTTCCCCTTTTTGAAAATAGGTACAACATTTGCCCTCCTCCAGTCTGCCGGGACTTCGCCTGTTATCCAGGAATTCTCAAAGATGACTGCCAGTGGTTCTGAGATCACATCTGCCAGTTCTTTTAATACTCTTGGATGCAGTTCATCTGGCCCTGGAGACTTGAATACATCTAGACTAGCCAAGTATTCTTGTACTATCTCCTTAGTTATTCTGGGCTATGTTTCCTCTGCTGAATCATTTGCTCCAAATTCTTCAGGTCGGGCATTGTTTTCTTTATCGGAGAAGACTGAGGCAAAGAAGGCATTGAGGAGTTCAGCCCTTTCTGTGTCCCCTGTTTGCATTTCACCATCTTCTCCTCTGAGTGACCCCACTGTTTCTTTGTTCTTCCTTTTGCTACGAACATACCCATAAAAGCCTTTTTGTTGCTTTTAACCTCTCTAGCAAGCCTGAGTTCATTCTGTGCTTTAGCTTTTCTGACTTTGTGTCTACACGTGCTGGCTATTTGTTTGAATTCCTCTTTGGTGGTTTCCCCCCTTTTCCATTTTTTGTACACATCCTTTTTTAATCTTAACTCAGTTAAAAGTTCTTTAGATAGCCACCCTGGCTTCTTTAGGCACCTTCCATGTTTCCGTCTCATTGGTATTGCCTGAAGTTGTGCTTTTACTATCTCCCTCTTAACAAACTCCCAGCCATCATGAACTCCCTTTCCTTTTAGTATTACTGTCCATGGGATCTCATCCAGCACTTCCCTAAGTTTTATGAAGTCGGCTTTCTTAAAGTCAAGAAATTGAGTCCTAGTATGCTTGGCTGCTCCTTTCCGCTGTATAGTAAACTTCAGAAGAGCATGATCACTCGCGCCTAATGATCCTTCCACTTCTACCCCACTAACCAGGTCATCAACATTGGTTAGGACCAGATCTAAAATGGCTGTTCCTCTTGTTGCTTCTCCCACTTTCTGGACAATGAAGTTGTCTGCAAGGCCAGTGAGGAATCTGTTTGACCTTATGCTCTTGGCTGAGTTTGACATCCAACAAATATCCGGGTAATTGAAGTCCCCCATTACTACTATCTCCCTTCCTTTTGCATGCTTGGCCATCTGTTCCAGGAAGGCATCATCTATGTCCTCCGTTTGGCTTGGGGATCTATAGTAAACTCCCACAATGAGGTCTCTGTTATTCTTCTCTCCCTTAATTTTGACCCAAATGCTCTCACTTTGGCTTTGAGGTTCTAAATCTTGGATCTCTTCACAGGTATACACATCCCTGACATATAATGCCACTCCTCCTCCTTTCTTGTCTGGTCTGTTTCTCTGAAATAGATTGTATCCCTCCATTATTACATTCCAATCGTGGGACTTATCCCACCAGGTTTCAGTGATGCCTATTATGTCATATTTAGTTTGCTGTACCAGGAGCTCAAGCTCATCTTGTTTATTTCCCATGCTTTGCGCATTAGTGTACAGACATTGAAGTCCATTAATCATTCCCCCGTGTCTCTTATTTAAGGATTTTTTCCTCCCACCACTAGGTCTGTGTGCTGTTTGCTCCATTTGGTCTATGACATTTGGATGATCATCTTCATCAATTGATAGACTCCTACCTTCAGGAGCACTGTCTCCCTCCCCCACATTAGTCAGTTTAAAGCCCTCCTGATGAGGTTTCTGAGATTTTTGGCAAAAACATTCCTCCCAACCGTTGTGAGGTGCAGCCCATCGCTTGCCAGAAGTCCATCTTTAAGAAACTGCAGCCCGTGATCTAAGAATCCAAACCGTTCCTGTTTACACCATTTGCGAAGCCAGTTGTTCACTTCCACTATTTTTCCCTCTCTCCCTGGGCCACGTCGTTCAACTGGGAGGACAGATGAGATGACAATTTGTGCATTTAATTGCTTCAATTTCCTGCCCAGAGCCTCGTAGTCTCTTTTGATCCTCTGGAGGCTATTGCTTGCAGTGTCATTGGTTCCCACATGAACCAAGAGGAAGGGGTATTTGTCAGTGCGTTTTATGATTCCTTGCAGTCGTTCAGTTACATCTTGGATCTTAGCCCCGGGGAGACAGCACACTTCCCGAGACATCTTGTCAGGCCCACAGATCACTGCTTCTGTTCCCCTCAGTAGGGAATCCCCTATCACCACTACACGCCTCCTCTTAGGTCTGGTCGGGGTTCTTCCGTGAGCTGTCCGTTCCAAGGTCGCCTGCACATTCCCTGAGGACTGACTTTGCTGCTCGTCCTCATATACCTGATCGACTGTAATGAGGGAGAGATCCTCAAATGGGGTCTGCTCAAGGAGAAGGCCATGAAGGAAGTGGGTGTGTGGGTCAGTGGTACACGACCGTGGAAAGTGAAGTCTACAAACCACCTGAAGGTGACCCCATATAACCTCTGCACAAATACGTGTGTGAGATTGGGGAGGGGGAAGACCTAAGTTTCGGGTGCTGTAATGTCTCAAAGGGAAGACTTCTTCCTGTAAAGCTTTCAGTGAACTGCCCAGGCCACTGGAGAGCGAAGGAGAAGAGACCCTTTCCCATAATTTAGAGCATGGGTAGGCAGACTAAGGCCAGGGGGCCCGATCTGGCCCAATCGCCTTCTAAATCCGGCCTGCGGACAGTCCGGGAATGAGCATGTTTTTACATGAGTAGAGTGCGTCCTTTTACAGTGATACCTCTGGTTAAGAACTTAATTTGTTCCAGAGGTCCGTTCTTAACCTGAAACTGCTCTTAACCTGAGCTACCACTTTAGCCGTGCAATTTCTGTTCTCATCCTGAAGCAAAGTTCTTAACCCGAGGTACTATTTCTGGGTTAGCTGAGTCTGTAACCTGAAGCGTCTGTAACCTGAGGTACCACTGTATTTTAAAAGCACCTCTGGGTTATTTGTGGGGCCTGCCTGGTGTTTTTGCATGAGTAGAATGTGTGCTTTTATTTAAAATGCATCTCTGGGTTATTTGTGGAGTGTAGGAATTCGTTCTCCGCCCCCCCAATATAGTCCAGCCCCACACAAGGTCTGAGGGACAGTGGACTGGCCCCCTGCTGAAAAAGTTTGCTGACCCCTGATTTAGAGCTTCTGGGAAGTGCTCTCTGTCGAAACCATTTGCTCAAGGAAGCATTTTTAACCTAGGCTCTAAAACAGAAGGAGAGGCCGAGAAGGAAATCTTTTTAATGATCACTTTTCCTATTCAAAGTAGGGAAAATAATTACCCGAAAATAATATTTTTTCTCGCGGATCAAGGCAAATAGTTTCCCAGGGAGAAGGCGGTGGTAGCAAGGGGCTTTACACAGGCAGGCCTTTGTGGTTTTTTATGGATGGTCATCCGTCAACTGTCAGGTTCTTTCAAAGGAACACTGGTTATAATGTTTTCCCTCTGCACCTTTCCCATCATGATGGCTCAAGTTTGCCTGAGTAACCATCCGTCTTCCTGTTTGCATAGTCAAGGCACTTACAATGAGCTGGGACGTAATGATGCTACTGCAGCTGTATAACATTTGGGCTTGGCTGGAGTGGGCTTGGGTGGTTGGGAAGTGTCTAACATTTTAACTAAATTTGGTGCAGTTGGACCTCCTTATAGGAGGGATTCCACACACACCCCGTCCAGGACACAAAATGTCTTTGGAATACAAATGAATCCATTTTCTTTTGAGTAACCCTAATGAAATTAACAGGACTTCACTGGTGAAGGGAGAGCAGGCTTTGGATGGTGGGCTTAAGGGTAGTTTTGCATGTCTTAAATTGGTATATATAATTAAGACTACACTTATACTGATTTATATTATAATTTTTATTGTATTTTCCCCACCCTGCCTTCCAAAGGAGCCCTGGCTGACAACAGAAACCAAAGGACATTTTTTTCTAATTGATGGACAATATCTGAGATATCCTTTGGAAACCTGATCCCACCACAAAGTACATTTTAGCACATATGTGTTTGCATACTGCCTCTCCCATAATACTAGAACATGGGATCATCCATTGAGGCTGAATCATGGGAGAATCAGCACTAGTGACGATCTGACTTTTATGTAGGTACTATATTTTATGTAAACTGCTTGGAGGTTTCGGTTGTTAAGTGGTATATAAATCTTGTTAAATGAAATAAATATATGATATCAAAGAGAAGGGAGGAGGAAGGGGAAAGATGCTGGGTTTCGGCTGCATTCTGGCGTAGAATTTTACAGGTATAAAAATGAGTTGTTTTCATATACATCAGTTTTTCTCCAAAACCCATTAGCTTCCCTGACTTTATTTATTCTAGCAGAGAGAAATAGAGAACCGCATGCTTTTTTTTAAAGGCTAAAGTTATTTGGTGATGTGTTATTTGGGACGCGGGTGGCGCTGTGGGTTAAACCACAGAGCCTAGGACTTGCTGATCAGAAGGTGGGCGGTTCGAATCCCCGTGATGGGGTGAGCTCCTGTTGTTCGGTCCCAGCTCCTGCCAACCTAGCAGTTCGAAAGCATGTCAAAGTGCAAGTAGATAAATAGGTACCACTCCGGCAGGAAGGTAAACGGCGTTTCCATGCACTGCTCTGGTTTGCCAGAAGCGGCTTAGTCTTGCTGGCCACATGACCCGGAAGCTGTATGCTGGCTCCCTCGGCCAGTAAAGCGAGATGAGCGCCGCAACCCCAGAGTCGGCCACGACTGGACCTAATGGTCAGGGGTCCCTTTACCTTTTACCTATTTGGTGGTGTGTCTTCTTTCTGGTCAGAAATGGTTGTTCGTGAGACCTTTGCTTTATAGAAAAACCCTCGACATTTGTGGATGTTAATGCACTTGTGAGTTATATTCCTGTAGCGTGGTGAGTAACAGATGCACAATGACAGTGGTCCTGCAAGTTCTTATGGTTGCATAGACTTTTACTGCAAGGCTAGGGGGATAAACACCAACTATCTACCATGCAATGCTCTGAAGGTGTCACTACCCTTTGTACATTTGAATGTGTAGCTTATAATCGTCAATCTTCTTTGGACACCTATTTGGATATATTGACTGTCTATATTAGTTTACACAGTGAAGTCAGGATTGACGGAACACTTTTATGGTTAATGGCAATGTCCCCTACACTTGGCTATTTTTCATTCATTCATTCATTCATTTCATTTATGGAATTTATATACCACCCTATACCTGGAGGTCTCAGGGCGGTTCACAATAAAAAAGAAAATATTTTTGCAACAACAAAATAGAAGATAATTGCACTCTCATAGTTTCTCGAGTTTTCTTTCAGATGATGTGGTGTGAGAGAGATAGGGGGACAGAAGCAAAACCCTTCAGAATGGGATCAGGCTTTCGAACTCCAGCGATGCCCTGGCCGAAACAATAGATATTAAGCAAGAAACGACTCCCAGCGTCTTGACAAAAAGCTCTCCCGGAGGATTACAATGCAGTCAATGTTGCTTTAATTAAATTTAATGCTGTGTGAAATGCACTCTGAGAAACTTTGATGAATGACTGGGGCAATTCACGCAGCTCACGAAAGGGCAGCGAGCCCTTGCTGGGGTGTCAAGGCACAATGAATTGGTTAGTACAGGCATGTTTATAGACTGCCTGAGGAACCTTGTATCTGTGTGGTAATGTCAGAGATAATGTTATGATTCGCTGGACCTCAGGGGGGCTTTGATGACACGGTTAATGAGATGCCCTAAGGAGCTGCCAGCAGGTGTCTTCAAGACCTCCCACATCAAACAGCCACAGCTTGGCCCCTTCAGAGGCTGCCATCTAAATCCCCCTCAGCTGGGTCTTTCTTTCCATCAGGCCATTTCCCCCAATTCCTTTTCTCTCTATCTCTTTCTTTCTTTCTGTCTCTCTCTCTCTCTTTCTCTCCACCCCCTCCGCTCTTCTCGCTCACACACAGATAGTCAACATTAACTTTGTCTGGCTGTCGAAATCCAAAAGTTGTTAGTTTGTAATTTGCTTTCTCTTTGACCTACCCGTATAATGGAGCTTCCTTTGAGTTTTCTAGCAAGACAAACATAAAACTCAACTAATAAAAAGGGGAAAGGGGAGGGGGCTGGGAGATAAAGGGGGAAAGATGTAGGAGGAGGAGCTGTAGGAGAACAAAATTTTAAGAAAGGTGATGGAGTGGAGACCGAAGGGGGTGGGGAAGAAGGGGAATGTTACCTCCGTGTAGTTTTTTGTTGCGGAGCGATGAACTGTGAGGCTAAGGGCGAATCTTTTATTTGCTTTGTACCCAAAAGAAAAAGAAAAATAGAGGGAATATATGGTTGCATCAAGCAATAAATTCAAGGCTGCTTTTAAAGTTTGGTCATAGGGTGAGAGAAAAGGTTGTTTGGAGAGGCATGGGTTTGGCGGGTGACCTGCTTTGGCTAAAAATGATGTAAGGTGGTAAATAAACATGTTTGTAATAATATAGCCAGCGCTGCAAAAAAATTCCCAGGGCAGGAAATGGACTTGTGGGGTTATGTCATTATAGGGGGATGCACATCAAAGTGAAAACCAGACTATTTTAAATGACCGTTTCAAAAAAAAAAATCTTAAAAAGAAAAGAACTGTAACTCACTCCCTGCTCCCCTCCTTCACCTTTGATGCGCTTCAGAAATGTTTAGGACTGATAATGGGTTGCAGATTTGGACAAATCTATGCAGAGCTTCAGTGACTGGAAACCTAGAACCTAAGGAGAATTACGTGTTAAACAAACAAGATGAAAAAGAGTGAAACTGCAAATGTGAAAGATGCAACTGTAGTAGTAAAGTGTGTTTTCTGTTCCTTTTTTAATTCATCGCTTTATATTTGCCATGTGGAAATTTAATTTGTGTGTTAAATTAGAGAAACGCGTTTATTTCTGAGTAGGGATAGAAGTGCCAAATTTCTCCTAGTTAACATGTTTTTGCGCCAAATTCCTCCTAATATAATGCATTTTTCTATGTCTTGCAAATGCAGTCATTTTAATGCACAGTTTCCCCTAATATTTGTGTAAAGTGTGGTTGGAGAACTGAACTGCAAAATTCAGTGAAGTGGGAATAATGAAGCGTGGCTGTGTTTCATTACTTGTGCTATTTCAGAAAGTGAGTATTGGATAGATTCAGTATTAACTGCTGCAAACTGAATCTATTTACTCCCCCCATGTCTACTTCTGAGTAAACATGGATGAGCTTAGGATGTCCAAGACAATTAATAATAATTAATAAAGTATTGCTCAGCTGATACCATGTTGACAGTGACATTTGGAATCAAGAGTTGAAATCTGAATCCAGCTATGGAACATCCGACAAACCAGCACTTGTCACCCTGAGCCATCCATCAGTAGGAACGGAACTGATCAGATGGCCATAAAGATGATATTTAGCAGGAACAGATGTTGAGGAAACTCAAACAGGTTCTCTTAGTGAATTTTCTTAAAACGTTCCAGTTACATTATCCAATAATATTTCACTGCTCCCAGTTATAGATGCTGTTAGCTTTATAGCAGCACCAGAGAAAGTCATTTGTGCTTAAGGTTGCTGTTTCCTGCTCCTGGTTTGGGGTGGAAAAGAGCTATTGGCAGATGCTTTTACCTGCTCTTTGTGTGTGTTTTAGATGTGCATTTTATCCATATTACAATTTCAGGCTTTATTCTTCCTAGCTGCCTTGTGCAGGAAGAAGGAATAGATATTTAAATAAGATGGACAAGATTGGGGGAGGGGTCTTTAGAACAGCCTTTACCAACCTCGTACTCTCAAGAAATTTTGGACTACAATTCCCATCATCCCTCACTGCCTGTCCAAAATATCTGGAGGGCGCTACATTGGCAAAGCCTGCTCTAGAAAGAAAATGGAGAATGTATGGAACCAACGCAGCCACGGCGATGGACAATTCAGTCTAATTTCGGTCTGTGTGCTCAATCATTTGTCTATTCTGTCTCATTTCCTGTTTAAGCTGGTGAGGGCTGGTGAAGGGTGTGGCCTGAGGGAAGTGGGTGTGGCCTTATAGAAGTGGGCATGGCTGGAGAGTGGGTGTGGCTTGATGATAATCTGCACTCAAACTTCAGGTTCCCCACCCCTCTGCTAAGTTAGTGGGTCTTAGGGTTCTAGTCAAAAACAAAACAGATTCTAAAATCCTCCCAGTCAAGGTGTAGATTATCTTACAGTGTTTCAAACCGTTTTCAGCAATACAGACAGCATCTGCCTGAGGAAGACTACGTAGCCGATATAGACCCACAGCCGCACCATACAGTTAAAGCACTATGATACCACTTTAAAAATTCATGGCTACCCCCAAAGAACTCTGGGAGCTGTAGTTTGTTTCAGATGCTGAGAGTTGGTAAAGGTAAAGGTAAAGGGACCACTGACCATTAGGTCCAGTCGTGACCGACTCTGGGGTTGCGGCACTCATCTCACTTCATTGGCCAAGGGAGCCGGTGTACAGCTTCCGGGTCATGTGGCCAGCATGACTAAGCCGCTTCTGGCGAACCAGAGCAGCGCACGGAAACGCCGTTTACCTTCCCACTGGAGTGGTACCTATTTATCTACTTGCACTTTGACGTGCTTTTGAACTGCTAGGTTGGCAGGAGCAGGGACCGAGCAACGGGAGCTCACCTTGTCACGGGGATTCAAACCGCCGGCCTTCTGATCAGCAAGTCCTAGGCTCTATGTTTTAACCCACAGCGCCACCCGTGTCCCATTGAGAGTTGTTAGGAGGCCCCATTTCCTTCACAGAGCTACAATCAGGGTCGTCTTACCCATAGGCGCTAGGGGTGCAGGGCACCCAGGCGCCAGGCTCTCAGGGGCGCCAGGCCGAGAGTCTGGGGCTGAGATTTGGAGTAGGGATTGGGAAGAGCCGACAGCCGCTGCCGAGTGGAGCAGAACCCATCGGAGCACCACAGCTCTTCTGCTGCGGGCGACCGAGGCGCTAAGGCAGCCGGCCAGCTCTGCCCTCCTGCGTGCCTGGGATTAGTGGGCCATCAAGAGGCCCGGCCAGCGCATGGTGCTCACATGAGCCTTGGGCTCGACTGTTGTTGCGCTGGGCTCTGCTTGCCCCCCCCCCGATGCCCGGCCCCTGCCTTACTCTGCTGCTGCTGCCACCACCTCAGGCTCCTCTGTTGTAGTTGAGGCGGCCGGTGAACAACTTTGGGGTAATCCCCTAAAAAAGGTTGACAAATCTGAGCAACCTGGGTGAGGCGACGCCAGGTGGATCTTTGCACCCTGGCGCCGCATATGCTTAAGATAGCCCTGCTGGAATTCCTAGACTTCCCTGTGAAGAGGGAAAGATTATTATTTTTTTAAAAAATCATTTTTATTAATTTCCCAATAAAAAACATCCAATTAATATATCCAATCATAATCCAATTAAAATAAAAAACTAAAATAAAAAGACCAAATTATAATCCAAATTATAATTGTTGATTTATTGGAGCTCTGAAGCATATCTCCACATCTCAGCCCTGCCTCTCCTCGTTGTTTCCATATTTTCCACATCTCGATTTTAACGCTTTAAAATTCCCCATCCCTGGTTCCATGATTCTCAGTCATGTCAAATATCATATATCCTTTCGTCCGTCGATTACAGCTTTATTTGTGTATATATATTTTTCCAATTGCCTTTTTACCAGCGTAGCTTCCCCAGATTGTTAAGCCACTCTGGAACTTGCAGCTATGGGAGGAGAGATGGGGGTCTCTTAACAACTCTCAGCACCCTTAACTAACCACAGCTCCCAGAATTCTTTGGAGAAAGCCATTTCCTTTTAAAGCAATATCATGGTGCTTTGCATTTATGGTGCAAATTACTGCCAAGGCCTGTCTGTCTGTCTCTATCTCCCTCCACCACTCCCCCTCTTTTTTTAGTGGATGAAAAGAAACAGTGGTCAGATTCTGCGTCTCCAGGTTACTATTCCCCCCCCCCAATACTAGTAACCTGAAACAATGTCCTAGGTAGATGCACCACAAGTAAAATGCCATTTATTTAATAAGTTCCTCACCACTGGCTAATGTTGTTATAATGAAGTTGAGAACCAGATCGCAGGAGAAACTGACGCCGGCCTTGGTTTGGTAAATTGTCTTCCAAGGAGAACAGGCTGGCATATTTTCCGAACTTCTAATCTATTTTTAAACAGGTCTCAAATTGTAGCAGCAGCCACAATCTCTGCTGTAGTTAATGGGCTGCCAGAGCTCCTGTTCGCTGAATGACTGTTCCCTGGATCAGAAGTTAAAGGCATCATGTCATTGTCACTGGGTCAACGGCAGTGAGTCTAACAAAGGACCTTGAAGTACCCCAGGGGACTGGCGCATCTGGCAGCTTCCAGCAAGGTAGGAAGGTCGGTGCTGGAACGCAGTGCAGATCCAAGCCCTGTGACAACTCCACAGGCTCTTCCTTTTATTTGCAAAATCCACTCCTTCTCTTTGAGAATGATGGCTCCCTCCCTATGAGACATCTCCTTTCCCTCCTGTGCTTGGTATTAATTAATACATGCACATGACCTCTGATAATCAACTGACCGCAAAAGTTTATAATCCCAGCCTCCCAAAATAAAGTTTTATTGATTCTCACAAAGCTCAAGGTGTTACTATTAGCAAACAAAACTTGGAACTTGTGAGATCAACTGAACCCTAAATGCCAACTTGAATGCTTCAATCTGCAGAACAGGTGCTGTTACAGGTATGGCATAATACTCCTAAGAAATCTGCCCTTTAGTGTGGCAGCACCCATACTTTGGAACCCCCTGCCTATTGATGCCAGGCATAGGGATGCGGGTGGCGCTGTGGTCTAAACCACTGCGCCTCTTGGGCTTGCTGATTAGAAAGTTGGCGGTTCGAATCCCCGCAACAGAGTGAGCTCCCGTTGCTTTCTCCCAGCTCCTGCCAACCTAGCAGTTTGAAAGCACGCCAGTGCAAGTAGATAAATAGGTACTGCTGTGGCAGGAAGGCAAATGGTGTTTCTGTGCGCTGTCACGGTGTTCCGTTGCACCAGAAGTGGTTTAGTCCTGCTGGGCACATGACCCAGAAAGCTGTCTGTGGACAAACGCCGGCTCCCTTGGCCTGAAAGCGAGATGAGCACCACAACCCCATAGTCCCTTTTGACTGCACCCAGGGGTTCTTTACCTTTACCTTACCTAGCTGACACCAGACAGGCACCTTCAAGGTAGTCTTTTCAGCACCTGGAATGCACAGACTTGTGCCTGGAAATCGTGGCACAAAAGGAAATCTGGGTGAGCCCTTGATGTATAGGATTGTGATGAAAGAGTGACTTCTCAGCGTCCTCATGGAACTACATTTCTCAGGATCCTTTGTGGGAAGGGATGACAGTAACTAATGTAAAGTCAGCACTGGTTTGTAGTACAGTCATACCTCATGTTACATCCGCTTCATGTTACGTTCTTTCAGGTTATGTCCCGCGGCAACCCGGAAATACCAGAAAGGGTTGCTTCTGGGTTTCGCTGCTTGCACGTGCGCAGAAGTGCAAAATGACGTCACACGCATGTGCAGAAGTGGTGAATCGCAACCCGTGCATGCGCAGATGCGCCGCTGCGGGTTGCGCTCTTTTCATGTTGCGAATGAGCCTCTGGAACAGACCTGTTCTCAACCAGAGGTACCACTGTATAGATAGATATTCCCCCAGCTGCTACTAATAAAATATTCCCATGGCTTGAGATCAAACAAGGAAGTATTTGGGTACTAGATGCTATTTTGACCAGCTGAGGGTAGGCTGAGAATGGATTACAGGCCGGAGAAGCTGTCTATCAGAATTTCAGCACCTAATCTAGAAAAAGAGTAAAAATGAAAGGTTAAATAGTTCAGTCATTTTGTATGATTTTAGGAAACGCCAGCCCTGCAACATGGCTAAGAAACTATCTTGGAAATGAAACCAATTATATATCATTTCACCATTTTCTGGTTCCATTTCCCCCCACATCTAGGCACGGACGCATAAAATACATATGCGTAGTCCCACACGCACGCACGCATGCACGCGCGCGCACACACACACACACACACTCATGCTCACTCACACACATTGTTTTTACATTTAAATATATATTGCTTTTAAATTTTAAATGTAGATGTGAGCGATAAGACCTGTGTCAGCAGAGAAATTAGATTGTGAAGTCAAGTGAAGAAGCCAGACACTACAAAATTATTAAAAGACTGTTTCTCATTCATGGGCTCTGGCTTTGATCGCCATTTTCACTGGTGAAAATTCAGAACACCTTCAAAGCATTCACTTCCCAGATGACGGAAGCCATATGAGGCAAAATACATGTATTTTCTAAAAACTCACAAAAAGTGGGACAGCCAAAATAGCAATGGAGAAGAACTTCCCATTGCTCACAAAATCATAGGATTAGTTAGAAGGGAGTTGAAAATGACATGGTACCTTCCACAATTCCATTGTTTGGACTTGGTTGTGGAAAGTCCACTCAAAATAACATAAGAAGAGTTGGCTCAGTATACCTGAAGGAGCATCTGACCTCCATTGTTCAGCCCGGACACTGAGGTCCAGTGCTGAGGGCCTTCTGGTAGTTCCTTCACTGTGATAAGTGAGGTTACAGGGAACCAGACAGAGGGCCTTCTCGCTAGTGGCACCTGTCCTGTGGAACGCCCTCCCATCAGATGTCAAGGAAATAAACAACTATCTGACTTTTAGAAAACATCTGAAGGCAGCCCTGTTTAGGGAAGTTTTTAATGTTTGATGTTTTATCGTGTTTTTAATTTTCTGTTGGGAGTGGCCGGAGAGGCCCAGCCAGATGGGCGGGGTATAAGTAGTAAATTGTTGTTGTTGTATTCAGAAAGCATTTCCACCTTCATGTAACAAGAAGAATGGAGTGGGCTGGAGGAGGTGACTAAGGAGGGTCCCGTGTGAGCAAATTCTGCCAAATGAAATAAGAGAAACCTGAAGGTCAACAGTCAATGGGACTTGGAGAAGAAGGTTGTGACCCTCTACCAGTAATGCGAATAGCAGGGGTCACCTATTACCAGAGGTGCCATCTTCTGAAGAACATTGAGGGGCCCCTGATGTTACATGCTGAGGTCACATGATGTCGTGACATCTCTCTGTGTCCAGCTCTGCGTTTGGCCTGAACAGTGGCGGGGGGGGGGGCGGGTCCAACCCCCTCAAAAATAAGATTGAGGGAGCCCAAAGAGCCTTCGCCCCCGAGAGCTGGTGCCTCTGCCTATTACCCTGCTGTAACCTGAACAAGGATGCAGAATGGACGTCCAATATCGCATTGACCCAGTTCACATGGAGGGATGGCTGAATTTGTCAACTGCGGTTTCTTTTTAAAAAAAAAAATATCAAAAATAAAACTCCTCGTGAAAATTCGTCAGCATCGCACTGCAGATTTCTCATCACATGTCCATTTTTGCCCATTTTTAATCCACAGTTCATTTCTTTATTTCTTTCATCAAATTTATATACCACTGGATTGTATGAAAAACCTCAAAGCGGGTTTCAAAAACTGTATTTGCTCTAGTATATACATTTTGTACACCTTACTTGGCTGTGCAAAATTACTTGCAGTGCAAAATTTGGAGAGGTGTGACTCCTGAAGGAGAGCTGTGTTTTGGTTCATGTATAGTTTCAGAAAGTGCAAATCAGGTAAGCCCGCCTTTGAACGAGAACTGAATCAACCTTCTATGGAAACCCAAACTGTGGTTTAGAACTGCATGAATGTGTAGAGGACCTCAAGGTTTGGCTTATCTTCCAAATTCGTGGGTAAACTCTATCCACATTAATTTTAGCTACAGCTTGAGCAGCTACTATTTTTAAAAGATTGTCAATTGCATCACAGTTATTTATTTATTTATTTGGAGCATTTTTATGTTGCCCTATAACACAAAAATGATAAATGATAAAAGCAAAAGTGATAGAAGCAAAAGTGAATATGTGCAACAAAGCATATGCAGCGAATATATACACAGACATGCAAGATGAAAAACAGATTTTAAAACTGAAAGTCACCTGAGGCGACACCGAAAACTGAGAGCCAGAACATTGTCAAGGGTTGGGTAGAGTGTGGTGCTGATAATGGCAAGGTCACAGGTTCAATCCCTGTATAGGATTGTCCTGCATTGAACGGGGTTGGACTATTATTAAGGTTCCCCAAACTTGGGTCTCCAACTCTTTTTGGACTACAGTTCCCATCATCCCTGAAGAGACCCAAGTTTGGGAAACCCTGGACTAGATGATCCTCAGGGCCCTTCTAACTCTAAAATAAAGGTAAAGGTAAAGGACCCCTGGACGGTTAAGTCCAGTCAAAGGCGACTATGGGGTCGAAGCGCTCATCTCGCTTTCAGACTGAGGGAGCCGGCGTTTGTCCACAGACAGGTTTCTGGGTCATGTGGCCAGCATTACTAAACTGCTGCTGTCGCAACACAACAGTGCCGGAAACCAGAGCACATGGAAATGCCATTTACCTTCCCACCACAGCAGTACCTATTTATCTACTTGCACTGGCGTGCTTTCAAACTGCTAGGTTGGCAGGAGCTGGAGCAGAGCCACTGGAGCTCACTCCATTGTGGGGATTCGAACCGCTGACCTTCTGATTGGCAAACCCAAGAGGCTTCAATGGTTTAGACCACAGCGCCACCCGCATCCTTCCAATTCTACAATTCTATGATTCTATGATTTGCAGTCTGTCAAATGAAAAAGAAAAGTTCCAATTCGGATGTGGCAGTAGATGAATGTGAGTGGGTCACTATGTAAGCACTTGACCGTGCAAGTAGATCCACACTTTCTGAGGCCTGGTGGTGATCGCCAGACTCAAGGGACCCTTCCCTTTGTGTCATGAAATCAAGCCTTCTTCCAAGGTAATGTGGTCTTGGCTAGCAAGACGGCAAAGGTAGCTGTTGTTTTTGGCTCTCGCATCAGAGCTGATCCCTGAAGTGAGGCCAAGACCTGCAATCGTTTGCCTTGGTTGAAAAGAAAACAAACAGTACACACTTCTGAGGTAATTACTGCCATTAGATCACAGCCTGGGAATGAATTTCAAGTCACATAAGGAAAATGATACCCCCACGTTAAAAAAAAGAAAAGAAATGCCTCAGAACAGTTTTATGGCAGTCCCTAGTCAAAAGGTTCGCAAAACAGAAGGCGTGGCACTGCAAGCTGAAGGAGATATTATGCAAAACTTACAGATGATACAACAAATAGCTGCTGTGTTTTATTTTACCAATCTTCCAAAGTACAAATAAAGGTTTAACATCTAAAGAATTTGCCGCCTTTCTACTGGTTGCAGCCAGGAAGTCTATTGCTCAACACTGGAAAGCTTCACCAAACAATTGTGGTATAAAAATATGTGGAATATTGCTATTTTGCTTCAGTTTAAAAAGGTAAAGGTACCCCTGCCCGTACGGGCCAGTCTTGCCAGTCTCTAGGGTTGTGCGCCCATCTCACTCAAGAGGCCGGGGGCCAGCGCTGTCCAGAGACACTTCCGGGTCACGTGGCCAGCGTGACATCGCTGCTCTGGTGAGCCAGAGCCGCACACGGAAACGCCGTTTACCTTCCCGCTAGTAAGCGGTCCCTATTTATCTACTTGCACCCGGGGGTGCTTTCGAACTGCTAGGTTGGCAGGCGCTGGGACCAAACAACGGGAGCGCACCCCGCCGCGGGGATTCGAACCGCCGACCTTTCGATCGGCAAGCCCTAGGCGCTGAGGCTTTTACCCACAGCGCCACCCGCGTCCCTTCAGTTTAGTTTAGTTTAAAAATTTGGTTTAAAATTAATTTAAGGCAAGGCACAACCTCTGTATTTTTGTGCAGTCTGGTGGGATTTCATACAATATATCAACAATAATAACTTACGTGATCCACTTCTGGAGGTGAGTAAGAATATTTTGTTATCATAAGGGTACAAAATGTTCTCCTTCTTGTAGACAGACTGTATTTCCTTTCATTGTCTTTTTACTTTAACCTTGTATTCAAATTTTACTTCAATTTGCTACTGCATAATATCAGTTTATTAATATTACAGCAGAACTACAAAGAAATGGAAGAAGAAAAAGGTGAAACGATACACATTATATTTCCCAATGCTGTAATTGCATAATTTCTTTACCCATTGCTGTGCAAGTTGTGTTGGTTGGATTAAAGAAAAGCCTTCCTTTTGTGGATTAAACAATAGCCGTTCCAAACTTCAATCCCAAGAGGAATAATAGAACTGTAGAGTTGGATGACACCAGGAGAGGCATCTAGTCCAATACCTAGCAATTCAGGAATCTTTTGCGCAACATGGGATTCAAACCCATGACTCTGAGATTAAGAGACTCATGCTCTACCGACTGAACTATTTCACAGCTGTAGGGCCCTTTGCAAGCCCTGCACGGTTCACCTGGCCATCATTGTGACATCAGACAGGTGAGAGATCTGTCCATTAATCAGATTTGGCCCATGAAGAATAAGAGAGATAAGGATGTGGACCACCAGCCAGATGAGGTTTGGCATGGAGTCTAATTTCAGAAGGAGGCTTAACCCTTTAGCCCAGGCACCCCCAACCTGCGGCCCTCCAGATGTTTTGGCCTACAACTCCCATGATCCCTAGCTAACAGTGGTCAGGGATGATGGGAATTGTAGTCCAAAACATCTGGAGGGCCAAAGGTTGGGGGTGCCTGCTTTAGCCAATCTATACCCATGGCAAAGTCCTATTTGCACCCTTTCAAAGTGTGCGGCCGCTGAGACCACATAACACTGGTCTTGAAAGACCTACATTGGCTTCCAGTAGGTTTCCGAGCACAATTCAAAGTGTTGGTGTTGAACTTTAAAGCCCTAAACGGCCTCGGCCCAGTATATCTGAAGGAGTGTCTCCACCCCCATCGTTCTGCCCGGACGCGGGAGATAAATGGAAGTGAAGTGACTGCTACAATGAGAAATACTAAGGGCAGATATGCAGCAAATGCATATGAATTTACTCAAAACAACCGATCTCCTGTTACAGATAAGCAGACAGCCCTGCCTCCCCTCCCTTCTTTTTTCCACTGTGGCTCTCTGGATTAGGGTTTTGTTAATGGTGCGTCCTAAACGGCCTCGGTCCAGTATACCTGAAGGAGCATCTCCACCCTCATCGTTCTGCCCGAACACTGAGGTCCAGCGCCGAGGGCCTTCTGGCAGTTCCCTCACTGCGAGAAGCCAACTTACAGGGAACCAGGCAGAGGGCCTTCTCGGTAGTGGCACCCGCCCTGTGGAACGCCCTCCCATCAGATGTCAAAGAGATAAACAACTACCTGACATTCAGAAGACATCTGAAGGCAGCCCTGTTCAGGGAAGCTTTTAATGTGTGACATTTTAGTGTATTTTTGGTCTTTGTTGGAAGCCGCCCAGAGTGGCTGGGGAAACCCAGCCAGATAGGCGGGGTACAAATAATAAATTATTATTATTATTATTATTATTATTATTATTATTATTATTATTATTAGCTCTTGTGTGGCTGCCTTTTCCTTCCACCCCCCCCCCTTTCTTAGGGAATCATGGACTGTTGTTTTAGCTCAGGGTCCAGTAGTCGCTTGGCCCTTGTTCCAAGTGAGAAAGGACTGCAGTATCAAAGATTGACTTAATTTTCATTGCCGTACATAAAACATCTGACCGTATTTGCTGAGAAAACTCCCAATGTCTCGCTTTATTTGCACAGGCAGAGGGGAAAGTACAGGGTATCCGTCTGGGAGTGAACATCAAAGGGGAGCAAGCAGGGTGACAGATATTTGGATACGCAGTATGAGAGCCGGCTGGGATGGGAGTCTTGGGGGTCTCTTGGTTTACCAAGATGAATCCCAATTGGAACTGCCTCATTCTCTCAAACCCCCCACCCTTTATTATCACTTCACGGTTAACATCTGTTGATGAGTAGGATTAACGGCCCTCTTTTTCAATGACATCGAGCTCTTTTAACGAGCTCTCTTCAGTCAAAGGTGGTTGGCCTTCGAAGGGGGGAAAAAAACAAAGGAGAGAATAGTCATTAAGCAAACAATCCTTTGCCAGGATTTGATGCTAAACATGCAGTCGCCCCGACGTGAGTGATTCGCTGGAGATGAAATTTATTCCGCAAGAATCTGACCTTGATGTTGGTTAACAAGAATTCACTCTTTCCCTTGTCATTATTAAGAACTTCAGACGCCTCAAACGGCCTGCGCTCTCTTTTAAACATCCATTATGTAGGGTTTTCTCTTAAATGATCATTCCCGTTAAAAATAATGCCTGTTAGCAATGCCTTGGTGATATATACCCAAGCAGGAGAGGAATCTTGGTCAAATCTCTGGTGGTGACTGGTGTTAGTTAGGACTGGTAAGGAGGGTGTTGTTGAGAGAGGGGCAGCAGTTGGCAGAGCCCATGACTGGCAGAGACAAATAATTCTAGTTTTGTCCCCATCCTCCCAGTGCCGCCCCCACCCCCAGACTGCTAGCAAGTACATGTAATGGGTCCCTTGGTCCTGTCAGGAACTGACAGGATTTTGCAGCCCCAGATGTAAGACAGGGGTGGACCTTGGTAATACAGATTCTTCAGCAACCTGCCCTTCATTGGCTCCCAGTATGTTTCCAAGCACAATTCAAAGTGTTGGTGCTGACCTTTAAAGCCCTAAATGGCCTTGGCCCAGTATACCTGAAGGAGCGTCTCCACCCCCATTGTTCAGCCCGGACACTAAGGTCCAGCTCTGAGGGCCTTCTGGCAGTTCCCTCATTGCGAGAAGCAAAGCTACAGGGAACCAGGCAGAGGGCCTTCTCGGTAGTGGTGCCTGCCCTGTGGAATGCCCTCCCATCAGATGTCAAGGAAATAAACAACTGTCGGACTTTTAGAAGACATCTGAAGGCAGCCCTGTTTAGGGAAGTTTTTAATGGTTGATGTTTTATCGTGTTTTTTATATTCTGTTGGGAGCTGCCCAGAGTGACTGGGGAGGCCTGACCAGATGGCTGGGGTATAAGTAATAAATTATTATTATTATTATTATTATTATTATTATTATTATTATTATTATTACCTCTGTCACCTGCACCCCCTCTCTGCTTCTGCCTCTTGAGTTTGCCATGTCCTCTGACACAGCCTCTTCCTGCTCCCCAACTTTGTTGCCTCTTCAGAGCCAGTGTGGTGTAGTGGTTAAGAGCGGTAGACTCGTAATCTGGTGAACTGGGTTCGCGTCTCCGCTCCTCCACATTCAGCTGCTGGGTGACCTTGGGCTAGTCACACTTCTTTGAAGTCTCTCAGCCCCACTCACCTCACAGAGTGTTTGTTGTGGGGGAGGAAGGGAAAGGAGAATGTTAGCCACTTTGACACTCCTTTGGGTAGTGATAAAGCGGGATATCAAATCCAAACTCTTCTTCTTCTTCTTCAGCTTCTGACATCACCACCTCCCAGGCTGCTCCCTCTTCAAACTCTGACCACTCGTCATCGTTCCCCCACTAATCCCCTTGCTCTGAGCCTCACTTGGGGGTTCCCTTGGGGTTCCTCAGTTTGTGCTTCCTCTGCATCCTGCCAGTCCATGACATCCAGGCCTTAACACACTGAGAAATTGAGTATGTATGATGTCTTGCTTAACGTGATCAGATTGCATTGCATTCTACAGAGACCCGCCAGCTGCTATTGCCGCACCAGGAAGGTTGATGCCTTCACCTCGATGACAATTTGAATGGATTAACTCATAATGCTTTGAGATCGTAACTGTTAAACTGCCACCTTTGGCAGCCTGCTGGAACTCTTCCTTATGGGTGGACATCAAATTTTATTACTGCAGTTTATGAGTCTGTCCTGATATACAGAGTGTTTGTAATCAATTTGTGATAATTGGAAATCCTGGCTTTGTTGCTGTCAACAGGTGATGTCTGCATCGCCTCAGGCTTCCTGCGTTTAAGTACCATCAGCTTTATCATTGCATAGCTCAAGCATAGATTTGCACAAAACTTGTATAAAAAGCTGTACTAGCAAAGCAGTTTGCCAAGTTTCAAAGCAAAGTTTGGATTGATTCAGGGATCTGGGCTGAGCTGGCTTCAAATCAAGTTGCCAGATCAGGCCTCATTTGGATTGGGCACAGCCTTAGTTATAACTACTTTATGTTGCAGAGCTTTTGAGTCCCATGGACTGCAAGAAGATCAAACGTATCCATTCTGAAGGAAATCAGTCCTGAGTGCTCACTGGAAGGACAGATCGTGAAGCTGAGGCTCCAATACTTTGGCCACCTCATGAGAAGAGAAGACTCCCTGGAAAAGACCCTGATGTTGGGAAAGATGGAGGGCACAAGGAGAAGGGGACGACAGAGGATGAGATGGTTGGATGGTGTTCTTGAAGCTACCAGCATGAGTTTGACCAAACTGCAGGAGGCAGTGGAGGACAGAAGTGCCTGGCGTGCTCTGGTCCAGGGGGTCACGAAGAGTCGGACACAACTAAACGACTAAACAACAACAACAAAGTAGCCAATGAGGAGGACAAGAATTCTCCCATGTTGCTTTTGCTTCCTTCTTTATTCTTTAGATTGTCTTGTCGCCATGTTTAAGTCTCCACTGGTTTGAGTTTTTTTCTTCTTCTTCAGGGTCTTGAACATAACTCACATGCAGTAGTAATTTTATTTTCTGTTGACATTCTTGACAATTTAATGGCCCATTATGGGTTGTCATAACTGTCTCATTTTTGTGTGTCTTCAGACATTGAGACTCAGCTTGGCCAACATCATTTCCCCTGTTGATTTAGTTTCATTTTCTGTTTTCTTGGCATGGCAGGAGCAGCGCTAAATAATTCCTCTGATCTCTGTTCTCTTGAGTGTGTTTGTGTGTGTGGAAAAGGGAATTTATGATGAGAGTCTTTATTCCGAAAGGACATTGTGACTGTTGTGCCTTCCAGTTTTGTTTTTTGGAGTTTTTTTAAAAAACAAAAATCATATCCCATGACTGCTCTTTTGTTTGGTTTTTATTTATTATTTTTATTATTACAGATCTCATTTCATTATAATGACACTGTATTCTATAAAGCATGGGGCAGACTATTAAAGGCACTGGGACATTTTAAGTCCAGCCTAGAAAAGGGAAGAGAAATGACAGGAACAGCATTTAGGGTGGTCAAATTTTACCAAGGGCAATCCTCTGTTGGAAAGGCTGTCTAGTCCAAGTCCAGCCTAAAGATAGCAGCATTTAGAACAGTCGCCAAATTGCAGAAGATTCTCTTATATGCTACGTTATATGTATAGAGGTGTGTTTGGAAACAATTGACACCATTTAAATAGGAATGCAATACATCTTACCATAGTGGGGAAGACCATGACCAGGAGGCCAATGTGTTCGCCCCACCTACTGTCCAGGTTGTGATCATTTATGGACACCTGCAAGGCTGTTCTTTCATTTCTTACGGTTCTTTATCATTATCAGGAGTTTGACTGGCCCTCCCTTCAAACAGAGGGCCATGTCCTCTGTAAAGTATGGCAAGAAGCTTGTCAGCACTCAGCTGAATATGTGGAAGAGGGGTGTGCTCTGAGCAAGAACTACAGCTCTCAGAGTTGCCTGGGAAGATGGATTGATTGTTAAACCACTCTGGAGATTTGTAGCTCTGCGAGGGGTACAGAGGTCTCCTAACAACTCCCAGCATGCTCAGCAAACTACACTTCCCAGGATTCATTGAGGGAAAGCCATGACTCTTTGAAGCGGTATGAAACTGTTTTAAATGTATAGTGCAGATAGGTCTCTGAAAACCTGAGAAAAACCATGGTGGTTCCGCTGGTGTAAAACCAGACTGTGTAGCGTGTGTGCATAGATATTACCCCAGAGACTGCAGCCTTGGCTTTTACATTATTCTACCCCATTGTCAGCATAATTGTCTGAAAGAGAGTAGTGCCAGATTCATCTAAAGAGGTGGCAGAAAGGTAGAGGTAGGACTCAAAGTGTCATCTTCACTCTATCAGGCCTCAGTGTTAACTACTTGCCATTAACTCAAATGTTCCCAGTTTCAGGATCAGCAGGCCGTCTATAAGCAGAGCATCCGTCAGGTTTCTATAAAGTTAATGTTCCATATAACATTTCTCCTACAAAGACAGGCAACGGGCGCAGGACTGTTTGTGTGGCTGTCATCCTCTCTTTCTTCCAGTGGTTTCAGAGAAGGAGCCACACATTCGCGTCCTGCCTCTCTTAGTCCAAGAAATCCAAGAGCCTTGCAATAAAAATTGCACAAAGAAAACCGAAGCAACTTTCTCCCTCGAACACCTCAGCTTGTTAACTGTCTACCCTCTGAGTCAAAATCTCTGAAACTACTAAATGAAAGAAAATGGTTATTCTAGGGTGGTTATTCTAGGGCAGTGTTTCCTAAACTTGGCTCTCCAGCTGTTTTTGAACTACAATTCCCATCATCCCTGACTACTGGTCCTGCTAGCTAGGGATGATGGGAGTTGTAGTCCAAAAACAGCTAGAGTCCCAAGTTTAGGAAACACTGCCCTATTGTATTGTCTACATCAGTAGTGTCCAAACTTTGTTCAAAGAGGGCCAGATTTGATAAAGTGAAGGGCTGTGGGGGTCGACCAAAGGGCCAACCAAAGTTGTTGACCTTTTTTAAACCGACCGGAGGGCCGGATTAGGCCCCCAAAACGGACTTTGGACATGCCTGGTCTACACAATACTAGACTGGATTTCAAACGAGGATCTTTCCCAGTTCTACCTGAAGATGGTGGGGATTGTCTCCAGGACCTCCTGTACACAAGTTCCAGTTCCCAGGTTTTTCCACAGCTCTTCCTCCTGGTTTATCCAGTAGTGGTTGGTGAGACAGGAGTGTTTAACTGACCTCCTGCCACCGGCATTGCTGTGGCTTACTGAGAGGGAGAGGGGAAGGAGCAAGGTCAGAATGGTGCAAACACACTATCAGAAACAATGCAGTATTCCTGCCAATGCATTTGCACCACAACCACTTTGCTGCCACCGCTCCCCTCCTGGTAGTTAACAATGATGGAAAGGAGGGGTCAGCTGAGCACTGCTGGTGTGGAATGGAACATCACTCCCAAACTTCTAGATCAGGGGGAATCTCAGGCTCAGGAGCCGGACATGGCCCTTCAGGCCTCTTTCATCTGGCCCTCAAGACTCCCTCTAAGCCACACCCACAGCCCAGCCACACCCACTTTTTCATGCTGCATCCCTTTCTTCTGGAGGCTTTGCACCCACCTTGAATGCATTTTTTGCTGGCTGGAATATGTTTTTGAAGTGCAGTAATGCTTCTTGCTTACCCAGATGAACAACAGAGGAGAAGAAGAAGAAGAAGAAGAAGAAGAAGAAGAAGAAGAAGAAGAAGAAGAAGAGGAGGAGGAGTTTGGATTTGATATCCCGCCTTTCACTCCCCTTCAGGAGTCTCAAAGCGGCTAACATTCTCCTTTCCCTTCCTCCCCCACAACAAACACTCTGTGAGGTGAGTGGGGCTGAGAGACTTCAAAGAAGTGTGACTGGCCCAAGGTCACCCAGCAGCTGCATGTGGAGGAGCGGAGACGCGAACCCGGTTCCCCAGATTACGAGTCTACCGCTCTTAACCACTACACCACACTGGCTCTCAAGAAGAGTTATGTCTGTACTTTAGTGTACAAAATGAAACTTTGTGTTAATTGCTCCACCTGCAATTAACTGAGCCAGAAGGGCAGGGTATAAATTATAAATAGAAATAGAAATAGAAATAATAGAAATAATAGAAATAGAAATAGAAATAGAAATAGAAATAGAAATATTAGAAATAGAAATAATAGAAATAGAAATAATAGAAATAGAAATATAAATATAAATATGATGATGCTTTGGATCATGCCAATCTTTGCCTCTGGTTTCACTTACCACCAACACGTGTTCTCCCAAAGTTTGCCCAGAAGCGAAGTTTGCCCAGGCTGAAAATGGTTCCCCAACCTTGTTAGAGATCTCCTATTGGAAGGGGGTGCCTCTAATTCCACCTTTTCCATAGAACAGAAGGAGAAGACCGTGAAGCAGGCTGCGAACCAGCTCCCAGCAAGAATGGGAAACCACCCCCTTTCCCTCCCTCCTTCAAGTGTGGAATCGGAAAGCTAAATTAAACCAATTAAGGGATTTAAATTTAGGCTTGCAGATTGTAAGCAAAAGGATTCTGGCAGGTCTAGATAATGGGTTGACTGTTATGATGATGACATTATATTGCTGTGTACTTGAGACGTACGGCGCAGACTACTTTTTATTGGAACGGTAATGCGTAAATGATGGCGAGTTATGTCACCATAAACTGCTATGCAACAAAACTGGCCGTCATAAATGGTGTGATATTGAGGCAATCAAGGCGTACATTATTTCTGCTCGATGGCAGGGAGGCACATGCCTCTGTTAATAAATAGTGATGCAAGCCGGGAAGCCTAGCCACACCCCTTGAAGGAAGAAGGAGGGATGTTTGATTGTTCGGTCTCCCAAATTGTTATCCCTTGCCAATGTGTACATTTATGTCTGTAGAAGATAGGAGTTTGGGAAGAGCTGTTAAAGTGAGGGCTATGGCTCTGTGGTAGAAGACATGCTTTGCATACAGAAGGTACCAGAATCAGTACTAAGCGTCTCCAGGTGGGGCTTAATAAAAGCTTCTATATGAAACCCTGAGCAACCTTACATTCTGGGCTATAACTCTTGAGCATGATGGCTAGAGCAGAGGAAAGTTGGCATCCAGGGCATCTGCTCGAGAGATCTGCTGCCAATTGGCATAGACAGTACTGAGCTAATGGACCAATGTTCTTGCTCAGTGTAAGTCATCTTTCTATACAGTGGTGCCTCGCAAGACGAAATTAATTCGTTCCGCAAGTTTTTTCTTCTTGCGAGTTTTTTGTCTTGCGAAGCACGGTTTCCCATAGGAATGCATTGAAAATCAATCAATGCGTTCCTATGGAGACCGTCCGGGGACAGAGGGGAAGCGCCGCGCGGACCTGTTTTAAAGCAAGGGGCAGCGGGGAGAAGATTGCTTCTCCCCGTTGCCTGCCCCGCAATCTCCGGGGACAGAGGGGAAGGCCACTCCCCGCTGCCACTTCCCTTGCTTTAAAACAGGTCCGGGGACAGAGGGGAAGGTGCGCGCGCCTTCCCCTCTGTCCCCGGAGATTGAGGGGCTGGCAACGGGGAGAAGCGATCTTCTCCCCGCCGCCCCTTGCTTCAAAAGAGGTCCGGGGACAGCAGGGAAGACGCGCTGCGCTTCCCCGCTATCCCCGGAGCTTGTGGGGCAAGCTTCGTTTTGCGAAGCAAGCCCATAGGGAAATGCGTCTTGCGAAGCGGCTAAGAAAATGAAAAACTCCTTCGTCTAGCGAGTTTTTCGTCTTCCGAGGCGTTCGTCTTGCGGGGTACCACTGTATATAAATCGCAACCTAAATTTATGCCTGCCAGTTGTGCCTAACACATTTTACAACAACAACAACCACCTCCACCACCACCATCACCACCACCACCAAACTCCAATGACACATATTCACACATACCTAGGAGCTGCCCAGGTGGGACCCAGGTTTATGCCCAGGGGAGAAAATCATCCTGCCAGTCCCTGGCAGAATCATCGACTTGTAGAGTTTGAAGGGACCCTGAGTGCCATCTGCTCCAACCCCCTGCAATTCCAGAATCTCAACTAGACCATACATAGGCCATCCAGCCTCTACTTAAAATCCCCAAGGAAAGGGCTCCATAGATCACGAAGGCATGAGTGCCCAATCAATGGGAGAGGAGACTGTGGCTATTTAAGACAGTGGCGTAGCATGGATTGCCAGAGTCCTGGGCAAGACAAGTCCTAACCTGTGACAGCACCAATGTGGCAACTGCAGCCTACCCAACTCCTCCATCGGCCCCCGCTACCCATTTCTCCCTTTCCAACTTCAGTTCAATGCAGATCACAGCCACCAGTGGGGGGGGGGAAATGAACATTACAATAGTAATAATATAAACAGCCCCCCCAATATGTGCCTTTCACCTGATGGAAGAAGCGAAGGCTTTGGGAGGGGAAAGGGAGCACGGGAGCACAATCGTGGGACCAGGGTGGGTGGGATTGGAGGTGCTCCCTTCCTGTTGAAGGAGGCACAGACTGAAGGGTGTGCTTTCTTTTCTTTTGAAATTTACACCCCTAGTTATTTTGTGCCTGGGCTAGCTACCTCTGTGGCACCCCTCACGCTACACCACTGACTTAAGACAGTTCTGCCCCTCCTCCTCTTCCTCTTTTCAAAGCCTGTCCCTCCCATTCCAGTACAGGTTTTACTAGTTCCCCTTTCTGGGGGCAGAGTAAGAATTTTGGGGGGACCTCATGATTGGCCGGTAACTCTGGCTTGTGGGGTCATTCGGGGTGTCCTCTTTGCTTGGTGTGCAGATCCTAGTGAATGCTGGACGGCAGGACCTGAGTTTACACTTACCCAAGGCTCACTTAGCAAGGAGAGAATTTTTCCCATTCCTTTGCTGGGAAGCCATGGGATGTGACTGTTTACATGGCCAGGGGTGTCGAAGGGATACTTCTCTCATAAAAGCTAATTCAGTGCCACCTGCCCACACTTGGTGATTGGCTGCACACCTTCTCTTTGTTATACAGTGGTACCTCTGGTTAAGAACTTAATATGTTCCGGAGGTCCGTTCTTAATCTGAAACTGTTCTTAACCTGAGGTACCACTTTAGCTAATGGGGCCTCCCACTGCCGCCACACGATTTCTGTTCTCATCCTGAGGTAAAGTTCTTAACCTGAGGTACTACTTCCAGGTTAGCTGAGTCTGTAACCTGAAGCGTCTGTAACCTGAAGCGTTTGTAACCCAAGGTACCACTGTATTTAATAAACACAACCTTTCCACCAGTACTGTTTCCTGAGTCTTCTACTGGGGTGTGTTGGCAAAAAAGCAAGCAAAGGACAAGACGCATGGAACCAGCAGCTCAAAATATCCCAACAAGCCATGGAGGTGATTGTTTTCTGAACAGACAATGTCCGCTTAGCGCTAAGCCTTACCTGAGTTTGTCACATTCCAAATGAGATCAGAGTGACTGTGTGGCTTTTGTATGTCCAATTGCTCAAGACGATCACTCAGGGGCATTGTAGCTCTGCACGAATAAGTCAGCCTGCTTTCTTAAAATGCCCCCAAATTGTTTCAAAGGAGAGCTGTACGCAAGTGGCCTCTTGCCATTCTCCACCCTGTTTGTGGGCAGAGAAATTGAGGGGACCATTTCACCGATATTCTCTAGGTGGTGGAGAAATTTCGTATTCCAACGAAAACAAAAACGGGAGTAGAAATTGCCGACATTTGCTTATCTCTGGAGAAGAAATTAATCCAGTGATTATGATCAGCATTTACTGTTGTTGCTTTTAGTCCACAAATGATAAGTAATTGATTGTGTTCTTTTTCCCATCTCCTTTGTATTTGCTTTCCGTTGAAATGAATGGGGTAGAATAATGTAATGGTAATGTAATTTACCTAATTTATGCATTTCATTATGCATAATTTGCCAGTGGGCAAAAAATGCAGTTTTTGGTGGAAGACAAACTGCAGAGGAACAGAAACAGTGCAGTGTGTGATGTGAACAGGCAAGATAGAAAACGATGCCTTCTTATGTTGCTGTTGTGGCTCTCTTGCCACCATTTTGCATCCTGCACAACATTCCAGATTTAGCACTGATCCAAATAACTTTTCCTTGACACAAACATAACTATGTTTACACCTTTTGCCATGATTTCAACATGATAGGGAACAGTCGAGGTTGTTTTGGAGGCCAAAGCTCAGCCAACCCACAGACCAGTGACTGGCTATCCTTGGCTTCAAACAATTGCCATCGTCACAGCTCTGTCTAGCAGTTCCCCTGTTTCACCATCAGATGGCAAAACGGAGTTTCCTTCTGAAAGTATTCAGGCTGATTCAGTAATGCCCATCAAGCTGGATTTAGAACGTGATACACAAACTACTTAAATAATCACGCTCACATTCAATCAATGGGATTTGCAGCCCTATCCACAAACTAACTGGTACTCTAGCTCCATTGGTTACAGCAGGATTAAATCTTCATACTATGTCTAAATTGGTTTATGGAGTAGGCTCTTAAGCAGCCTAAAGTGTAATCTTAATGCTATTTTAAGAGCTGGTTCATACATGCATGTTCACCAGGTGTTGGCTGCAAACATCAATATCCTCGATCTAAGAATACGAATAGAGTTTTTGTATCGTTTAATGGCACTGCAAATTGCAATGCTTCTCAATGGAATAAGTCCATGCATTGTGGTGCCAGTCATCTAAAGTTATTCATGTGCAGGAGCAGGCAGTGGTGTGGGGCAGAGCTGGTAATCTGACCTCCAGTTGATCACACTGCTGTAACTTACTGGGAGAGGCAGAGGTGAGGCAGGGATGAGTTTGGCATGCTCATGGAAAGGCACTGGCGGTACCGCAAATTTTGGGGAAGTGTGCATTTTGAAGGGTGTTTGTGGCAAGCAGAAGGACTTCCTGACACTTCTGTGGTCACCTTAAGCCTCAGCAGCTCTAGCCTGCCCCATACCTCATACCCTCCAACATTTCTCTGGTGAAAATAGGCACATCCTATTCCATAATAATAATTTTATTATTTATACCCTACCCATCTGACTGGGTTGCCCCAGCCACTCTGGACTGCTTCCAACATACAGTGGTACCTCAGGTTAAGTACTTACAGCAGTACCTCGGGTTACATACACTTAGGGTTACATACGCTTCAGGTTACAGACTCCGCTAACCCAGAAATATTACCTTGGGTTAAGAAGAAATATTACCTCGGGTTAAGTGTAATTCGTTCCGGAGGTCTGTTCTTAACCTGAAACTGTTCTTAACCTGTGCCGCCGGAGCACAATTTCTGTTCTCATCCTGAAGTAAAGTTCTTAACCTGAGGTACTATTTCTGG
Organism: Podarcis muralis; assembly: GCF_964188315.1. NCBI lineage: Eukaryota > Metazoa > Chordata > Lepidosauria > Squamata > Lacertidae > Podarcis > Podarcis muralis. The sequence continues at coordinate 14,094,512 of NC_135663.1, forward strand.
GTCAGTGGAGTCTGTAACCTGAAGCGTCTGTAACCCGGAGCGTATGCAACCCGAGGTACCACTGTACATGAAAAACGTAAGAAAACATTAAACATTAAAAAAAAAACCTTCCCTCTACCGGGCTGCTTTCAGATGTCTTCTAATGGTTGTATAGTTAGTTATCTCCTTGGCTCAGGGGTTCATATAACTCCATACCCTCCAGAATTTCTCCGATGAAAATAGGGACTCGCAATGTGGAGCTAATTCTATTGATTTGCATACACTGGGCAGTGCCGCTGTATGATAGAAGGAAGTCTCCTTATGCCAGAGGTATAGCTGGCAGAGAGCCCCCCCTGGATGCCCTCCACCCCAAATCCTATTCCCAGGCTCCCTTGGGTAAGAAGAGGATTTTGTCCATGTTAATTATTTGGGACCGTTGATAGCATTAAACATATCTTTGCACAATGTCCGTGTCATTCATCATCAAGGGCTGGAAATGTTCAGCTTGAACAATGTTATCTGGAGAGAACAGGGAAGGGGGCGATCGACTCAAACAAGGCCACTACACACGACATGTTTTCATGCTAAAGCTTCCTGACACAGAAAGCCTCGCGGGAGATAAATGGAAGTGAAGTGACTGCTACAATGAGAAATACTAAGGGCAGATATGCAGCAAATGCATATGAATTTACTCAAAACAACCGATCTCCTGTTACAGGTAAGCAGACAGCCCTGCCTGCCCTCCCTTCTTTTTTCCACTGTGGCTCTCTGGATTAGGGTTTTGTTAATGGTGCATCCTAAACGGCCTCGGTCCAGTATATCTGAAGGAGCATCTCCACCCTCATCATTCTGCCCGAACACTGAGGTCCAGCGCCGAGGGCCTTCTGGCAGTTCCCTCACTGCGAGAAGCCAAGTTACAGGGAACCAGGCAGAGGGCCTTCTCGGTAGTGGCACCTGCCCTGCGGAACGCCCTCCCACTAGATGTCAAAGAGAAGAAAAACTACCAGACTTTTAGAAGACATCTGAAGGTAGCCCTGTTTAGGGAAGCTTTTAATGTTTAACAGACCACTGTATTTTAATACTGTGTTGGAAGCCGCCCAGAGTGGCTGGGGAAACCTAGCCAGATGGGCGGGGTATAAATAATCTATTATTATTATTATTATTATTATTATTATTATTATTATTATTATTACAGTGGTATCTCGGGTTAAGTACTTAATTCGTTCCGGAGGTCCGTACTTAACCTGAAACTGTTCTTAAGCTGAAGCACCACTTTAGCTAATGGGGCCTCCTGCTGCTGCCGCGCCGCCAGAGCACGATTTCTGTTCTCATCCTGAAGCAAAGTTCTTAATCTGAAGCACTATTTCTGGGTTAGCGGAGTCTGTAACCTGAAGCATATGTAACCTGAAGCGTATGTAACCCGAGGTACCACTGTATTCCCATTGTCAGGGCTCCTCCAGAAGACCTGCTCACTGAGCCACCATCCTGACTTGCTTGCACTGATTTGCTTGTTAGGCTAGGCAGGGGCATAGCTAGCCGCTCTGGCATCTGGAGCGGCGGGGGGCGGGGCAGTCCACCCACGGGGTGGAGCGACCCGCTTGGCGGTGCCACGGAGATCCACTCATGCGGCGAGCTGCCCACGGAGTCCGTCTGGCGGACGGAAGCCCCATGCTGCCCTTTCGGGCGGCGCAGGGCCCTGAGCCACAGCATCACTCCCAGGAGAGACGCGAGGCTCGAGGGCGCTGCAGGTCAGGCCCCACGGTAAGTGCCCCCCCCACGGTGTGCCATCACCCCCCTCAATGATAACACCCGGGGCGGACTGCACCCCCACCTCCACCCCTTCCTACACCCCTGAGACTAGGGCCAGTCTAACCTACAGAGCATTTGTTCCGATTTGTTTGGCAGAGGTTATGCAACAAGGAGCTATCATCCTGGTTTACTTGCAGGGTGCTTATTAGTCTTTTGATGCACCTCCAATGCTTTCCAAGCCACAAGAAGTCCCATTGTTTCTCAAAGCGGGTAAACAGAGTGCTCTACGGAGATGTTTGATGTCGATTCGAATCCAAACCTGTATGTAAAGGCTTGAAGCAAGGCCTTTTTTGGAGTGTCAGTGCTGTGAACCCCTCCATCTCAGGTTGTAAAGGTAAAGGGACCCCTGACCATCAGGTCCAGTTGTGACCGACTCTGGAGTTGCGGCGCTCACCTCGCTTTATTGGCCGAGGGAGCCAGCGTACAGCTTCTGGGTCATGTGGCCAGCATGACTAAGCCGCTTCTGGAGAACCAGAACAGCACACGGAAACGCCGTTTACCTTCCTGCTGGAGTGGTACCTATTTATCTACTTGCACTTTGATGTGCTTTCGAACTGCTAGGTTGGCAGGAGCAGGGACTGAGCAACGGGAGCTCACCCCGTCGAGGGGATTCGAACTGCCGGCCTTCTGATTGGCAAGTCCTAGGCTCTGTGGTTTAACCCACAGCGCCACCTGTGTCCCATCTCAGGTTGTATATCTGTGTAAATAAACCATATATTATAAAGACGCCGCAGTCTCTGCTGTTCCTCCTTTCCCAAAGGAAACATGGACTCTGTGTAAAGTGCCTGGAACCCCTCGAATCTCACAAGATGCTTTAGCACAATGTATTGATGAGACGCAGAACTGTGTGGCTCAGGCTGAGTGAGGCATAGGGCACTCACCTTCCACACTGATTATGGTCAATGAAAGTTTACAGTGCAGGAAATCAGCAGGTTCCCATACGGCTTTTCCAAAAAGAAAAAAAAGGGGGGGTGAGCATATGATTTAGTTCATCAAAGGCACCCTGTTACGAAAGGGACATTGCGTTCCAGTAATTTTGCAACGAGTAACCACAGCCGGGTATCCTTTTCAATGTGGCCTTTTTATTTCAATTACTAAATAAAGAAACAAACAAACAAACACTTCGCCTCCTGGCAACAGACTACATCAGTAATTGCTGATTTTTTAAAACAAACAAACAAACAAAATGGAGTGATTCAAGGCCCCAGGGATGTTGAAACTAAGGCCTCATGCATGCTATACATTTAAATCAGTCTCAGACCACTTGAAGCAGTCATAGGATGGAATCTACCCACATATAAAAAACATTGTGAAAATGCTTTTTTAAAAGCGTTTTTAAAAATACATTGAATTTTCCATGAGGCTCACTATCGCCATCGAGTGTCACATTGTATATTGCACTTAACACACTTAAAACGTTTTATTTGCAGCTCTACAGCTGAGTCCATAGTTTCCCTCGAAGACTCCAGAGAACTGTAGTTTGTTAAGTGTGCTGAGAGTTGACAGGAGGTCCCTTTTCCGCTCACAGTCCTCAGAGTGGTTTAACCCTCAATCCCTCGTCCTAAGGAAGTCTGGGAATTATGGCTCTGTGCCTGGACTAGGGGTCTCCTAACAACTGTCAGCACCCATAACAAACTATAGTTCCCAGGATACTCTGAAGGAAGCAATGAATATTAAAGTAGTATTATAGCTGTAGGTGGGGCCATTGCTTTCACCTGTTTTATCTCTGAAATTGGTGGATGTGTATACTATTAAAGACCCTCCAAGTGTCCCTAATTTCCAGGGATGTCCCTGATTTAGAGAAGCAGTCCCGGTTTCTGATTTGATCCCAGAATGTCCCACTTTTTCTTAGGATGTCCTTGTTTTCATTGGAGAAATGTTGGAGGGTATGGAGTTATCCGACCCCCGAGCCGTCTGAAGGCAATCATGTATAGGGAAGGTGGGTTTTTTTAAAATGTTTGATGTTTTATTATGTTTTTATATATGTTGGAAGCTGCCCAGAGTGGTTGGGGCAACCCACAAAGATGTGGGTCTCCACCCCCATCGTTCTGCCCGGACACGGAGGTCCAGCTCCGAGGGCCTTCTGGCAGTTCCCTCACTGCGAGAAGTGAGGTTACCGGGAACCAGGCAGAGGGCCTTCTCGGAAGTGGTGCCTGCCCTGTGGAATGCCCTCCCAGCAGATGTAATGGAAATAAACAACTATATGACTTTTAGAAGACATCTGAAGGCAGCCCCGTATAGGGAAGTTTTTTAATGTTTGATTTTTTTTGTGTTTTTAATATTCTGTTGGTAGCCGCCCTGAGTGGCTGGGGAAACCCAGCCAGATGAGCGGGGTATAAATAATAAATTAGTAGTAGTAGTACAGTGGTACCTCGGGTTACAGATGCTTCAGGTTACATACGCTTCGAGGTTACAGATTCCGCTAACCAAGAAATAGTACCTTGGGTTAAGAACTTTGCTTCAGGTTGAGAATAGAAATCAGGCAGCAGTGGCACGGCAGCAGCAGGAGGCCCCATTAGCTAAAGTGGTGCTTCAGGTTAAGAACAGATTCAGGTTAAGAACGGACCTCCAGAATGAATTAAGTACTTAACTACAGAGGTACCACTGTAGTAGTAAAATTATCATTATGGAATGGAACATTCCTATTTTCATCGGAGAAATATTGGAGGGTATGCTATTGGTGTTTTTATTGTTAAATCACTTCAAGATATTTCACAGGAAGAGATTCATAAATGAAATAAACACATAACAAAAGGGGATAGCAAATTTGGGGCCTTCTGCATACAAAGCATGTGGTGAAGGCCGGTTGTAGCGATCCTGTTTTCAGAGACATCTATTATTGGTCTTCTTAATGAGGGACTCCTAAAGGCTAGTGAGGACCCCCAGGATCCCCCAGAAAAACCATTTGAAAACCACCGACATAAAGGAAGGTCAGCTACAAGAAATTATCCTGAACTTGGCATTTATTCTCTAATATTTTAAATGCTAATATGTGTAAGGATAAGAAAAGGCTTGCTCCTTGTTGCCAAGGCAATTAAAATAGAGAGCAAATGATAGAATAATAGACGAGCACATTAACATGTGAGCGACGGTGTGACACCCTCAAAGTGATTAGAATAACTATTTGATAGAGATGAGTGAGCCCTGTAGGAAGAATTTGGAAAATATATTCAATCAGACCTCTTCAATGAAATCTGCTGCAGCCGTTCTTGTGCTTAACCAGAGCTGCTGGAATGTCCTAGGCGAGAGACCACTGGTGGAGAGAAAGTGTCTGAGAAATGGAAACCTACACATAACTGTGCAAAGCAGGAATCCCAACTAAAGGAAGGAGAGTCTAAGACCTTCCAAGGGAGTCTGTTTCACTGTCGAATAACTCTTACTGTCTGAAAGTGCTTCCCAATATTCAGTCAGAATTTCCCTTCTTGTAACTTGAAGCCACTGGTTTGAGTCCTACCCTCCAGAGCAGGAGAAAACAAACTTGCTCCATTCTCCATGTGACAGCCCTTGAGATATTTGATGATGGCTATCATATCTTCTCACAGTCTTCTCTTTTCCAGGATAAACATACCCGGCTCCCTCAACCATTCCTTATAAGGCTTGGTTTCTAGACCTGTGATCATCTTGGTCGCCCTCCTCTGCACACATCCCAGCTTGTCAACATCCTTCCTAAATTGTAGAGTCCAGAACTGGACACAGTATTCCAGGTGTGGTCTAACCAAGGCAAAATGGAGTGGTTCTATGACTTCTCTTGACCTGGATACTAGATTTCTGTTGATGCAGCCCAGAATAGCATTCAGACCCCTGGATCCTTTTCACATGTACTGCTAGTAAGCTAGGTGTCTCCTCACCCCCCCCCCCATCTTATATTTCTACAGCTGCCTTTTTCTGCCTAAGAATATAGTCTTACAATTCAGACCCCTGGATCCTTTTCACATGTACTGCTAGTAAGCTAGGTGTCTCCCCCCCCCCCATCTTATATTTCTACAGCTGCCTTTTTCTGCCTAAGAATATAGTCTTACATTTGTCCCTACTGAAATTCATTTTGTTCGGTTGGACCCAGTTCTCTAGTCGGTTACAGTCATCCCGAATCCCGATTCTGTCTTCTGTGGCATTAGCTGCGCTTCTCAGTTTGGTTCCATCTGCAAATTTGATGAGCATCCCCTCCATTCCTTCATCCAAGTTGTTTATAAAAATGTTGAGCAACCACAGGTCCTGGGCATAATCCTGAAGCAGCCCAACACAGGTGAGGAAAGTGCTGCTTCATTCAGGTCTTGCTTGTGGGCTTCTCAAAGGCATCTGTTTGTTGTTGTTGTTGTTTAGTCGTTTAGTCGTGTCCGACTCTTCGTGACCCCATGGACCAGAGCACGCCAGGCACCCCTGTCCTCCACCGCCTCCCGCAGCTCAGTCAAACTCATGCTGGTAGCCTCGAAAACACCATCCAACCATCTCGTCCTCTGTCGTCCCCTTCTCCTTGTTCCCTCCATCTTTCCTGTCTGGCCACTGTGAAAACAGGGTGCTGAAATGGATGGACCTTTGGCCTTTTCTTCGATTCATGAGAGCCGGACAACAAGATTCCCCGGTGCCAAATGTTTGTGGTCCTTTAGTTTTTCTTCCTGTCAGGACTGTCCAGGAGTCAGGAGCCTGAAACCAGGAGGAATGGGGCTGTCCAGCACTCAAGACCAAAGAACAAATCGGGGTGAGTGGAGTCAGTCCAGGGCCTGAAGGAATTTCACTGAGAAACTGCCCCCTGCAACTTCAAAGGTTCGCCACATGGGGGCATTGCCTACAGACCCTGATTCTTTTTGTGTCTGGCTTAAAACCAAAGGACTGAATAAGTTTCAGGGACCAATGATTTGAGTGGGATATAAATTTTCCCCAAGAAAACTTTCAGATTTTGCCCATTTTCTCCCCTACTTCTCTATTTCTCCTGACTGCTGCTTCTTTCTGCTTCTTAGATGAGCTACATGGAGGATCCCCACTGACTCTAAATAAAGGCGGTGTTGCAATGCTGCACAACGAATCAGATTTTACAACATTGTGACATCACTGAGGGCAAGCGAGTGCAAATGAAAGCGAAGACAAGTAAAGGAACAAGGCTTTTTAAAAAATGCATTGGGGGATAACCTAAATGGAAGGCCTTTTTAGTACAGTGGTACCTCAGGTTACAGACGCTTCAGGTTACAGACTCCGCTAAACCAGAAATAGTACCTCGGGTTAAGAAGTTTGCTTCAGGATGAGGACAGAAATCATGTGGCAGCAGTGGGAGGCCCCGTTAGCTAAGGTGGTGTCTCAGGTTAAGAACAGTCTCAGGTTAAGAACGGACCTCCAGAACAAATTAAGTTCTTAACCCAAAGTACCACTGTAATAACAATAAAGTTTGCGAAGAACTAGATGCCATTTCCACTCAGCTCAAGTTAATGCTTAGGCTACTTTACAGCTGCAAAAGATCGGATAATGTTTTGTGGAAGGAATGCCTCTTAACACAGAATGGGGACCTGTGGTGCTCTGGGTGTCCCTGAACTACAACTCCCAAGCCATCAGGACCAGGGATGATGGGAATTGTAGTCCCCACAGGCTTCCCATCCATGTAATTAGGATCCAGAAATGGTAAATCCATCATTTCACAGGCTTTTTGTTAATAGCTGTCATTTCCGTATGCCCCCGGCTGTTTCCTTCCAGGCAATCGCTATTATGGAGACTGTAGAACCCTGGTTTTGGCAAGCCCACCTCTCCCTGCTTCCCATTCCTATGATAGGGACAGGGCCGCCCTCTGCTCTGGCACGCTGTTCTACCTGGCATGACATCATGCGTCTTTATTTCCTGTGCCGTGAGGAGGAGGGCTGCTGCCATTGTGCGCTGTGCCACCCAGCAAAGCCGGTGAATTGATGAGCCTGTAAAGAGATTCAGAGGCTGGCGGGGAGGGGGAGCACATTGTTAATGCTATTAAATATTACTTAGCCTCCCGCAAACCGCATGTTCAACAGTTTAAACTTTAATTGCTAGCTGGTGCAGAAAACACGACTGAATATATGTAAATCCTATTGAAAGCTAATATCATTTTGGCTGCTCAGATGGATTAGCAGCCGCTACAATTAACAGCATGTGCAGCTAATGATATTAGCGGAGAATCTATCATTCGGCGGTGCGGGGCACATTTAAATGAATAAAGCACATAATGCGCTTCTCTTTTGCTGCTGAGGGGAGGCGGGGGGGTAGGAGTGAGAGGCGCAGGGAACAATGAAGGAATTGTTGGCAACTGGATTACATACAACCCACAGCATATTGGTTTTGAGGGAGGGCTAGAGGTTAAGAGCATATGTGCTTGATTTCCTATAACCTTGAATCTTTCTCCTCTCTCTCATTGTGTTCATGCCTTGTGATTCCAGCCAAGGAGAAAATGCCAGGGCAATTTCCTTCTCTTTTCTTCCTTTGCTCCCTTCTCTTCCCCCACCTCCTTGCTTCCAGCTCCTTTTACTGTGTTATGGGTTAGCTGGTTCGTGAGCAAAGGAGCATAGCCTCCCAGCTCTAAATAACACACTGAACCCCAGTTCATGCCATGCAATACATTTAGAGAGCAATATAGCACAATCTCTACGGTCATACTTCGGTTTGAAGTACCGTATTTTTTGCTCTACAAGACTCACTTTTTCCCTCCTAAAAAGTAAGGGGAAATGTGTGTGCGCCTTATGGAGTGAATGCAGGCTGTGCAGCTATCCCAGAAGCCAGAACAGCAAGAGGGATTGCTGCTTTCACTGCGCAGCAATCCCTCTTGCTGTTCTGGCTTCTGAGATTCAGAATATTTTTTTTCTTGTTTTCCTCCTCCAAAAATGAGGTGTGTCTTGTGGTCTGGTGCATCTTATAGAGCGAAAAATGCAGTACCTTCGGGTTGAGCATTTTTGGGTTGCGCTCTGCGGTGACCCGGAAGTAACGGAACACGTTACTTCCGGGTTTGACCGCTCGCGCATGTGCAGACGCTCAAAATGACTTCACGCGCATGCGCGGAAGCAGTGAATCACGACCCGCTCACATGCAGACATGGGTTGCGTTCGCTTCAGGATGTGAACGGAGCTCCGGAACGGATCCCGTTCGAATCCAGAGGTACCACTGTACTGCAGTTGAAGGGGAATTTCTTCAATTGAAGGGAAATGAAGAATTTCTTAAGCAAACATCTCCACTATACCCCAGTAGTGGATTTTGCCCATTGGGATTGGTAGGGCAGAAGTCTGGGAGGTCACCAGCGGGTGGCACCAGAGCCAATGGCAGGCGGAGACAACTAATTTTAGTTTTGTCCCCCCTGAGTTCTACAAGGACAACGTTGAAGAGAAGGAGGAAGCTGGCAGCCATGCTCACTTCCTGGTCTGGTTGTAAGGAAGAAGGAAGGCTGATAGGAGAGGAGTCTTGGATTAAGGAATTGAGGGGATGCTCATCAAATTTGCAGGTGACACAAAACTGGGAGGGGTAGCTAATGCTGCAGAAGACAGAATCAGAATTCAAAATGAGCTGAAGAGATTGGGGAACTGGGCCCAAGCTAACAAAATGAATTTCAGTAGGGACAAATGTAAGGTTCTGCACTTAGGCAGGGAGAACCAGATGCACAAATATAAGATGGGGTGGGGCACGTGGCTTACTTGCAGTATGTGTAAAAAGGATAAACAGGTCTTAGTGGACCACAAGCTTAACAAGTGTCAACAGTGTGATGCAGCAGCAAAGAAAAGCTAATGCTATTCTAGGCTGCATCAACAGAAGTACAGTGTCCAGATCAAGGGAAGTAATAGTACCACTCTATTCTGCGCTGGTCAGACTACACCTGGAATACTGTTTTTAGTTCCGGGCACCACAATTTAAGAAGGATGTTGACAAGCTGGAATGTATGCAGACGAGGCCAACCAAGGTGATCAAGGGTCTGGAAACCAGGCCTTATGATGAATGATTGAGGGAGATGGGTATCCTGGAAAAGAGAAGAAGAAGAAGAAGAGTTTGGATTTGATATCTCGCTTTATCACTACCCGAAGGCGTCTCAAAGCGCTAACATTCTTCTTTCCCTTCCTCCCCCACACCAAACACTCTGTGAGGTGAGTGAGGCTGAAAGACTTCAAATAAGTGTGACTAGCCCAAGGTCACCCAGCAGCTGCAGGTGGAGGAGCGGAGACGCGAACCTGGTTCCCCAGATTACGAGTCTACCGCTCTGAACCACTACACCACATTGGCTCTCAGTGTGTGCAGAGGAGACTGGGAGGAGATATGATAGCCATCTTCAAATATCTCAAGGACTGCCACATGGAAGAGAGAACAAGCTTGCTTTCTCCTGCTCTGGAAGGTAGGACTCAAACCAATGGCTTCAAGGTTACAAGAAGGACGATTCCAACTAAACATCAAGAATAATTTTCTGACGGTAAGAGCTGCTCAACAGTGGAACGGTCTCCCTTGGGATGTGGTGGACTCTCCTTCCTTGGAGGTTTCTAAGCAGAGGTTGGATGGCCATCTGTCATGGATGCTTTAGCTGAAATTCCTGCATTGAAGGGGGTTGGAATAGATTATCCTTGGGGGTCCCTTCCAACGCTATGATTCTATTACTCAGAGCTGACTACAGTTGGTGGGGCAGTGTCCCATTTGCCCTAATGTACCCGCCAGCCTCCACTGCTTGGGGCGCTGTCAAACGCCCAAGCAGGCCACCCCCTGGAGCTAGCTCTGCCTCCAGTTGCACTTTAAAAATCCCCCCTTTTGTATGTTTTTTTTCCCACGGATCAAGCTGTTTGTCTATCTGTGGGCTTGTTAATGCTTTCCTGATGAGTGGGCATGCAACAATAATTTGTTGCTGTGAAGGCCCTAACGACGTTTAATTGAGGCTCCTAATGTCACCCGCTGCCATTTAAATCTCAATGCCTGTCACTTCCTTCTTCTTGCCTGGAGAAAATACAGCCGCTTTCTCCTTCAAACATCTGCATGAGCACATCGTTTATTCTTCCCCAGGATAGCCTATGTGGGTCACAGACAGCGACTTCTTCCTCAAGTTTTTCTTTTCCTGGTTCTAACTTTGTCAGAGGGGAAAACACCAACTTATCTATTTGGGCCTAATTATAAAGAGATGTTCGGAGGCTTTTGAAATTGCTCCAAGGTTGCTTTTCCCATTTGTTGCATCGGCTTCTTTGTTGCTTATGTAAAGGTAAAGGGACCCCTGACCATTAGGTCCAGTTGTGGCCGACTCTGGGGTTGCGGTGCTCATCTCACTTTAATGGCTGAGGGAGCCAGTGTACAGCTTCCAGGTCATGTGGCCAGCATGACTAAGCTGCTTCTGGCGAACCAGAGCTGTGCACGGAAACGCCGTTTACCTTCCCACCGGAGCGGTACCTATTTATCTACTTGCACTTTGATGTGCTTTCGAACTGCTAGGTTGGCAGGAGCAGGGACCGAGCAACGGGAGCTCACCCCGTCACGGGGATTCAAACTGCCGACCTTCTGATCAGCAAGTTCTAGGCTCTGTGGTTTAACCCACAGAGCCACCCACGTCCCTTGTTGCTCTGTATACAGGTGGTGGTGTTGTGAATTCTGGCAGATACCCTTGGTTTTGGCCCTATAGTTCCATTCCTCATTCAGCCCCACCATTGAGGACCAACATTTAGGGCTAGTCCTCTTTTCTGAACATCGCTTGCTGGGGATCGCAACTGGGGAGAGTTGCTGTTGTACTCAGGTCCTGCTTCTAGGCTTTCAAGAGGCAGGGAGTTCCAAAGTTCCACCACACCAAAAGTTGGATTTCTTTGAACTGCAGAATGTGTATGGTGTGGCACCAGTTCTTCAGATCGAAGCAGTTGTGGGAGAAGATGATCCCCCGAGTGTCCTTTAGGTCCATCGCGACTGCCCCGCTGCCCGCACTGGGCGCCACGGCCATGCAGGCAACATGCCCCGCCCCCAGGGTGCATGCCACGCCCCTGTGGGCAGGGCACCACACCCCTAGGATGTGCACCAGCCCCACCCCCGCCAGCTCTCCACCCCCAGTGCCAGAGCATGAAACTCCACCACTACGGAGGCAGTATGCCTCTGAATTCCAGTTGCTGGGGATCACAAGTGAGGAGAATGCTGTTGCCTTCTGGCCCTCCTTGCAGTCTTCCCAAGGGCCTCTGTTTGGCCACTATGGGGTCAAGGAGTAGGACAGGGTAGGACTCGAACCAATGGCTTCAAGTCACAAGAAAGGAGATTCTGACTGAACATGGGGAAGAACTTTCTGAAGGTAAGAGCTGTTCGACAGTGGAATCTATGATTCTAGATGCTGAACTGGACAGACCACTGGCTTGATCCAGCAAGGTTCTTCTAATGCTGTTAGGTTAGGATGCAACCTCACAACGCTACAATTCCTACTGCACTGACACAACAGGCAGACCATGAGGTTGTAAAGAAAAGCTTTAACCTTACTTCTTGCCATATACATTGATACCTCAGGTTAAGTACTTAATTCGTTCCGGAGGTCCGTTCTTAACCTGAAACTGTTCTTAACTTGAAGCACCACTTTAGCTAATGGGGCCTCCTGCTGCTGCTGCACTGCCACCACACTATTTCTGTTCTCATCCTGAAGCAAAGTTCTTAACCCAAGGTACTATTTCTGGGTTAGGGGAGTCTGTAACCTGAAGCGTCTGTAACCTGAAGCGTATGTAACCTGAGGTACCACTGTATTTGGTGCAGCAGGCTATTGCATCTCTCCCTTGCATAGCAGCATGTGAAAGCAGGCGTTGTACAGTTTCAGGAAAGGGGAGGGGAACGAGAATTAAACTGGCAAGCAAGGAGGGGGGGGAAGGAGGGAGAGAGAGAGTCATATGTTAGCTTCTGTGATGTAAGATGCCCTGAAGAGATCGGCTCAACATCTGCCCTGTTTATCCCCTCCAGCTCTACATATTCATGCTCAGCTTTCCAAATTCTCAGGAGAGGCTTGAGCATATAGGAAGAGGAGTTCCAATGAGCTGCAGCCTCTGGCTTTCAGCTGCTGGAGTGAAATATTTTGCTGGCTGCAGCAGTTCTGTCTGCAGAAGAAGAGAGTGAAGCCTTGTCCTTGCCTCCTTTCCCTTATCTGTTTGCAGTGAGGGTAAGAGTAAAGTGCACAACAGCCAGGGTGCTGTGCAGAGGCTGAGCATATATCTTGGGAGGATAGTGACTGTCTGTTTTCATAAGTACACTCATTCGTCTCTGGGCACATTTAAAAGGGTCTGGCGCTGAAGCTCAGCCAAAGCAAAGGGAGGAAATGAACTGCCTAGCAATACGCCTGCTCCGATTTAATATTGGGCATGATGTTCCCCCCCGAAGAATCCTGGGAGTCGTAGTTTGACGCAAGGTGCTAAGACTTTTTGCTTAAGAGATTTGTGGCTGCAACCACAAAAGCGTGCAGGTTCCAGGGTCCTCTGTGGAAATCTGCTGAGCCAGATAAAGCCTAAGGTTTTCACCTGAGTGATGCTTCGATATGCATTGACCATGTATCACTTGGTAGCATGTCATCAGCAGTAATCGTGGCGCCAGGCAAGCTTCCCTGTGGACGCTGCTCCACGAATATAGCACCACAACCAAAAAGACTCTCCCTCAGGTGGCAAAAGCGCCTTGGGGAGAACCTCCAAAGGTGGTCTCAACTCATAGGTACATTGCTTATTCATCCCATCTGAGTTTGGATTTGATATCCTGCTTTATCACTACCCTAAGGAGTCTCAAAGCGGCTAACATTCTCCTTTCCCTTCCTCCCCCACAACAAACACTCTGTGAGGTGAGTGGGGCTGAGGGACTTCAGAGAAGTGTGACTAGCCCAAGGTCACCCAGCAACTGCATGTGGAGGAGCAGAGACGCGAACCCGGTTCACCAGATTACGAGTCCACTGCTCTTAACCACTACACCACGCTGGCTCTACACCACGCTTCCATTTCCCGAATGGAAATCAATCTAACAAATATAACTGGAATGGACTGTTGTAGTTTTCAGACGGCAAACGCGACATAACAGATCGCTTATCTGCTCATGTTTGCATTGCATTCCCTTTGCACTGAAATGAATAGTGTGAAATAGTGCGATAAGTAACATAATTAATTGTGCTATTCATTACACAATTAATTAGGTAAGATCCTGCTGTGGTGGACAGCAAGGCAAATGGCAGAGTTTTTGTTGGGAGCCCAACTGCAGCGGAATGGAAACGGCGCTGCGTGAGACCAACACAAGCCGGAGCGGAAAGTGGTACCTTTTTGCAGCCTTATACAGGATACAGGGACGCAGGTGGCGCTGTGGGTTAAACCACAGAGCCTAGGGCTTGCTGATAAGAAGGTTGGCGGTTCGAATCCCCACAACGGGGTGAGCGCCTGTTGCTCCGACCCTGCTCCTGCCAACCTAGCAGTTCGGAAGCACGTCAAAGTGCAAGTAGATAAACAGGTACCACTCCAGCGGGAAGGTAAACGGCGTTTCCGTGCACTGCTCTGGTTTGCCAGAAGCAGCTTAGTCATGCTGGCCACATGACTTACCATCAACGATGGCACCCCCAATGGGTTTTAGGGATTAGATTACACGTCAGGGGATGTTCAAATAATATCGGCACCTGGCCAAGTTGGAACATTTCTGGGCTTGGAGAAGGCGGCTGCTTCAGCTCCCCTTAAATATGGCTGTATTAACTCTTGTTAATTGGTATTCAGTGGCATCGGTTCCTCTCTCTGTGGTCCTCTGTCTCCCTCAGTCAGTCTCCCTGCTTGATCACAGCTGCTGACAGTAGTCGGATTCTCCGACTTTTGGCATTTCCAAGCGGCGATGCTTGTATGCGGTGCCCACTTAAAGCAATTCATGAAACCAAAGTGACTGTGCCCCAGCGTGATGGACTCCCGCAAGTCTCTGATAGTCAAGACAATTACTTAATTTAATTGGCAGGAGTGTTTCCACTGGGATCGGTGACAAGTCAGCAAAGATGATTTCACTGTCTGCGGCGTAACGTACATGCTCACAGGGCGAGATTCCACTCTCTAGTGCACTGCTGTGAGAAGAGTTAGACCTTCCCCAGACTAACACAGAAATCAGAATAAAGACTGGGGTATATTCTGAGGTGGGTGAACTCTGCACACGTACCAAGACCCACCCCAACTTATGTGCCGGAATAAAGTTGTGCTTATTTTAAACGCTTAGAGACATCATTCAAGATTTGCATCCCCCCCCCCCCCGCTGTGCCAAATGAATTTTCAATGCAAAGTTGAAATCGAAGCGGAATTAGAAGTTTAAATTAATATCTTATGGTAAAATAATTTAAGAATATTCTCTTTTTTTTCTATGTATGTATGTGTGTGACTGTGTGAAGTTATATCTGTAATGATATTAATGCATTTCAATAAAGATTTTTTTAAAATGTAAAAATAGAATAGAATAAATAGAATAAATAAAATAAAATGTGAAGCTTGGGTGATGCATAGTTCATAGGGGGAGCAGAGGACCCTCCCCTTACTTTTGAGGCAGCTCCCCAGTCTACAATTTGGCCCCTATATGTTTCCCCCTATACAGTGGACACCCGGGTTGCGAACGTGATCCATGCAGGATGCACGTTCGCAACCCGCAGCATCCGCAACCCACAGCGTCTCGTCTGCACACGCGCAGGTTGCGATTCAGTGCTTCTGCGCATGCATGATCACCGAAACCCGGAAGTAACCCATTCCAGTACTTCCGGGTTTCAGTGGTCCTCAACCTGAAAAAACGCAACCCGAAGTGTCTGTAACCTGAGGTATGACTGTAATTTGAAGACAGAGCTGAGCGTTCAATGGGATAAAAGAGACAACGAAATAATAATAATAATAATAATAATAATAATAATAATAATAATACAGTGGTGCCTCGCAAGACGAAAATAATCCGTTCCGCGAGTCTCTTCGTCTAGCGGTTTTTTCGTCTTGCGAAGCAACCCTATTAGCGGCTTAGCGGATTAGCGGCTATTAAAGGCTTAGCGGCTTAGCGGCTAAAAGGCTATTAGCGGCTTAGCGGCTTAGAAAAAGGGGGGGGAAGCGGAAAAAAATCGCAAGACTCGCAAGACGTTTTCGTCTTGCGAAGCAAGCCCATAGGGAAATTCGTCTTGCGAAGCAACTCAAAAACGGAAAACCCTTTCGTCTAGCGGGTTTTTCGTCTTGCGAGGCATTCGTCTTGCGGGGCACCACTGTAATGACCCCACCGTACTAAACCAACAGGTACAATCAAACAGAGGTTTATGTTGATTTCTGAGAAGTTCACCCTTTCCTTCTGAATTCTTTTTGAACCAATCTACAGCTTTGGTAGGAGCTGTTCGACAGTGGAACCACAAGAGGTGATGATGGACTCTTTTTCTTTGGAGGTTTTTAAGCAGAAGTTGGATAGCCATCTGTCATGGATGCTATAGTGGAGATTCCTGCATTGTTGGGGGATGGAATAGATGACCCCTGGGGGTCCCTTCCAACTCACCTACCCCACTACTCCAGAAAGTAAGAACAGATGTACCCTCTGCTAGAAGCAGAGATTGTACAATTTCTGCATTCCTTACAAGTGTGCCATATTTGGCTACAATCTGTGTATCCGCATGCACTGTATGATATCTTATGCGTGAAGGAGAACCTATCTAATTACATTATAAACAGAGCTGTCGGCTGCCTAAACAATTTTAATTGATTATCACCTGCCTTTCAGCTGAGATTTTGATTAATTAACCAATTACATTTACATAATTTGCCTGTTGCCGAAACCTCGATAGAAGCGCCTTTTCAAACTGTTGAAGGCAGAGGCTGAAAACTCACCGTTTCCCCAAATAAAAGCCCCTGTTCATTTTAAGAAGGAAACGTCATTTTTAATAAACAGTCATTTTTTTAGTAGGAAAGGTCATTTTTAATTTTCAAGACAGGATGATTCCCGGCACCAAAATAACTTCAATAAATAAGCAAGTGTGCCCTTTACTCACAAGCCTAATTGATGACAGTTGGTTCCTGCTATTAATCATCGAACGCTTTTGTTGATTGATCTATCAATCAGATTAAAGCTTTCGCCCCTAATAGCAGAACTGCATGTGGGAATGGTGAGGACAATAGGGTGAGGCACATAAGGAGCTTGAGGAAGTTGATCTCTGGGAATTTCAATATGGAGTCTCCTGTTCTGCACCTCCAAGACTAATTTGCATGATTATTTTTCATGCATGTGTGTGTGTGTGCGCGCGCAATAATTATATATACAGTGGTACCTCGGGTTACAGACGCTTCAGGTTACAGACTCCGCTAACCCAGAAATAGTACCTCGAGTTAAGAACTTTGCTTCAGGATGAGAACAGAAATCGTGCGGCGGCAGCAGGAGGCCCCATTAGCTAAAGTGGTACCTCAGGTTAAGAACAGTTTCAGGTTAAGATCAGGTTAAGACCTCCAAAACAAATTAAGTTCTTAACCCGAGGTACCACTGTATAAGATATAATCTCTCTCTCTCTCTCTCCAATCAAATATATAATGTCTAATCAAATATCTAATATCACTCATATGTGTGTGTATATGTGTGTATATATATATATATATATGGGGACGTGGGTGGCGCTGTGGGTAAAAGCCTCAGCGCCTAGGGCTTGCCGATTGAAAGGTCGGCGGTTCAAATCCCCGCGGCGGGGTGCGCTCCCGTTGCTCGGTCCCAGCGCCTGCCAACCTAGCAGTTCGAAAGCACCTTCGAGTGCAAGTAGATAAATAGGGACCGCTTACTAGCGGGAAGGTAAACGGCGTTTCTGTGTGCGGCTCTGGCTTGCCAGAGCAGCGATGTCACGCTGGCCACGTGACCCGGAAGTGTCTCCGGACAGCGCTGGCCCCCGGCCTCTTGAGTGAGATGGGCGCACAACCCCAGAGTCTGGCAAGACTGGCCCGTACGGGCAGGGGTACCTTTACCTTTACATATATATATATATATATATATATATATATATATATATATATTCTATCTATATCAAAATTATATATATAATATCAAAATGTTAACATATTGTGGACATTATTATTATTATTATTATTATTATTATTATTTGGAGAACTGAGCTGAAGAGTGGGAAAATAAGAAACTGAGGACTAATCTATAACTGGTAAGTTATCTTGTTAAAAATGCATTATTAAAATGTGACACCAGAGAGTGCTGTAGAACAGTGATCTGTTGCCAATGAAAAATTGCATTGAGAACTATATTTTTATAGTGTTTTCCAGATCAGTGTAGATCCAGCCTAAGAGAAACCCGAACTGACAGATTTGTTCACCCCTATGCAGTGTGGCTGCAGAATTGGCTGGCGATAAGGAAAGGCGCTGCAAGTTTCTCTCTGGGAGCCTGCCCACTCTCGCGGTCTTGCTAACCCAAGGTTTGCTGTGCAAAGCAGGCCATTGCTGTGTGATGCTAAAGAAGTAGCTAATAATAATAATAATAATAATAATAATAATAATAATAATAATAATTTATTATTTATACCCCGCCCATCTGGTTGGGTTTCACCAGCCACTCTGGGTGGCTTCCAACAGAATATTAAAATACAATAATCTATTAAACATTAAAAGCTTCCCTAAACAGGGCCACCTTCAGTTGTCTTCTAAAAGTCTGGTAGTTGTTTTCCTCTTTGACATCTGATGGGAGGGCATTCCACAGGGCGGGTGCCACCACCAAGAAGGCCCTCTGCCTGGTTCCCTGTAACATGGCTTCTCGCAGTGAGGGAACCACCAGAAGGCCCTCGACACAGGACCTTAAGTGTCTGGGCAGAACGATGGGGGTGGAGACGCTGCTTCAGGTATATCAAAAGGCATCAGGCAAGCATAGGGAGATCAAAGCTTTCACCCAGCATAGACATTCCCACAATGCTTTGGGGAACCCCAGTGGCCCCTCTCATTGGCTGCCCATCTGGCAGATGTATTCAGAGGTACAGCCCTTCTTAGCATAGTTTCACAATTATATTGAAAGCAACATCTATAAGCCTAATTCACTAGAATGTTCTCCTGAAGAACTACTGTTACAATGAATGGGAATTGCAAGGTTGTGTCTCCTGTTCATTACAAAGAACCTTGCACAGGAGAACATTCCCAGGGGATAATGTCCTCCTTTTGAAAATAAATTACACCCGAGTATCGTTCAGAACTTTGATCAGGATGGGGTTTAGTGAAAAGCACCCTAAAGAGCTTAAAACCAGGCAAAGTTGTCCATTAGGCATTACGGCAAATTTAAAGGGAATTTTATTTTCATATAATTTATGATTAGTCAGAAAGCAGCTACCTCAGGCCTGGATTCCAGACTAATCGGATTACAGTATCATTAGAGTAAGTAGCTCATCTTCATCACCCATCTCCCATCTGCAATGCGCAGGGCTTAAAGTTGAGCAAAGTCATCTTGCTTTCCTCTGGCATAATTTATAATTATTCAAATAGCAATACCCACAGATAATGAATTCAAAGTTAATCAAATTGTTGTACCAATGAGTCTGGCAGTTCATCTTCACAATCAAGTCCACAAAGCTCCTGAAGTCAACTATGGAAGCTGAAAAGACTTGTCTTTATTAAACTTGCAGAACATAGGTGCCTTCTTTGATTAGTGGTGAACATGGGCAGGCCAGATGCAAATGGAGTTCGGGAAGACCGGGTGTCGGGGACTGGCTGGATGAGGAAGAGTGGTGGGCGCCAACTGCCCAAGAGCCCCCCAGGGAGGACATGGAAGCAGATGACTTAGACCCTGGATCGTGGTGGTGGGACACTGAGAAGCAGTCTGGAGAAGGGATGAGTTGGTGGTGCTACAAGCAGGAGGTCAGAAGAAGGAGGACCTTCCAGAATAGGGTTAGAGGCTGAGAGTTGTAGTGTGAGTGCAGACTCAGTGAGAGCCAGTGTGGTGTAGTGGTTAAGAGCGGTGGACTCGTAATCTGGTGAACCGGGTTCGCTTCTCTGCTCCTCCACATGTAGCTGCTGGGTGACCTTGGGCTAGTCACACTTCTCTGAAGTCTCTCAGCCCTACTCACCTCACATAGTGTTTGTTGTGGGGGAGGAAGGGAAAGGAGAATGTTAGCCACTTTGAGATTCCTTCGGGTAGTGATAAAGCGGGATATCAAATCCAAACTACTCCTCCTCCTCCTCCTCCTCCTCCTCCTTCTTCTTCATCTCAGAGAGGAGTCAGAGGTTGCCCTTGCTATCCAGCGGCAGGACAGTCCCAGTCCTGCTGGCTCTGCTCCCCAGTGAGAAACTTGAGGGTTACATCAGAGGCCAATAAGGAAGCTGGCAGCCAATGTCCAAGAACGAATCAAAGCTAAACTTGAAGAAACTTGTTGCTTAAATTTCTTATTCACTGGTGTCAATACTTTCTAAGGTCATTTTAAGATTACAAGGTATGCTTGGTGGGATATGCTTTATGCAGAGAAGCTGAAATTTTTATAGCACTACCTGACATTTTCAGAAGGTAAAATTTAAATTCTTTTGTTTTCCAGGAGCGGTTTACGTGCTTTTTAATCAAACATAGATTTACCAAGCTACATGTTGTCCAATCACAAAAAATAATAGCAAACTTGAATTCCTCACAGCCAGAAACATATTCTTAAGACCCCTCGCTGAAGAGCTTCATACCCTCCAACATTTCTCCAATGAAAATAGGGATATCCTATTCAATAATAATAATAATAATAATAATAATAATAATAATAATAATGTTATTATTTATGCATCACTCATCTGACTGGGTTGCCCCAGCCACTCTGGGTGGCTTCCAACATATATAAAAACATTAAACATTTAAAAAGACTTCCCTATACAGTGGTACCTCTGGTTACGTACTTAATTCGTTCCGGAGGTCCGTTCTTAACCTGAAACTGTTCTTAACCTGAAGCACCACTTTAGCTAATGGGGCCTCCTGCTGCCACCGTGTGATTTCTGTTCTCATCCTGAAGCAAAGTTCTTAACCCGAGGTACTATTTCTGGGTTAGCGGAGTCTGTAACCTGAAGCGTACCACTGTACAGGGCTGCCTTCAGATGTCTTCTAAAAGTTGTACAGTGGTACCTCTGGTGGCAAACGGGATCCATTCCGGAGCCCCATTCACAACCTGAGCAGAACGCAACCCGCCTCTGCACGTGCGTGGGTCGCGATTCGCCGCTTCTGCGCATGCACCAGTTACTTCCGGGTCGCCGCGGGACGCAACCTGAAAATCCTCAACCTGAAGCGATTTTAACCCGAGGTATGACTGTATAGTTGTATAGTTACTTATCTCATTGGCTTGGGGGTTGCATAACTGCCTACCCCTCAACATTTCTCTGGTGAAAATAGGGACGTCCTAAGGAAAAGCAGGGCATTCTGGGATCAAATCAGAAACCAGGATGGATTCTGTAAATCTGGACTGTCCCTGGAAAACAGGGACACTTGAAGGGCCCGGGGATCTGCAAAAATAAAGTTTCACCCCCTAAAATGGCACACCCTACTCCTGCATGATACCTTGGAGGGCCACTGCTAGTGCGTGTGGACAGTGCTGAACTGGATGGAGTAATGTTCTGATTCAGTATAAGGCAGCTTGCTATGTTCCTATGAGATAGCTTTGAGAAGAACAGGGGAGAACAAGGGGAAATTTATGTGCAAGCCTGAGCTACTGTAACTGAGGCTTGGCACAGATGCATCCCCTATAGAAAGCCTCAGAGGCTAAGCTGAGTATACAACTGGCCGTCGGGGAGGAGAAAAGGCTTCTTTGTGCAACCAGCATTTCATGAAAGCCCTGGAAGGAGCGAGTGCCCGCGCAACCAGAGTTTGGCCAGCGATGGGGAGGGAAGCATGTGGCCTAGTGATGGATCGCCGGGGAGCTGGTGTGCGAGGGCCGTGTGATTGAGGGCCCTGAGTGTTAACACATGGTTCCTCTATCAAAGCTCTGTATATGAAACTCAGCTGCTGGCGTGACAAGAAGATTTTGCGCCGTTAACACACACTTCATTAAAATACCAGCAGAAATCCAGCCCCGAAATCCCACAGTTTGTGTTACTTGATAAAACTCAATTTGCCCCTAATTATTGTTAGCATGGCTTTAAAATAATATTTTGCTAAAATAAATGTTTCTCTCTGACAAGTCAGAGCTGGCACTGTGAGCTGGAAAAGAAGGGGAGTTTCGAAGTGTAAGGGAAGGCTTGAGAGGTTGGCTTTGGCTTTCTCATTTTGCATGTTTTTCTTTTGGGGGGGAATCCTTTCCCTTCTTTCCTCTTTTTTCTTCATACATTTCCAGGGAGATGAAGAAATTTAAATAGGGAAAGGCCTTATTTTTAAATCTTTCACAAGATTCTGAGGCATTGAGGTTTCCCTGGGACCTTGAGATAGGACACTGGCCTGATGCTCTTTTTATGTTCAACATACCCGCTGGGGAATCGGGACCCGTGCTTCAGGAAACACTTTGTCTTGAATGTCCCTGTACTCAAAGATCTGCTAAAAATTTCCCTGCATTTAGTGTCATCACTGTTTCAGGAAAGATTAAAAGTAATCAGGAGCAGGGTCTTTTTCATGGTGGCACCCTCCCTGTTGAATTCCATTCCAAGGGAAGCCTGTACCATTAGCTTGCTTGAGACCTTCCAGAAACTCATAAGAGCCCTTCTTGTTTTAGAAAGAATTTGTGCAGACAGTTTGTGGATGGTGCTGTTTTTCAGAATCCATATTATTCCCTTCTCTCTGTGTTCAGTTTTAAGGACTGCTTTATTCTATCCTTGTAATAATGTAATCTCTGTTGATTAATCAACTCAGATTTCTTTAATCCACACACACACACAGGCGCACTCAACATTTTGATATCCTTTAAATCATCATTGAAACCCTTCCAGAGACGTTAGAGTTATTCTGGCATCTTTGTGAAGGTTAATTTAGGCATTCTGGAAGGATTTCAATAGTAATGAAAGAGGACAATAAAGTGAGTGAAGCTATTTCAGAAGCATTCCTGAAGGATAATGCTGGCATGCTTGCTGGAAAGATTTCAGTGTTAGGCTAGAGGGCAACAACATGATTCCTGAAATATCCCTGAAGGATAGCTTTTAATAATCTGGTAAGTATTTAAAACAGTCCTGATGCAAAAGTGAGCCTAGATGGCGTGCATCCCCACAAAGTTAATTTTCATCCTGCCAAATTACAAGGTAAGGCATCAAAAGGTCAACGTTTTCTACTAGAATAATAAACCATGAAAAAGGAGTGCCAAGCGAAGGGATGGATAACGTCATACTGTGACTGTATCCTAGGATCTGCATTTGACGCTGCCAGAATTTGGCAGCAAACCGCTACACACAGGGAATGGGTCTGTGCACTCACTCCTGGAATTGGTGGTCAAATTGTGAGGTTAGCTTTCTACCTCCTGGGATATATGGTAAAGGTAAAGGTACCCCTGCCCGTACGGGCCAGTCTTGACAGACTCTAGGGTTGTGCGCCCATCTCACTCTAGAGGCCGAGGGCCAGCGCTGTCCGGAGACACTTCCGGGTCACGTGGCCAGCGTGACAAAGCTGCATCTGGTGAGCCAGCGCAGCACACGGAAACGCCGTTTACCTTCCTGCCAGTAAGCGGTCCCTATTTATCTACTTGCACCTGGGGGTGCTTTCAAACTGCTAGGTTGGCAGGCGCTGGGACCGAGCAACGGGAGCGCACCCCGCCACGGGGATTCGAACCGCCGACCTTTCGATCGGCAAGCCCTAGGCGCTGAGGCTTTTACCCACAGCGCCACCCGCGTCCCATGCGCCACCCGCGTCCCATACCTGGGATATATGGGGCGACATTAAATAGATGCTTTCTCCTGCGGCAGGTGAGGGCCTTCACACCTTCTTAGCAAGCAGTTGCCCCACCTCCTCAGGCCTGGTACATCAAAGAGGTCATTGAGACCAGCAAGCTAGAAATCCCCAAAGGAGTGAACTCCTCCACAGAAGCGTGGTGGGTGGTGATACCAGGCCCCAAGAGTAATTCAGTAGGATTACTCCAAGGGATCCAAGGGATGCAGGTGGTGTTGTGGTCTAAACCACTGAGCCTCCTGGGCTTGCCAATCAGAAGGTCGGCGGTTTGAATCCCCGCGACGGGGTGAGCTCCTGTTGCTCTGTCCCAGCTCCTGCCAACCTAGCAGTTCGAAAGCACACCAGTGCAAGTAGATAAATAGGTACCGCTGTGGCAGGAAGGTAAACGGCATTTCCGTGTGCTCTTGTTTCCGTCCCGTTGTGACAGAAGCGGTTTAGTCATGCTGGCCACATGACAAGGAAAGCTGTCTGTGAACAAACGCCGGCTCCCTCGGCCTGAAAGTGAGATGAGCGCCACAACCCCATAGTCGTCTTTGACTGGACTTAACTATCCAGGGATCCTTTACCTTTACCAGGCCCCAAGAGTAATTCAGTACTGGGAATGTGCTCTTGGGCAGAACCTGAGATAAGAAGTGAAATCAAGGAAGCATCCAAAAGAAAAAAATGTTGTAGTAATGGGTGAATTCAATTACCCTCACATAGCGGGTGGCGCTGTGGGTAAAAGCCTCAGCGCCTTGCTACGACAGCAGCAAGAATTCTTTTAGCAAAGTATTGGAAGACACAAGAACTACCCACACTGGAAGAATGGCAGACGAAGGTGATTGACTATATGGGACTGGCAGAGATGACTGGCAGAATCCGTGACCAGGGGAAAGAGACAGTGGAAGAGGACTGGAAGAAATTTAAAGTATATCTTAAAAATTATTGTAAAATTGAGGAGTGTTAAGATGTTAAGGATCTGGGAAATAGAGAATTACAGCTGTAATCAATAAGTTAAAAAAGAACCTATATGAAAGTGAACTTGACAATTAGTTAACTGGAGGAGTTGCTGAAGAAATGTAAAACAAGGATGCAGAAAAGGGGAGGTATGGGGAAGTCCGAGAAGTAAGGTGCATGAAAATAAGATTATGAAATTATACATGTTTATATGTTTGTATGTTTTTGTTTTGTGTATTGTTTTGTTTTCATTATGTGTTTGGAAAATTAATAAAAATTTATTAAAAAAAAAAAAAAAGCCTCAGCGCCTAGGGCTTGCTGATCAAAAGGTCGGCGGTTCGAATCCCCGTGGCGGGGTGCGCTCCCGTTGTTCGGTCCCAGCGCCTGCCAACCTAGCAGTTCGAAAGCACTCCTGGGTGCAAGTAGATAAATAGGTACCACTTACTAGCGGGAAGGTAAAGGGCGTTTCCGTGTGCGGCTCTGGCTCACCAGAGCAGCTTTGTCACGCTGGCCACGTGACCCGGAAGTGTCTCCGGACAGCGCTGGCCCCCGGCCTCTTGAGTGAGATGGGCGCACAACCCTAGAGTCTGTCAAGACTGGCCCGTACGGGCAGGGGTACCTTTACCTTTTAGAATCATAGTACTGTAGAATTGGAAGGGACCCTAAGGGTCTTCTAGTCCAACCCACTGCAATGCCAGATTCCTGCCCACAGCCTTCCTTGAGTGGGTTTGAACAGCCAACCTTCTCCTTAACAGCCAGACACACTGACCCATTGCATCTCATTGGTGTTCCATCCTCTCCTGGCGCACCATACCCTAGAGTTAGGGGCGATCGGCGAGGCAGCCAAATTTGCTGATAATACTAAATTGTTTGGCCTTGTTAAAACAAAAGAGGATTGTGAAGGGTTCCAAAACGACCTCTCTAAATTGAGTGAAGGGGAGGTAAAAAGGCAAATCCAGTTCAATATAAACAAATGTAAAGTGATGTGTGTGAAGAAATAAATTTTCATTTCAAATATATGCTCACGGGGTCATCTGGCAGTGACTGACCAGGAACGAGAGCTTGGGGCCATAGGGGATAGCTCAGTGAAGGTGCAACAGCTGTGAAAAGGCATTTTCCATGGTAGGAAAGTTCATGTGAGCTTCTACACAATTGGTTTTTTTTTTAATGCAACCCTGTTCCCATCTGATCTCACTGTTTACAATCCCCTCCAAACCATGTTCATGTAATTCAGGATAACACTTCATGCATCTGATGAAATTGACTGTAGTCCATGAAAGTGCAAATAATAATAATAATAATAATAATAATAATAATAATAATACTTAAAAAGTTGTATTTAAGGTGCCACATTTAAGGTTTTCACATTTTGACAAGTAATAAACACTATGTTCTACGTAGCCTCCACATTGGGAGGGGGAGGCATTGTTCAGAGTCTAAGATCACCTGCAGATCACCACTGCAGATTCACACGGGAGAAAACTGTCGTTCGGGTAACCCCACATAGAGGTGCATTGCGATGGCTCATTGCAGGACAACTAAGTCACCATGTTAGCATGGGCAGATATGCTTTCTCCAGGGAAATTCAAGGGGCTGTTGTATGTGTAGAGAGAACTAGCCCAAGCACAGAGTAGATTAGGCCCTTGCTGCCCACATTATAACAGAGGGTAGTGGCATTTTGTGTGCACCCAGCGTTGAAGCAATGATTCTTCAACATCAACTTCGTTATACTGGTCATGTTGTGCGGATGCCTGATGATCGTCTTCCAAAGCAACTACTCTATTCCGAACTTAAAAATGGAAAGCGTCATGCTGGCGGTTAACAAAAGAGGTTTAAAGATTGTCTCAAGGCAAATCTTTTAAACATGTAATATAAACACCAACAATTAGGAAACACTTGCCTGCGAGCGCTCCAGTTGGAGAACAGCCTTTACCAAAGGTGTCATGGGCTTTGAAGACACTCGAACTCAGGACAGCTAGGGCATAGCTGTCAACTTTTCCCTTTTCTTGCGAGGAATCCTATTCAAAATAAGGGAATTTCCCTTTAAAAAAGGGAAGCGTTGACAGCTATGCACAAGGGAGAAACGTGCTAAGAGGAAGACACGCTTGGCAAACCCTCACCATGACCTACTCCTGCCCAGAAACCTATGTCCCCACTGTGGAAGGACGTGTGGATCCAGAATTGGCCTCCACAGTCACTTACGGACTCACTGTTAAAACCGTGTTTATGGAAGACACTCTTACTTGGCTACGAGTGATCGCCAAAGAAGAAGAAGAAGCACCCACAAATGAGCCTTAATGGGCTCAGTCCCTCTGTGCAGCTTCATCTGAGCTTCATGTATCTCAGGATTGGGGAACCTGTGGTCCTTCTGCTTTTGCTAGACTACAGCTCACATCAGCCTTGATCATTGGCCATGCTTCCAAGTGCTAACTGGAGCTGAAATCCAATGATTATCTGGAGGGTCACAGGCTCCTTCTCCATGCTATTCCCTATCCCAAAGTGAAGCACTAGGAAGTCTCATAAGTGTCAATGGAGGTAGTAGCATGCTCAGAACTCTGCCCCCTATGAAAATCATCAGGACCTAAATTGGGGGCCAGATTTGAGGTGGATGGGGCATAACTGATGTATCGATTGCAGACTCAAATTTCTCTTTGCCTTTACGAAACGGGAGCTGATGGGTCCCAACCGTGAGCTTCATTTGCATAGGGCAGAGAGGAAAGATTAGATTTATCAGCATTTTGTAAAGGAATAGATGTCCTTGAAGAACAGCCCTCAGAGAGAAGGGGTCAAACCGTAAAGGTAGCGGCATTAATCATCTTCACCACTTCAAAGGAGGAAGAATAAATAAATAAACACTGCCGCATCATGATCCTGTATCAAAGGGTTATTCTGGGTCGCATCCACATTAAACATAATCATAAGGCTGTCAAGAGCAATGACACAGAGGTGTTTTTTACAAAATAACTGGAAGCATATCACCTTAAGCTAAACTATATAATAACGCTTTCCAAAAAAATAAGGAGAGCAAATATTGCAACTCCAAGCGTCTGAAAGGCTCAGAGTAGTCTTTGACTTGACCTCTACTCAGCTGAATTTATTTATTTTGTTCTATTGTGGTGTAAAAGCTCGCAGCAGAGGAGTCTTTCTACGAAAAGGACCACCCAATGTAGCAGAAGCTGCCAACATGGCGCTCACAGCTGCCCATGTGCTCTGCAGTACCTCCTATGGCACCCGTGACATGTCTCACTGAATATCCCTGCAAAAATACATAACGCAAAAGAGACTGCTTGCTCTCCCTGCTCAGTTCCTGTTTGCACTGGTTTCCCCCCTCTCTGCCCTGCATTAAACACACCCACGGTCCACAGGATGCCACGGAATGGAGGCTCCATATCTGCCCCATTCTGAACAGAGGAGAGGTGCTAAAAGCTTCTGTCTGAGAGCGAGCATGGCAATGGCTGGTGCATCGTTGCTCCCTGTTTATTGGAAGAGGGTGCATGCTTGCACCATTTTGTGGACATGTCTTCTCTCCTGCTCTTATAGATGGGGCAGTTGCTTTGTGACTTGAAGTGAAGGACATGGGGCAGGAATTGATATTGCAGGTGAGCTGCGCACTAGTGAGCTGCAAGCAAGCTGCCGGCCAGCTCTCTGGAGGCTCCTTTTATTGACACAGTATGCAAACCCAGGCAGATACATTTTGGGCTATGACCTTTATACATCTTCCAGTCCTGAGATCGTGGGGTGGTACAAAGTTATTTTGGCTCCTGTTTCCACCGCGTCATTTTCCCCTTGCACAATGTATGACGAAGGAGACAAAGGTCACAGATGGGGCACGGCAGACTACTAAGGCTGCAAAAGGTTAGACAGAGGGCAAGATGTTCAGACAGCTGTGGCTTTATCTGTGAGGGGGAGTGTGCCCCGCACCCCAAGGTCATGCATGTAGACAGCTGAGGCTGCCTGTGGGCGGGGAGTGTGCTCCGCACCTAGCGATCATTCCTACATGACTGGTGCCCTCTTTCCCAAATCTCCAGCTGAGCCCACTGGCCCAAAAAAGTTGCTAAGAAGAAAAGAAAAGGCAAAACCTGCCCTCCAGAAGCTCTGGGACTCCCATCGTACCTGACCACTAGCCATGCTGGCTGGAGCTGTTGGAAGTTGGAATCCCCCAGCATCTGGAGCATTGCAGATTCTCTGTCCCTGACTCACCTCCAAATTTCCTGTCATGTTTTCAACACTGACATTCTTCTCTATGAAGAAACAGTGTGGTATTCTTATCGTTACAATTAGTAGTTGTTGTTGTTGTTTAGGCGTTTAGTCGTGTCCGACTCTTCGTGACCCCCTGGACCAGAGCACGCCAGGCACTCCTGTCTTCCACTGCCTCCCACAGTTTGGTCAAACTCATGCTGGTAGCTTCGAGAACACTGTCCAACCATCTCGTCCTCTGTCGTCCCCTTCTCCTTGTGCCCTCCATCTTTCCCAACATCAGGGTCTTTTCCAGGGAGTTTTCTCTTCTCATGAGGTGGCCAAAGTATTGGAGCCTCAGCTTCAGGATCTGTCCTTCCAGTGAGCACTCAGGGCTGATTGCCTTCAGAATGGATAGGTTTGATCTTCTTGCAGTCCATGGGACTCTCAAGAGTCTCCTCCAGCACCATAATTCAAAAGCATCAATTCTTCGGCGATCAGCCTTCTTTATGGTCCAGCTCTCACTTCCATACATCACTACTGGGAAAACCATAGATTTAACTATACGGGCCTTTGTTGGCAATGTGATGTCTCTGCTTTTTAAGATGCTGTCTAGGTTTGTCATTGCTTTTCTCCCAAGAAGGAGGACTTTTTTAAATTTTGTGACTGCTTCCTCCTTCCTCACCATCCCCTTTCCTTTTGTGCTGTACCTTTTAGCTTGTAACCTACAAGCAGGGACTTGCCTTATTCCTGACCTTCGTAAACTGCTCTGGGAGCCCATTTTGGCTGAAGAGCAGGATAAAAATGCTTCAGATAAACAAATCCTATTGCTTTCAATGAGGGTTGCTCCTGTGCAGGCACATATACAGGACTGTGCTGTAAATCTCTCTCACTGACATAACTGGGATTCAACCGTGTTTTGACTTTGGCTCAATTTCCCCCATAATTCAGATCTAATTCGATCCCTTCCCATTTCTTTCAAAACAGATGAATACATGCAACAGTTGGAACACTGTAAAAACAAAACTCAGCAATCTATTTCTATCCAGGAATGCTGATTACAATATAAAGAAGCAACACTTGCCAAGATCTTACACTACTTTGGAATAAGTCAGAGGAAACTGAATCAGATGGGAACTGTCTTTTCTTAGTTTGCCTGTTGGTTAGTTTCCCCTGGGAAAGAATCTATGTATGTTTGTCACATGCCAAGAAATTGGGAATCAGCTTAGCCACAAACTGTACTTGCACATCGACTTTTCTTGCTTTTTTTAATCACTCACTGACCTCCCTCCAGCCCACACTGCTGAGCAAGGCACCATCATTCTCATTTTCCTTGACTACTTTCCCACATGATCATTCCAAGTGTGTCTCAGCTATCAATGTATTTTGGAAATTTTCTAAACATTGCTTTCATCCAAACAGATTATATGACTGCATACATACACACACAAAAAAATTCAAATACCAATCCAATTTTGAAACAAAAATAAATACCACATAATAACAACGGAGAAATAATAAGCTACAATTTATTGAACCAGCTACAACTGTTCATGAAGAGGCAAGAGTATTGTTAGCCCAGAAATAGAAGCAAGAAGAAATTCTGACGAAAGAAGAAAGGCAGATGAAATTAATGGACTATGCAGAATCGGACAAAGTGACAGGAAGGATTCGAAACCTGCAGGACCAGAGATTTACAGAAGATTGGAAGAAGTATATGAATTATTTGAATAGCAGCTGTAATCAACAAATTACGCTAGCAGGACTACAAGAAGTTTTGTAAGGAGAAATATACGAAGTGTTGCAAAGTAGAAAAAGATAGAGATATTGGGTATGAGTTTGAAATGTAATAGGGAAAATAAGAAATGCATACTAAGAGATTAGATTGGAAAAATTTCAGACAAGACTGATGGAAGTCAAAAAAACTGAATAAGATGTAAAAGTATGTTTAATTACTGTTGAAATTGATATGTTAAAAAACTAATACAAATTTATATATTAAAAAATAACCAGTTCATGAAACATGGGCAAATAAAAAGGTATTAAGTTGATGCCTAAAAAGGAATACAGTGTCAATGCCAATCCTTAGGGAGAGTTTTCCAAAGCTGTGGGGCCACTACTGAAAAGGCCCTCTCCTTCGTGGATGTATAATACACCTCTCCTGCAAGTGAAATTCGGAATAGGGTCTCATCTGATGATCCTGATGCACAGGTTACATGAGATATGTCTTCATCAGGCATTTGGGTCCCATGCAATTTAGGATTACAAAGGTAAGCACTATCACCTTGATACCGTTTAAGGATATGTTTTAAAACTCTTCTACAAGTTCTGCAGAATTAGGTAGTTGTATTCTGGATTGTGCGTATGATATTTCAGCCTGCAGATGTGGTGATGGATGGTGGTGTGTGTGTGTCAAAGCCATATAAGGCTTCATTGCAGGTGCAGCCAATGTGGTGCTCTCCAGATGTTGCTGAACTACAACTCCCATCATCCCTGCCCATTGACCATGCTGGCTGGGGCTGATGGGAGTTGTAGTCCAACAAACCTCTAGTGAGCACCACGTTGGGCATCCTTACTTTAGAGTTCAGAATGGTGCCCAGATTTGCATGAGAAGCCAATAAAGTTGTTTCAGAACTGGCAAGACATGTCCTGAATAACACTCAGCAGCCTAAGGGATGGGCTGGCATTTCTGAGAAGACTTCAAAGGCAGCCCCACACGCAACACATCATCGTAGTCAAGCCTGGAGAGGGTTTTCTCACTCTTCCTCTCTTCTTACCAGTTCCAGGCATTTCCACTGTGGCATATGACGCATGAGTGGTGTCGCTACGTAGGGTGCATGTGTGGTGTCGCTACGTAAAGTGCATGTGTGTGACACCGCGCATGCATTGTACGTAGCGGTTTGCTGCTGGCGCCGCCCGAGCACCGTACAGATGGTGGCTTGATCCTCTGCTCGTGGCTGCAGCGGCGATGGAAGGATCCCACTGCCGTCTGTATGGCGCTTGAGTGGTTCCAGCGGCAAACCACTACGTACAGCACATGTGTAGTGTTGCTACATACAGCGCATGCATGCGACACTGCGCATGCATTGTACATATTGGTTTGCTGCCAGCACTGCTCAAACGGCGTGCGGACGGTTGCGGGATCCTCTGCTCGTGGCTGCAGCCGCGAATGGGGGATCCTCCAGGGCAAGTACCCCGCAGGGTGCCTTCTTGTCACCCCCCCCCCAGATATGGCACCTGGGGCACACCGCTCCCCATTGCGACACCACTGGCAGGATACAGGCCATATTGAAACGGGCAGTTACATCCCAGAAAAAGCACATATTAAAAGAGTCCCCAAGAGGGATGTTAAGAATTCATTGTGAAGCAAGTGCTTATGTCATAGAATCATCATCATCACCATCAGTTTTATTTGTACCCCGCCCTCCCCAGCCAAGACCGGCCTCAGGGCGGCTAACACCAGGTATAAAAACAATGGATTGAAATACAACTCAGAAACAAGATTAAAATACAACATTAAAATGCAGCCTCATTTCATTAGGAACTCAAAGCAAAAACTTTTTTGGGGATGAAAACATCAAGTCTTCACCAAGGCCAACTATCCAGACTGGTCCTACGTGGGCCAGAATAAAGCCAGGGAAGTCCCCAAATAGGAGTTCCATCACAGAAGGAGAAAGGAAAAAGGAAAGAGGAAAGAGGGGGAGGGGATCAAGTTGATTCCAAGCCAAAGGCCAGGCGGAACAACTCTGTCTTACAGGCCCTGCGGAAAGAAATCAGATCCTGCAGGGCCCTGGTCTCATGAGACAGAGCGTTCCACCAGGCCCAGTGTTGAAAAGGCCCTGGCTCTGGTTGAGGCTAATCTGACTTCCTTAGGGCCCGGGACCTCTAGGGTGTTGCTATTTATGGACCTTAAGGTCCTCCGTGGGGCATACCGGGAGAGGCGGTCCCATAGATATGAGGATTGGAAGGGACTCCAAGGGTAATGTAGTCCAACCCCTTGCAATGCAGGAATCTCAGCTAAAGCATCCCTGACAGGTGACCATCCAACCTCTGCTTGAAAACTTCCAAGGAAGGAGAGCCCACCACCTCTTGTGTGAGTCTGGTCCACTACTGAACAGCTCTTACTGTCAGAAAGTTTCCCCCAAATGTTTAGTTGGAATCTCTTGTAATTTGAAGCATGTTCCCAAGCATGTTCCCAAACATGTTCAACATGGCTCCGTACGGCTCGAGAAAGTAGATGGTACTACATGCTATGTAAGAAGGTGAGGACAATCTTTTGGGTAATCAAATCAGGGGGAAATATCTTAATGGCGCCCAAAGCATGAAAGCAAAACCTTATTTGAGAGAACACTGGATTTGCCTTATGTACACAACCCTCTGCCTAAACTCTAAATCCTGAGCTTCTTGTGGGGAATAAAGTATGTTTTTAGTGGCATCCGAAAATGGCCCTGCGGTTTAGTGGGTCAGTATATTTGGCTCTCAAAACAAAACTGATGGTGTGAGTCTCTTCTGGAGGTCGCTGTTCCAGAGGCTCCACATCTCAGATGTAAAATCCCGACAAAAGGGCAAAACCCCAAAACACTGTAAAGCAATGCCTTTCATATCTACTTTACCAATCTCCTCTTCAGAAATAGAGACTCCTATGAGCCTCAGGTCTGTTTGAGGAACAAAATCTCTTTGCCTCGGCCTCTTCTGTTGCATTAGGGTGCCTTGTGTTCTATTTGTGGACTGATCCGGTGAATCTAATTCTGAGCTGTTTAAGTGTGCAAGAATTCTAGGAGTGTGCAAGAATTATTATTTTCCTTTAGTTGCTTCAATCGTTTTCTCTGTTAAAACCTCATTTAGTTATTCATTCATTCGTCAGTCAACCCACAGTTATTTTCATTAACATGCATATTCACTTCTGTTTCCCTTTGCTTTCAATGGGAGCCAAACCTGCTCTTCTGCTGCTTGTAACTTCTGAGTTTTCATTCTACTATCACTTCAAACAGTCCAATGTGCCAAGTTTCAGACAGAGAGCAAAAAGAGGCCCTTATTTAAAAGCATTCTTTTTCAAAGCACAAAGTTGTGACCTGGCTATGCTGTGGTTTCATATGTTGCATCTTCAACCAGGTCTTCTTGCAGAGGGAGTGGGATTGATTCAGGTCAAGGTCAGCATCATTATCCATGTGTTGTGTGTGTGTGTGTGTGTGTGTGTGTGTGTGTGTCTTGTATATATGTTTGTGTTTGAAAAGTTGGTTTGAAAAGTTTGCAGACCCATCAAAGGCTCAAACAGTATATTTTATCAGAATCAGTATAAATAAACTTGTAACTCAAGTATTTATCGGTGCATGTATATTACCATAAATAAAAGCAACTTGTGCAGTTTACAATGGCCTCCTCTGGGTGTTCACACTGTCCTCTGTGCTCCACAACACAATGTTTGAGACATATCATTGGTTTTGTTATCTTCATGGGAGGCTCTTCTCTCTATCCCTCCTCCCTCACGGTCATGCTTGGACAGGGCCTTTTCGGTGGCTGCTCCCATACTTTGAAACTCCCTCCCTAGAAAAGCTAGACTGCCTCCCTCCTTGTCCTTCTGCCAGCAGATGCAGACTTTCTTGTTCCAAAAGGCTTTTGGGAACTGACTGCTTTTAACGAAAGGGCTGGTGCTGTGCTGTTTTTACTGTAATTATTTTCATATTTTATGTTTGTAGATTTTATATATGCATATCGTTTAAATTCTAAAGGTAAAGGTACCCCTGCCCATATGGGCCAGTCGTGTCCGACTCTAGGGTTGTGCGCTCATCTCACTTAAGAGGCCGGGAGCCAGCGCTGTCCGGAGACACTTCATATATATGCATATCGTTTAAATTCTATTGGTGTTTAATTGTTTTCTATGTTTTCAGTAGCTTTTATCTGTAAGTTGCATTGAGTCCCATTAGGGGAAAAGGTGGGCTAAAGGTAGGTTTGCTTCCAGACTGGATCTACATAGATATAAAAAACACTATGGAAATGCTATGAAAAAAAGTTATAAAAATATATGTGCAATTTGCCATTGAGCTCTACCGCGCCATCTGGTGTCTCATTTTTATAATGCACTTACAACGTTATAATTACAGCTGTGTAGCTGATTTCCTAAAAGGGATGCGGATGGCGCTGTGGTCTAAACCACAGAGCCTAGGGTGTGCTGATCAGAAGGCCGGCAGTTCAAATCCCCATGATGGGGTGAGCTCCCGTTGCTCGGTCCCTGCTTCTGCCAACCTAGCAGTTCGAAAGCACGTCAAAGTGCAAGTAGATAAATAAGTACTGCTCCGGCAGGAAGGTAAATGGCATTTCCATGCTCTGCTATGGTTCGCCAGAAGCGGCTTAGTCATGCTGGCCACATGACCCAGAAGCTGTCTGTGGACAAACGCCGGCTCCCTCGGCCTATAGAGTGAGATGAGCGCGCAACCCCAGAGTCATCCGCGACTGGACCTAACGGTCAGGGGTACCTTTACCTTTACCTTAGCCGAGTTCCTAGATAGCTTTCCAAACAGCAACAGCAGCAGAAAGACAGCCACTAAAACTGGAAACGAGATAATTTTTCTACTTGCATGCTTTTTTTAATTATTCATTTATTATTACATTTATATTTCATCTTTCCAAGAAGCTCAGTGCTTTCTCCTTTCTCCTCACAAAAGCCCTGTGTGATAGGTTAGGTTGAGCAACTGTGACTGTCTCAAGGTCACCCATTGAGCTTTGTGTTTGAGTGAGGGTTACAGCCCTGTTCTCCCAGGTCCTAGTCCAACATTCTAACCACTGCACCAGCAGGGAATGTGCTCCTTAGTGACTTCAGACAAGGAGCAGGTCATGGGTGGAGGACAGTGACATCATCACCAAGTGCCTGAGGATTCTGCCTGCTGGTGCCGGCCTTGATTGGAATGCGCCATCACCGCTTGGGATTTTCACATAAAAAAATTAAGTCTCCCTGTGCAGTTAGGAGGCATCTTGCAGGGAAGGGAACAAAATAAAAAAGCAATTCTTTTTGGCAAAGTGGTTTATTTATTTAATGCTCTTAAAATCTCAACTCAATGGGACCACAAGGACTTTGTGGAATAAAGCAGAGAGACGAAAAAGAACACCCGACTGTTTGTTTTTGTTTTGTTTCGAAATTGAATTTTTTGTTTTATAGTGATGATTTGCTGGGTGTGGAACTTTTGCTTTAAAAAGAGACACTTTTTTAAAAAGGAGAAAAGAAAAAAGGAAGTGGCTGTTTATTCAGTTCCTGGGAAAATATCGATATGCTTGCTGGTATTTATTCAGCTGAGCTGTTAGAATAGGACTTGCATCCCAGACTGGGTCAGCATTTTCTCTGCGACTGGGTGGGTTAGGGAAATTGCTCTCGAAGGGCATTTGAGGCTTCGGCTGGCTCTTGCCTCAGCCGGATTCGTAATGTGAATGTAAAACCTATATTGGGAGTAGGGGATTGGAATCTTTTTAAAGTTGGATGAAGTGACTTACTTAAAGTTAGATGGAGCAGCTGCACTATATATATGTAGAATTTTAAAGCTATTTATTTTATACTGGAAATTAAGGAATATCATACAGAGAGAGACACTGGCTGTTGGCTGCTGATGTTCCATGAGATAAAAATGTCCAATCACCAGAGTAGGGATGACAAAGAAAGAAAGCTGAGCCATCAAGTAGTGTGATTGCATGTGTGAATCAGTCTTGGGTTAGGGGTCAGGAAAACAGGTGGTTAGAGCTGGACCATAAAGAAGGCTGAGCGCCAAAGAATTGATGCTTTTGAATTATGGTGCTGGAGGAGACTCTTGAGAGTCCCATGGACTGCGAGAAGATCAAACCTATCCATGCTGAAGGAAATCAGCCCTGAGTGCCATCTGGAAGGACAGATCCTGAAGCTGAGGCTCCAGTACTTTGGCCACCTCATGAGAAGAGAAGACTCCCTGGAAAAGACCTTGATGTTGGGAAAGATGGAGGGCACAAGGAGAAGGGGACAACAGAGGACGAGATGGTTGGACAGTGTTCTGGAAGCTACCAGCATGAGTTTGACCAAACTGCAGGATGCAGTGGAAGACAGGAGTGCCTGGCGTGCTCTAGTCCATGGGGTCACAAAGAGTCGGACACGACTAAACGACTAAACAACAACAACAAGAAAACATGGAGAGAAGACAGTTCCAATGACTTAGGCAATGAAGTCCAGACCCATTTTCTGTAAGACAAGTTAGCACAATTTGTCCCTTTGCCAAGGAACTACACTGGAGGCCCTGTCTGACCCATAATTTCTACCCTATGGCTAACCACTCATTAGTTGCCTTGCAGTGGACCATACAGCCACAGATTACTATGATTAAGAAGCTACATAAACAGACACACGGAGGGGGCAAACAAAACAAATGTTTGCTTCCACTTTGAGGCAAAGGCAGAGGTCAAAGAGAGAGGTCCACAAACATCAATTCCCAAGTCATGAGAGAATAGCTTGGAACAGCCTTACCAGTGATTTCTATATGTTTGTTTTTATCAGTGGCTTTCTTCATAACAAGCTCGTTCCCATCACCAGGCTCACGTTGGGACTGGATGAGATGAAATCTAGCAACCAGAAACCCACATTAGTTTGCTGGCCCTCATAATTATGTGTATGTGTTCTGAATTCAAGGCTGTCATCCACAGAGGGCAAAAAATCACTCCTTTTCCCAGGTAGGCAAAGGTAGTCTTGATTCAAATATTTGAAATACATAAAATGCTTTTGTTCAACACATGTCCTTCCTTATATTTCATTATCCTTCCCATTTCCATACATCCATGTCAACATGATTCATTTAACTATTTTACATCGTGCCTTGCAACACTTTCCCTGTTTCTTGTCTGTCTAGTGTATTAATTAATTACATTATGACTCAGTCTCACTGTGTGCATATCTCAGCCGAAATAATACGGGTCGGGTCAATTACAGCAGGACGCTCTAGAAGAATCGAAACCGAGATCGTTTATCATAATGTTAGCTCTGCTCTTGGACTTTGTTTTGTTATACATCTACTGTTAAAAGCACACAGCTATTTCATTAACAGGACGTAAATAGAACGCAACATTCAGGCCACAATCCTGAGCTTCTTCCTTGTGACTTCAAAGAAAATTCTTGAATTCCATGAGGCAGCAAAGAAAGCACTAAGGATGGAGTTTTCTAAAAAAAATCTCATCATCAACCTGTACGGTAGGATCACTAGGATCACGGCAACATCACTGCTTCATTCGCATTTAGCCTTTTCCATTGGAAAGAAATGATTGATGCTCAAAAGCCAGCAGCTGGCTTTATTTGGGGGGAAATGTCTACAACCACTTCTGAATATTTTCTTTAAAAAAAAATACAGCAAATACTTAACTGGTTGTCCTGCTAATATTTATAATTGTTCTTAATCTGTGCCTTCGCCACCCTGCCCCCCAGTGTTATTTTTCTTGAGGTTTAGGAGAAAGACATGCAACATAAGTTATATTGTATAAAATGTGTGTTTCAACGTGTTGATGTTATGTCATGTTATAATAGTTTATACAGAGCTCTTCCCATCTGTTTGACAAATGGCCCAGAATAC
The DNA here is from genome assembly GCF_964188315.1 of Podarcis muralis. Taxonomy (NCBI): domain Eukaryota; kingdom Metazoa; phylum Chordata; class Lepidosauria; order Squamata; family Lacertidae; genus Podarcis; species Podarcis muralis. The sequence continues at coordinate 14,132,698 of NC_135663.1, forward strand.
TCTCCCACACAACTTCTTAAACTCAACACCAGCAATACATCATCAGCGACGCATCTCTCTTCAGAAGTAAGCCACACAGGGCTTTCTCCCCAGTAAGTGTCTATAGCTTTTTGGGCCACCCCACCCACATGGGCCAACTTGGACTGGTGGGTAGGACCAGGGATGGTAAATGAGCAACACTGAACCTCCGGCTTTCTTCAGCAATTTTCCATTGGGAGTCCACTTGCACCTCCAAACCAAACACAATCGATCTGCTCCCCATCGGCTGATGGGCAGGGAGCTCAAACTTGCTTTCTCCAGGGATCAGCTTTGTGAGCAGCTGAGCCAGCTGCATCTCTACCTGGCCTGCATCTGATGTCACCAATGATGAGGCAGGTGGGCATGGTTTGAAGAAAACCTCCCGGCTGGCCAAATTTGGCCCATGGGCCAAAGATACCCGTCCCCTGGTTTATAGAAATGAACAATGCATGCATGGCAAGTTGTGGAGTGTGGATTTGTGTACTGGGTCTGACCTCTTCTGTGTCACTGTGAACTTTCAGCACACTTGGGAGTCAACACCTATCAGTACTTTTGTGAAGCTAAGCTAGTGGTTGTGTTGTTTATAGCATGGTGTCTTTGGGAACAGACGTAGGTGAGAGTGAGAGCATCTGTGCTGGTTCAATCCCCAATATCTCTAGGTAGAGCTGAGATGGAGGTCTTCCTGAAGCTCTGGACAGCTGCATGCAGCCATTGTGGACAAGATTATTATTATTATTATTATTATTATTATTATTATTATTATTTATACACTGCCCTTCATCCAAAGATCACAGGGCAGCTTGCAACACAAAACCACAAAATGCTTAACATATCTCTACAGTGGTACCTCGGGTTACAGACGCTTCAGGTTACAGACACTTCAGGTTACAGACTCCGCTAACCCAGAAATATTACCTCGGGTTAAGAACTTTGCTTCAGGATGAGAACAGAAATTGTGCTCCGGCGGTGTGGCAGCAGCAGGAGGCCCCATTAGCTAAAGTGGTGCTTCAGGTTAAGAACAGTTTCAGGTTAAGAACGGACCTCCGGAACGAATTAAGTACTTAACCTGAGGTACCACTGTAAAAGCAATGACCCCCACCCCAAAGACACATTTTAAATGCCAGATTGTTTAACAGCCAGTATAAGGGGGCGAAGGGCGGTCTACCCTGGGTGCCATCCGGGGGGTGACATTGCGGCTGCCCCCGACCCCAGGCCGCTTGCCGCTAGCTGCACACACCCCAGGACGTGTGCTGTTTGCTGCACACACCCCGATGCGCCCCACACCCCACACGGACGGTGCACCACACCCCCTGGGAAGCGCACCAGCCACGCCCCCAGATGTACACCCCTCCCGGTGCCAGAGCAGGTAGCTTTGCAACTGTAAGGGGCCTTCCTTTCTTCCTTTGTTCTTATGAGCAAATATAAACCAATAGCCCCGCCCCCCAGTTCCCCGATGGCTCTTTCCCTCACTTTCAGCTTACTTCGGTTTCTGGTTGACCCATTCATTCCCATACAAATAATGATAATAATCATGGGTCGAAACAAATGTATCAACGCTCAGTGTCCTGGTAGTTAGACAGGACACCTCACAGGAGTCTGGGCATGGGTATGGGATAAATAATGGAGCAAGAAATGAATTAAGGATAGATAGAAAGTAATTGAAATGTAGCCTGGGCAGCAAGACTTGATCGCCTTCCATGTCCATGGGATTTTTATTATTAGAGATTGTAATTTTGCCTCCACAAAAGCCCATTAATTACCTTGCCAAATTCTTTACCAAGGGAAGATGCAGGAATTGAAGGGCTGTTCCCATCAGGGGGTCAAAGATCTTCCTGCCTTCATTTACTATTTAAACACTAATTTCCCTAAAAGGGGGGGGGGGATTTGCACAATGTAGGGTAAGATACCATTTAATCTTTGTGTTAACCGTCCACTTCTGTCTCAGCCAGGGCTTTCCCTCCCCCCCCCCAGCTCTCAGGTGGGCACCACTGCCATTATAAGAGGACAAAGGTAAGTTCCAGCACCTCTTTTTCTAGAAAAATAGTGCTGGTCTCAGCAACGACTTTGCTGGCTTGGTGATGCCCACAGAGTGGAAGATGGCAGGATCCTCAGTGATCTGCTCTACAGGGAGCTGGCTTCAGGCACCAGGCCTGTTGGCACACCAACTCTGTGTTACAAAGATGTCTGTTAATGTGGCATGAAGTCTAGCATTGTCAACCCTTCCATGTGGGAATTCCTTGCAGACGACTGCAGTGCCTGGAGACAGACAGACAGGCTGTGTATCCACAGCAGTGACCAGAGGAGGAATGATCCCTGGGAGAAGCGCGGAGAGAAGAAATGCCATGGTGCGCCTGCAGCAGCACAACTGGATGCCTTCATCTGCCCCACCTGCAACAAAACATGTCTCTCCTGTATTGGTCTCTACAGCCCAGTGCCGGATTTAAAGGTAAAGGTAAAGGTACCCCTGCCCGTACAGGCCAGTCTTGACAGACTCTGGGGTTGTGCGCCCATCTCACTCAAGAGGCCGGGGGCCAGCGCTGTCCGGAGACACTTCCGGGTCACGTGGCCAGTGTGACAAAGCTGCATCTGGCGAGCCAGAGCCACACACGGAAACGCCGTTTACCTTCCCACTGGTAAGCGGTCCCTATTTATCTACTTGCACCTGGGAGTGCTTTCGAACTGCTAGGTTGGCAGGCGCTGGGACCGAGCAGCGGGAGCGCACCCCACCGCAGGGATTCGAACCGCCGACCTTTCAATCGGCAAGCCCTAGGCGCTGAAGCTTTTACCCACAGCGCCACCTGCGTCCCTGTGCCGGATTTACGTATAAGCTAAACAATCTATAGCTTAGGGCCCCACTCTCTTCGGGGGCCCCCCAAAAAATTAAAGGAAAAAACGCCTGGATGTACATTTCCAAAATATAAGATTAAAAAAACCAAATAAAATAAAACTTACATACAGCAACAGTGTTTTGTGTTGTGTAGGCGCCTATGATGTAAGTACAGTGGTACCTCTGGTTACGAACTTAATTTGTTCCGGAGGTCCGTTCTTAACCTGATATCCGTTCTTAACCTGAGGTACCACTTTAACTAATGGAGCCTACCGCTGCCACGGTGCAATTTCTGTTCTCATCCTGAGGTAAAGTTCTTAACCCGAGGTACTATTTCTGGGTTAGCGGAGTCTGTAACCCAAAGTGTTTGTAACCCGACGTGTTTGTAACCCGAGGTACCACTGTAATGGGCCCTGCCTGCTAACCTGCTCCCTAAAATATCACTGGTTTGCTCATTTCTATATATAGGGTGCCTAGATTCTGCATGGACTGGTTGCATGGCAACAGGTGCAAATGGCTCTAGATACCTATTAGGTCCATAAATTACCACATGGCATATACAGTGGTACCTCAGGTTAAGTACTTAATTCGTTCCGGAGGTCCGTACTTAACCTGAAACTGTTCTTAACCTGAAGCACCACTTTAGCTAATGGGGCCTCCTGCTGCTGCCGCTCCGCCAGAGCACGATTTCTGATCTCATCCTGAAGCAAAGTTCTTAACCTGAACACTATTTCTGGGTTAGCAGGGTTAGCTTCAGAACCTGAAGCATATGTAAGCTGAGGTACCACTGTATTCAACACACACACAAACAGCGACAATTTTATTGTTGACAAAGGACAACTGGACATATAAAGGGCCCAATTACCTTCAGTAGCTTAGGGCCTCCTCAAACCTAAATCTGGCCCTGCTACAGCCACAGCAGGTGCTGTAATTCTCCAGCAGTTTGACTTCACCTGCAAAGGTGCACTCTTCCACTGTGTCCCGAGACAGACGGATGCCATCATGCTCTCCATCGTGCTGGCTGTTGCTTTAACACCAACACACATAAGTGATCTTTCCTGAACCATGCAGAGACAGGGAACCTTTGAGGCTCCAAAAGCCCTAGAATACAGGAGCTCCCATCATCCCTGACTATTGAACATGCAGCTTGGGACTGATGGGAACTGTGGTCCAATGACATCTAGAGGACAATGCCCACTATGTTGTTGTTGTTTAGTCGTTTAGCCGTGTCCGACTTTTTGTGACCCCATGGACCAGAGCACACCAGGCACTCCTGTCTTCCACTGCCTCCCGCAGTTGGTCAAACTCATGCTGGTAGCTTCAAGAACACTGCCCAACCATCTCATCCTCTTTCGTCCCCTTCTCCTTGTGCCCTCCATCTTTCCCAACATCAGGGTCTTTTCCAGGGAGTCTTCTCTTCTCATGAGGTGGCCAAAATATTGGAGCCTCAGCTTCAGGATCTGTCCTTCCAGTGAGCACTCAGGGCTGATTTCCTTAAGAATGGAGAGGTTTGATCTTCTTGCAGTCCATGGGACTCTCATGTCCTTTCCCTCCATTTGCACAGCTATTCATACCACCTTGCTTGAGATACTTCTGACAAGGGACAGTGGCCTCCTGTGTTCCATGCAGGATCTCATATACGCTGAGCAAGCAGGTGGCAAAGGCGGAGAGGATGCTGGAGAAGGCAGAATCATATGTGCAGAAATGAGTGCGGAACCGTGATTTGTTCCATTTCTGTGTCTGTGGTCCTTTGGCATGACGAAAAGTTGGGTGTGCACACAAGCCGAGAGGCAGATCAAAAAGCCATGGCGTCAAGACGCTAATCGTAGCAAACAATCACACCTAAATAAAACAGGTTTTTTTATTGCCTGCTGGAAAAGGGAAAAGTCACAGATCTGTTGCACTGCACCTTCATTTAAACCTTGGTGGGCCCTTGTCAAATAGATGCTAGGACTGCCTGAAGATTCTCAGTGACAGATCTTGAAAAGCCATGAAGCTATATATCAGGTATGGGGAACACACCTACAACTGACAGGCAGCCTCTGAAAGGCTCCCCATGAGGCAATGCGGCTTGGGGGAGGAGGAAGTCTGTAGGAAGTGGCTTCCTCAGGCATCCTAATCCCTGACCATAAAGGACCTTAAAGGCTGATGTTGTGGCCAATTCAGAAACACAGGGTCCTATCCTGATAGTCACTAGCACAGCCAGCCCATGCTTCCTTCTAAGATTATACAATAATTTTTCAATTATACAATAACAATAATAATTAGGTGTCTATTGCAACAATCAATACAAATCTCCTTGTGCTGCCTTTCAGAGAGAGGAACAATTTTCTGTACATATACATGGGAAATGATTTGGAGTGCTCCGATATCAGTGTTTTGGAATGACTTATGTTGTGCTTTCTGCAAACTCATCATGCACACCATTTTCTTGAAGTTCAGGCACCTTGTGCTTTCAGTCCAGTAGGGTTGCCATATTTCAAAAAGTAAAGAACAGGACACCTCGAAAGTTGTTCAACATTTTTTAGACAAACCCCAAAGTTGTTGAGCTTTTTTCTTTTTTCTTTTACAAAAACGTGATTTTTCTCTTGACTTGCCTAAGATCCAGGACAAAGCTCCACCTTTTGGAAATTTTCCCCGGATGTCAATTCCACCTTTGAAATCCCGGTAATGTCTGGGAAAATCTGGGCGTATGGCAGCCCTACTAAATGCTTAGCTTTAGCACATTCAGTGGTTAAAAAGCTAACCTTCTGGGTTGACTGGGAAGATCTAGAACATGGGTAGGCAAACTAAGGCCCGGGGGCCAGATCCGGCCCAATCGCCTTCTAAATTCAGCCCGCGGACGGTCCTGGAATCAGCGTGTTTTTACATGAGTAGAATGTGTCCTTTTACAGTGGTACCTCGGGTTAAGAATTTAATTCATTATGGAGGTCCGTTCTTAACCTGAAACTGTTCTTAACCTTAGGTACCACTTTAGCTAATGGGCCTCCCGCTGCCGCTGCACAATTTCTGTTCTCATTCTGAAGCAAAGTTCTATTTCTGGGTTAGCGGAGTCTGTAACCTGAAGTGTCTGTAACCTGAAGCGTTTGTAACCCGAGGTACCACTGTATTTAAAAAGCATCTCTGGGTTATTTGTGGGGCATAGGAATTCATTCATTCCCCCCCCAAAAAAATATAGTCCCCCCCCAAGGTCTGAGGGGACAGTGGACCGGCCCCCTGCTGAAAAAGTTTGCTGACCTCTGCTCTAATATGTTGGAGACAGGGACCCTTCTGCAGAAATTCCTTGGCACCCTGCAACTGCGGACTACTATATCTCTGCTTGAAGGTAAACATAGGACTACAGTTTGAATTATAGAATTGTAGACTGGACTTGAAATGCAGGAATATACAGCCGTCCCATATGGAGATCGAACCTGCACCCTTGGCACTATCAGCACCACGCTCTACCCGACTGGGCTCTAAATGACCCTTTTAAACATAATAGATACACAAACATGCTGTGTGTTTCTTACATGTGAAGTAACACGTCCAGACAAATGTGGGAGGGTGAGCTGTTCGTGTTTAAGTGTGATTTCCTTTTTAAAAACGTATTTGAATCAGCTGGGCTGCAGTTGTTGCAGATGGATTGGTTGTGAGCTGATTTATGAGCCTTATTGCACCACAGCAGTAATTTTATGCATATCCCTTCCTTCACAATTACCTCCACAATGATTTCAAAGGAGTTCCCCCCGCTTATGGGAGGGCATCAATAAGTGGCACTTGCATATTCATCCATTTCAATCTGAGAATTTTAAAGACTCAGGGGAATGGAGCTGAACTGCTGGAAATTCAATCCGCCCCCCACCCTGGCACAAGTTCCCCTTTCTCTTTCTCTGTGTGTGGAGAGAAGGTGCTGGATGGTTGAGAGTTGATGAAGGTTTTTATGAGTTACACCAGCCTGGAGAGCCAGTGTGGTGTAGTGGTTAAGAGCGGTAAACTCGTAATCTGGGGAACCGGGTTCGCGTCTCCGCTCCTCCACATGCAGCTGCTGGGTGACCTTGGGCTAGTCACACTTCTTTGAAGTCTCTCAGCCCCACTCACCTCACAGAGTGTTTGTTGTGGGGGAGGAAGGGAAAGGAGAATGTTAGCCACTTTGAGACTCCTTCGGGTAGTGATAAAGCGGGATATCAAATCCAAACTCCTCCTCCTCTTCTTCTTCTGCAACCTGGTGCCCTCCAGATGTTTTGAACTACAACTCCCATCATTAGTCAGCTGGGGCTAATAGCTAATAGATCTAGGGGCGCTCAACTGGTTTGGTCACTCCCGGCATGGGGCTTCTGGGATGCTGCAGCAGGCACCACAACGATGACATCCAATGGAAAGTGAGAGGTGAGTGGGATGTTTGGCATCACACAGGGCACCACTAAAATTTCAGACACCAAAGTCCACCACTGCTGATAGGCATTTTAGGAGGTCCATGGTTCATCTGAACCTAAAGGAGCGTCTCCACCCCCATCGTTCTGCCTGGACACTGAGGTCCAGCTCTGAGGGCCTTCTGGCAGTTCCCTCACTGCGAGAAGTGAGGTTACAGGGAACCAGGCAGAGGGCCTTCTTGGAAGTGGTGCCCACCCTGTGGAATGCCCTCCCACCAGATGTCAAGGAAATAAACAACTATCTGACTTTTAGAAGATATCTGAAGCAGCCCTGTTTAGGGAAGTTTTTAATGTTTGCTGTTTTCTTGTGTTTTTAATATCCTGCTGAAAGCTGCCCAGAGTGGCTGGGGCAACCCAGCCAGATGGCCAGGTTATAAGTAATAAATGTATTATTATTATTATTATTATTATTATTATTATTATTATTATTATTATTATTATCATCATCATCATTCCTAACAATATATTTTGGAAAGTGGTTTGTCTACTCTCCTTCAGTTCTCTATAGGACGTTTTTCAAGATATTGCCCAACTCAGCATGAGGGTTCCTGAGAGGTAGGGGGTGATCATCTTCTGTGTTTGGATACCAGGTGCCATCTTGAATCAAAATGGTGAACCAAAACATGACTTGGGCATGACTTAGCAGTATGAGGTCCAAGCTGCACCAATGTGGATGCCTCTGAAAATATTGTTGCCCATGAGGATTCCTGAGGTGAATGAGGAGAAGGCTGTCTTTGTCTGCATTTGGATGCCAGATACCACACTGAATCAAGATGGTGGACCAAATAAACCGTAATTAAACCTTAGCTGCTCCTCCCTAAATTGATTCAGGACTAGATCAAGTGTTCCCCAGGTCAGGTTGGTTTGGTGTGCAGATGATGCCAAAACCAGAAATTACAGGATTGATTTAAAAATCAATTTTGGGTGGTTCTTCAAATTTCAGGACAGTGATGGGCACTTTCCACAGTTGCAGATGATTGGCTATAGTAGAGCGCATACATTGTAAAAGGTCTCCGGTTCAACCTTGGCATCTCTAGGTAGGACTTGGAAACAGACCTGCTGTCAGTGAGCCTAGGCAATATTGAGCTGGGCCAATAGTCTGACGTAGTACAAGGCAGTTTCCTATGTCCAGAAGTAATTTTTGGCCCATATCATTTATGTACAGCTACAACATTATCTCCTTGGGCCACCACACAATTCTTTTTCACCGGTGTGTGAAAAAGTCTGCTAAGGTTCTTCACTAAGTTCTGTGGTTCTTCACTTGCAGTTCCATGGTTCTCCACATGGAGCAGCCACAAAAGAAATCTGGAAGGTTCTAGACACACACACACACACAGAGAGAGAGAGAGAGAGAGAGAGAGAGAGAGAGAGAGAGAGAGAGAGAGAGTTGTATCAGTGTGTCTTTCTGGCCTTGGTATTTCTTGGAGAAAGAGGAAATTGCGTTCTGTAGCAAAGCTACTCTGAAAAGTATAAAATTCCTAGATGCCCGCAACTGTCAGAGGAAACAGTGATTTGTTCACTTTCCCCACAAATTTGACAAGGCCTCTTTATTGGAGCTCCTGCTCTCTTTACAGTCTCAACATGTTGTCTGCCTTGACAGTCTTTCGTGTTTGACAGGAACAAAATGACACCGGTCATTTAACAACTCTTGTCTTGCGGTATGCGAGAATGGAAGAGACACTCGCATCAAGCAGTAGCAGAAAGGCCCCAAATGGAAAGTGTCAAGGACTCCGCCTCTGACCTTGAAATCCTAAGGCCTGGCAGTGGTTACTCAGCCATGAGGGTAAAGCACTCAGCACATGCTCAGAGTCACCCTTCCCTTCACTGTTCGTTCTCATGTATTTTTGGAGTGAACCATTCAAAATCTGTTCATTCTAAATCGGTTTCCTCATGTGAGTCTCAGAACAACACCATGAAGCAAGATTCAGCCTTGCTTGTCATTTTGGCTTTATAAATGCTTAAGCCAAATTATACATGGTGGGGGGTGGAGGGGATAAAAATAAATCACATATATGCTAGTGTGGTCTGACATGGTATCAAGTGACCAGTGGAATGAGACCTTGGAGGTCATAGATAGACCTTCCAATTGTCCCTTTTTCCAAGAAAGGTTCCGGATTTGCAGAAGCTGTCCCGGTTTCTGATTTGATCCCAGAATGTCCTGCTTTTCCTTAGGATGTCCCTATTCAGAAATGCTGGAGGGTATGGAGTTATGTGACCCCCAAGCCAAGGAAATAAGTAACTTTACAACAGCTAGAAGACATCTGAAGGCAGCCCTGCTTGGCCGCTGTGACAAAAAGGATGTTCAGGTGTTTCACATGATCCAGCAGGGCTCTCCCTATGTTCTTACATGAGCGTACCTGGCTACTTTACCTACGCGAGTGTTTGGACTTGAATCAGGAAAATCTAGATTCAGCTACAAATGGAATAGAAGGTGTAAATAATAAGACCTTAAAGATGTAGTACCCTATACTTATTTCACTGTAGAGAAACGTCCCCATTTGCCAGATAGCTGTCTGTCTTCCATTCCACATTATCTCCATGCTCCTCATCTGTCTTGGGACCTTTCCGAGGTGTTTGCAAGAATCCCTTCGACTGTAATGAGGGTCGAGATCAATGCCTGTTTTCCACATCTCCCCCATCCTTAGATTGACTGGATTTGATCACACCTGCTTGATCTGAAAACTCCATGACTGACAACATGTGAGTCGAACTCAGGCCTTACCTGTTTCTGATTGAGTTATTGATCTGACTTCAAAGAGCATGACCTGGATTTATCCTTGCGCACTGTTCTGGTCTCCTGGTCAAAGAAAGAGATAGTTAATCAGAGAAGAGTCCTTTTCATCTGCTTTAGGAAATGAACCTGGTTTGGGCTCCTGCTCCACAAACGCCACGGCATTGTGTAAAATATTCCACTGACTGGGACAGCCATGTAGTCTATAGTTAATGCTTGCATGCAAATATTTTCACTGCTTGGGGGGTGACCAAATGTTCCCTAATGCCCCGCTTACTATTTTCATTCTTATTCACAAAGCTGTTTGCTGCCCAATCAACAGATGCGTCTGCTGTGCCATTTTTTATTTGAAAACTGGATGGATGTTGTTGGTTTTTTTGAGGAAGTGTTCCTCGCCAATCAGGGATCATGCAGCCAACATGATTATATGAAGAGGTCATGTGGCCAACAGGATTGTCTAGGTGATGATTTCACAAAGTCCGTTCAGAATGGGGATAATGCTTCCTGCCCACACTCTGAATGGATGGACATTTTGCCCCCTGTTCACAGACACACAAACCCTAAATTGCCAGAAAAAGGAGGGGTGTTTCTCACAGGTTATGACAGTTTTTGCATAAAGTCTCAGGTTGCATGGGGCAAACCCTGGAGAAGAGGGGACTTGGGCAACTGTGGGAAGGCAAGGACCTTCAGAGAGATAGCGCAGGATACTGCACACCCCGGAAATGATCTCTTTCAGCTTCTGCCTGAAGAAGGTAGAGGGTTATAAAGACTAAGACTAGCCACCTGAGAAACAGTTTCTACCCAAATGCGATTTTGATTTAAAGCGCATTATAAGGAGTCTGTAAGGGACGTGGGTGACGCTGTGGGTTAAACCACAGAGCCTAGGACTTGCCGATCAGAAGGTCGGCGGTTCGAATCCCCGCGATGGGGTGAGCTCCCGTTGCTCGGTCCCTGCTCCTGCCAACCTAGCAGTTCGAAAGCACGTCAAAGTGCAAGTAGATAAATAGATATTGCTCTGGTGGGAAGGTAAACGGCGTTTCTGTGCACTGCTCTGGTTCGCCAGAAGCGGCTTAGTCATGCTGGCCACATGTACGCTGGCTCCCTTGGCCAATAAAGCGAGATGAGTGCCACAACCCCAGAGTCAGCCACAACTGGACCTAATGGTCAGGGGTCCCCTTTACCTTTAAGGAGTCTGTATGGGAGTATATTGTATTTAAAAATGCGGTATCAGAGTTTTTAGGGGACTAACCAGGTTGGGATAGCTGGGTTAGCAGGCTTGTTGAATGTCTTATGTAGATTTTTCAATTTCATTGTTCTGTATTGGACAATGACAAAAAAGATTATCGTATCGTATCAGTCTCTGTAACTGCTTCATAGAGGCAAGACCTACTGATGAAAAGATGCTGTTAACGCGACTTATTTCATATGGTTTACTGCAGGCTGCCACTTACTCACAACTAGTCCATGGGATTGCACTGGCTATCACAGAGTCATCATGTATCTGGAATTTCCTGGACATAGCTGGCATTTGGCCCTTGCAAACAGCATCCAGGTGGAAATCACTGAAATGTCTGGGAAAATCTGGATGTACGGCAGCCCATGTCCAAAGTGTTGATTTTGGCATTTGCATTAAAAATAGCTCAGAAAACCTTTTTAAAAAAGATTTTACAGAGAAAAAGCTCACTTTTTGATATATGGCAACCCTGGGTTATCAGCTTCTTCTCATTAGCCTCAACATTGCCCTTGAGAAACTTAGCAGGAAGGAAGAGGAGGAGGACCAACCTAAAATTGGTTGGCTCTGCCCATCATTGGCTCGGTCTTCACCTCCTGTTGACCTCCCTGCCTTCTGACCTTCCGTTCCCGACTGGTACCAGCCACAGCTGCCGAGACAGTGCCCTTCCTCTACCCAATGGCAAGGTCCTCCCTGGGAAACCAGATAGCAGTGTGCAAGCTGTGTTCCAGAAAAGCCTGCCCGCCATTTTTTATTCTTCTTCTCGTTGAAGAACACCTGATAATCTTTGAGGAGGTCTCGGAAACACCATTCCAACACCCCTCGTGTCGATGAAGAAACCATTAAAATGGAAAGCATTTATTAAGAGAGTGTCGCATACTCCTGAAAAAAAGACACCTGGGTAAGAGGCAAGAAATTAACAAGCTTCTTGGGGCTTTTGAGCTGCTGCTGATGGCTGCGATGGAACAGTTGGAGAGTTGTAAGGCACAGCTGACCAAGTGTGTTCCTTCCCGTGCAATGTGTCAAGATGCTTCTTGTTCCAGTGCAATCCCTCTTGTTCATTAGTTTGAATATTGATGGAAAGCAACTTTAAATCACTCTTTAGAGAGATCTGCCGTGAGGCATGCCAGCTGTGTGCCAGATGAAGGAGTTGTAAAGACATGTTGGACGGGCGAAAAAAATATACCACAGAGAGAGATTTAAAGTCACTGGGAAGATAATTACTTTGTACTCACAGATTAGCCACAGGAAAGAAAGGCATTATCCCCTGACTTCATGAGGATGGTGCTTCTTTGCTCGGTCCCGCTCGTACGCAAACGCTGATTTATGTGGAGCCAGTTGCCATGTTGCACAGTTATGGTTTCAGAGAGAAAACTCCAAGGTCTTTCGGAAAAAGTTAAAACCTCCGTGGGAAAGAAGTGAGGCAGATGATCACAGGTCAAGCTACTCATTCACCTACCCCAGGGTGGCCCACTCTGACTAGCAGCGACTCTCAGGCTGCAGGGCAGAAAGAGGAACAGAGGAAGCTGCCTCATCATGGTTGAGAGCATTGGCCCATCTTCTTGTTGTTGTTTAGTCGTTTAGTCGTGTCCGACTCTTCGTGACCCCATGAACCAGAGCACGCCAGGCACTCCTGTCTTCCACTGCCTCCCGCAGTTTGGTCAAACGCATGCTGGTAGCTTTGAGAACACTGTCCAGCCATCTCGTCCTCTGTTGTCCCCTTCTCCTTGTGCCCTCCATCTTTCCCAAGATCATGGTCTTTTCCAGGGAGTCTTCTCTTCTCATGAGGTGGCCAAAGTATTGGAGCCTCAGCTTCAGGATCTGTCCTTCCAGTGAGCACTCAGGGCTGGTTTCCTTAAGAATGGATAGGTTTGATCTTCTTGCAGTCCATGGGACTCTCAAGAGTCTCCTCCAGCACCATAATTCAAAAGCATCCATTCTTCGGCGATCAGCCTTCTTGATGGTCCAGCTCTCACTTCCATACATCACTACTGGGAAAACCATAGCTTTAACTATAGGGACCTGGTTGGCAGCAGCTCTCCAGGGTTTCAGGAAGAGGGTCTTTCCCAGGCATACATGGAGAAGCTGGGAATTCAACCTGCATCCACAGGTCGCCCCTAACATCCCCTACATGATCTAACTGGAGATGCCAGGGCTTAAAGTTTGGACCTTCTGCATACCAAGCAGGTGTTCTGCCAAGGAGATCCATCACCACTTTGGATATATTATTTTTTCCATGCAGGGAAGGGGTAGGTGTCTTGACCGAGGAGATGCAGAGCATGCAATCTCCCCTTCACTGCAGCCAGAAGTGGCACAGTCCATGGTAAATTCCAGCATCTGATTCCATCGATTGCATAAACTGATCTGCACACACCCAGTAAATAAATGCTTGTTAAAGGATGGCTGGGGGAAAGCTCTCTGAAGAGAGAATAAATTAAGGAAGGTGGAGCAAGTTAAAAATGTGTGACAAGTTGCTGCTCGAGTCATACAGAAAGCAAAAGTTCCTTTGCTGATCCTTCGAAACAAAATTTGAAGGCAATATATGGAAGAGAGCTTTACCAGAAGAACCAATAACAGTCAAAAAGCATAGCAAAGTTTGAAGTCCTGCTGAAAACTGCAAAAACGTTCCAGAGTGGTCTTGTTGTTTTTACAATTTAACATCTCTTAATAACCAGGGAGGGACATGGGTGGCGCTGTGGGTTAAACCACAGAGCCTAGGACTTGCCGATCAGAAGGTTGGAGATTCGAATCCCCGTGACAGGGTGAGCTCCCGTTGCTCGGTCCCTGCTCCTGCCCACCTAGCAGTTCGAAAGCACGTCAAAGTGCAAGTAGATAAATAGGTACCGCTCCAGCGGGAAGGTAAACGGCGTTTCTGTGTGCTGCTCTGGTTCGCCAGAAGCTGTACGCCGGCTCCCTCGGCCAATAAAGCGAGATGAGCACCGCAACCCCAGAGTCGGGATGTGGGTGCTTCTGAGGAACATTGCATTGGGTTTTTCGTTTGAATCGGTGAGTGTGTGCATGTGTGAGAGGGGTGGTTCTGTTCCCCTGGCTTCCTCTATACAGTGCCTCTGCTGAAACTCTGTCGTGTACACAACTCTTAAACTTTAAGGCTGCTGTCCTCTTTTGCATCTGACCAGCCAATAAAAAGGTGAAGAAATTCCATACCCATCTCTTAAGCTCAGAAGAGGCTATTTGGATTCTGAGGTTTAGCTGGAGACCTTCTCTAATCTCTAGGATGTTTGTAATCATGACAATATAATGAAATTCCCTCTTAGCATTTTTTTCTCTCTTCCTCCCGGCTGTCCTTCTGTTTAAGTGAAAATTTTCTTTGGTAGAGATTTCATTATGCCCACTGATCAGGGCCTGCAAACAGAATGCCCTGATGAGTTCATCACGGCTGGCTTCAGATAGGAATTATGACCAGGTGAAGTCTCTTTTCGCAGAGCCTGGTTATTTATCACCTTCTGTCTCTCTCTTTGTCTCGCTGTGGACCTTTTCTGCAAAGTTATAATCTGGATGCGAAACAATTATCCTAAAACAGTTAGCCAGACTGGAGTGGATGCACAAATTTATCTTCTTCCTCTGCCTTTCAGTGGGGAGCATCTATCTTCTATGACCTCTTGATTACCAAAGCCTTCAAAATATATTCTTTGGTCTGTGACACCATGCTTGGTGCCGGGCTGAGCATTAAATATCACCCCCTGTGATTAATTGGAAGTTAATTAAATCCATCACTGAAACAATGGGAAGGCAATGAGCTATGTAATCATTGAAATAGTAAATGAAATGATGTAAAGACCTTCCATCTTGCTTATTGACAGTGATGGAGGAGTGGCAAGCACTCGGGTTTTCTGCCTGACCACGTCAACCTGCTTGGAGACACAAACTTTGCAATAAGCTGAGCACTGAAGCAGAGCTAAGAGAGCTTGTCCGCACTTCAGCTGAGGGCAATTCAAAGCTAAACTGTGCTGTTTCGCTGCCTCCGTGTCTGCTGTGGATTGAAGGCAGGGCGTGGGCAATCTCAGCCTCAGGGGGTGCGTGTGCCCCCCAACCTCTTGTCTGGCCCTCAATACCATACTCTCCAACACGCTGTACAGGAAAATCATAACGTGCGTTTTCTGGGCTGTGCTCCCGAGTGAGTCACGTGACTCGTGCAAGAGCATGGTCCCCCAAAATGCATGTCTTTGGTGGGTCCATGCTCTCGCCAGGTGACTCGTGCAAAAGTGTGGTCCCCCCAAATGGGGGCATCTTTGGGGACTGCAGTCTCTTGGGAACCAAAATGGGATATCTTCGGAACCAATCAGAAGCAGGGATGGCTTCTGTAATTCTGGGATGAGTCTGACAGCTATGCGAGACTCTCTTTAAAAGACATCTGCCCTGTTTACGGAAGTTTTTAATATTTAATGCTGTATTGTTTTTAACACTTGATTGGGAGCCGCTCAGAGTGGCTGGGGAAACTCAGCCAGATGGGCAGGGTATAAATAACAAATTATTATTATTATTATTATTATTATTATTATTATTATTATTATGCTCTCCCCCCAGGAAACACAGCTTTCTTCCCACACCATTCATCTCTCTGACCCTGCTCCACATGCTCCTTAAGTGCTTTACCTGGGCTAAAATGTGCCCTTGAACTAGGTCAATGCCCCCTTGTTTGCCTGGATGGTAGTAGCTGGATGGTAGTAGCTGCTCAGTAGTGGAACAGGCTGCCCAGGGTGGTGGCGGGTTCTCCATCACCAGAGGTAATTTAAGGGGAGGCTGGACAGTCATCTGTCAATAATGCTGTCATTGCATCTTGCATTGTAGATCCTGGAAGACTCCCAAGAACTTACATCATTCTATGAAATGCTTTCTCCATGGTTCTAGAATGTTGCTATTTCTTTTCTTTTTTAATTAGTTTTTATTAAAGATTTTTGCCTTACAAAGCAAACAGATAAACAGGGACAGGTACATCTATTGTCTCCACTTTCATTCATAGAGTCTTTTTCACAGTTCATTTGCACTCAGCAAGAGACACTTTTGTCCTAGACATCTTGCAATTGGGGGGAGGGAGAGAGGAAAAAGAAAGAGGAGGGAAAGAGATTGAGGGGTATTATTATTTTGTTCTGGTGTCTAGTGTTAGTGAATGCTTCTATTTCTGATGTCAGATTTGTGTTCTGTTTATTCTTTCGCATAGAGGCTGTCTGGTTTGCTATGGCAGGTGAATCCAGTTGCCCTTTCTGAAGTGGTCGCTTGAGATGCATACCTGAAACAAAAGACTGTCCCTGGTAATGGGTCCATTGCCATGTGGGAGCCACATATATGTTGCCTGGGAACAGCATGTATATTGCTTGGGGTTCCATGGCAGAAGTGTTATTCTATTGTTTTCATTATGTTGTATTATTCCATGAAGGGATGCAGGTGGTGCTGTGGGTTAAACCACAGAGCCTAGGACTTGCTGATCAGAAGGTCGGTGGTTCAAATCCCTGTGATGGGGTGAGCTCCCGTTTCTCAGTCCCAGCTCCTGCCAACCTAGCAGTTCAAAAGCACATCAAAGTGCAAGTATATATAAATAGGTACCGCTCCGGCGGGAAGGTAAATGGCGTTTCCATGCGCTGCTCTGGGTTGCCAGAAGCAGCTTAGTCATGCTGGCCACATGACCCAGAAGCTGTACGCCGGCTCCCTCGGCCAATAAAGTGAGATGAGCACCACAACCCCAGAGTTGGCCACGACTGGACCTAATGGTCAGGGGTCCCTTTACCTTTATTATTCCATGACGGAACACACGTTGGAAAATAAAATTCAATATCCCCTCACAGTTCTTCAGGTCTGTCCTGAACACCCTCTTAATTACTTAATTACTTAATTACTTTTCATATTCAATTCATTAAAGAAGGACATAGGAAACCACCTATAATGATCTCTGGCAGGCCAGCAGCCTGATAAAGCAGCAAGGACTCTCCGTCAGTTTTATACAAGTTTAATTAAAGAAAAACAATTCAGAGCATGGGAATCTGCCTGCTCTCATCAATTTAGTTGCTCAGTCTGACTCATCGTTCCTCCCCCAACAGGAAGAACGCCAAAATCCCGCCCTTCATCGCCTTCCCTTCCATTGCTCTCAGGGTCTCTCTAATCTCCTCATTTTTAGGACTGTGGGGCTAAGCGACCTCTTCCTCAAAAAACTCAGCCTCTGACACCGTCTTATCTGCTGGTTGCCTGGCAACGCCTTGGCTGACATCCAACTCTTCCTCCCCTTGGAAACTAACTGCTTCTTCCCTGGAAAGGAGGCGCCCCTGGCTGTTCTCTCTAAAACCAGACAGACAACTCTCATCTACAGATCCACCTATTCCTCACTCAGCTCAAATTCCGAGGCTGACTCTCCTGGTGTGCTGGGGGGAGCACGTTCCTGACACCATCTTATATTGATTTGGACGATTGGTCCATCTAGCTTAGTGTAGCCTACACTGGCAGGCAGCAGCTTTCCAGGGTTTCATAGGGGCAGCATTCCCATCCCAACCTGAAGGTGCCAGGGATTGAACCTGGATATGCCTTGCCATTGAGCTTTGGCCCTTCCCCAACCATCCTTTCTTCCAAGATGGGAGCAATAAGTTATACTTAGTGCCTTTGGTCTCTCCTAACTTTAGTTTCTTTTTTAAATTATGGGTATAAATATATTATTTTTAATAGATAGTAAAAATAAGCAGAACAGACTGGACAACTGGAATTACAGAAACAGAAAATTATATTACAGTAAAATCCTTTGTATATATAAAGGATATATCAAGGAAGGAACAAAGAAACGAATTAATGAACTTATTTCTTAAATTTGAATGGTCAATGTGTAAATATTTTGCCTTATTGCTGCTGCATACAAAAGTGTAGTACGTTGAATAAAACTAACATAAAACATTATTGAATATTTGTGTGTATTTGTTTTACTCTGGCAGTAACCAATAAAACATGATAAATTCCCGCCAAAGTTACCCCAGCTTTCTCTTCCTTCTTTAAAAATGTGTTAATTTCACCCTTAGTGTGTATTTTGTGCATTTAATTTTTTAGAAAGGGCATGGTTTGCAACCTCCTGTTTTTCACATCATCTGGTCCTAATGACCATATAGGATAATTTTTGTACAATTGTATCGTTTGTACAGTTCCACAAAACATACTGAGAAATCACACACCGAGACATGTGCTCTGGGGGATATGCAAAGCAGCAGCAACAATAACAGCAACAACCACCCAAGGGAGAAAAAAATCAGCAGGCCATGTGGAAGGTCGCTTTCCTGGTCTGCTAGTGGCACAAGGATGAAAGCAGCTGGAAGGAAGGCAATTGAGGGCAGAAGAACAGGCCAGCTTAGCCAACACACAACAAACATGATGGCTGGGTCTAGGTTTAACTTGGAAGCCCACCACCAGGGTTTGTGTGTGCTCTCTGTTAATTTTTTAAAAATCAAAATCGTGAGCCAAACCAACCCTTCTGCTGCGAGAAAAGCCGAATTACGAATTTGAATAGACATGCTTATTTGCATAGCTTGTTTTGTTTGAGCCCACCAGGTGTAGCAATGAGGAAGAAATTGGTTGCATTTTACAGGTTGATGTAAACATTTTGTAGTCCCTGAAACAACAGCACACAAACTGAAACTGTTAACCTTTGCACACCCCTCCCAACAATCCATACAGAAATGTGTGTGTTACAGAGAAGGTGTGTACAAAAATGCTTGCGTTAATGAAAATAACATACGAAATTATTTGCAAAAATGCATATTTTTCATTTAAAAATGTCTTTTTTAGGCAAAACATGTTCTAAAACCATGACCATTTTTTTGCAAGGATTTTAAAAGCACACACACTTACGTGGAAGTCTGGAGAACTGAATTTAAATTTGGAAAAATGAGACTGAGAGAAAGCAAAATTGACAGATTCATCCATCGCTTGTTAGGAGGAGAGGCAATGGTATAGGTAGAGTCCGGAAGTCCCACCTTTGCAACCCTGGGAATTTAACTTAGACCCTCTCTGGTTTCAGATTTCTTTTCAGGCAGCATTGGCACATTTTTCATGTCTCTCATAGGACTATGATATTCATTATTATTATTTTCTGTATGGTTCCTTTTCTTCAATTTTTAAACTCATTATTAAGTTTTTACATCAAGTTTAAGGTGCACAAAAGTAAAACATGCAGAACAATATTAATAACAAACAAGATTCATTATTAAAGAAAATGAGAGCAGGTTTTTTGGGTTGCTTAATTGTGTGTTCCCTATTAAAGCAGAAGCAGAAGACAATGCCTTACACAATGTCATGCTATTGTTATATCTTCTCAAGAACTGTCTACTTTGACAGGCAGTGGTCTCCGGTGGAAGTCTTTTGCCATCACCTGCTTGCTACCTGATCCTGACACTTGGAACCAAATATATCACTTTTTGTATGCCATGCAGTCACCCCTACCATTGAACTATTCCAACCAGCATTTTTCAAATATTTCAGCTTCAGAGAAATTTATCCAAACCAGTGATCTATTCAAATCCAAAGCAAGCTTTTGTTGTTGTTGTTTAGTCGTTTAGTTGTGTCCGACTCTTCGTGACCCCGTGGACCAGAGCACACCAGCCACTCCTGTCTTCCACTGCCTCCTGCAGTTTGGTCAAACTCATGCTGGTAGCTTCGAGAACACTGTCCAACCATCTCGTCCTCTGTCGTCCCCTTCTCCTTGTGCCCTCCATCTTTCCCAAAAAGCAAGCTTTGCCTCTCAACAAATTCTCCATTATGATTTATTGTAGAGGCCTAGCTTTCCTTGCTGCTCAAGAAACAGACCAAGCACTTAGTGCTCAGCCATTTTTCCAAATTACACCAACAGAATTAAAAAACAACAACCCTGAATTTCTGGACTCTTTATTTGTGGTTTATGTTGACATAACTGTTCTTAAATAGAACCTAAAAGCCAGATTCTCTGAATTCTGGATCAAGGGAATGCACCTTTCAAATATTGAGCATCCCTTACAAACTCAACTTTTCCCGAGCCTGCACAACAGTAAGACATAATATGTCAAGGGAAGTAGCCCAATAAATTCAGACACACATATAGCTATCCAAATATCCCCTGATCTTCTGGCACTGCAGTCGTTGGCACTGCCTGCAGGCCACCAATCACCCACAGAGCAGCTGGCAATTTTGACAGAGTTCTCGTGGAGTTTTATTTGGAACATTTGCCCCTGTTCAAAGCGGTGCAACGTGACTTGTGCAAACAGGGCTTCCAGCGGTGCCTACCATTCCTTCCCTGATGTTTTCAGTCAAGAGTGTGCAGGTCATGTGCTGGTTAAGTCAACCTCAACTCAACATTGATCCACAGTCAACTGAGGGCCTCGTCTCACAGCGTGGGGGCTCTCTATGTGATGGGACATGGGTGTGAGTCTCTGGCTTGCACAGTTCTTCGCAGCATGCAGAATACGATGCATGACCCAAAGGCTATGTGCCTTCATGTTCACCCTTCCCTTGCAAGGGATAGACGTTACATCCTGCTGGCTCGTGTGTGAAGTTATACACCATATTTGATCAACCAAGGAAGTCAAGAGGTTGGTTCGAAGTGACGTTTTGCCGTTCCTGAATGGGTGTGCAATAGGAATGCATAGTAAATCAAATTTGGGGGCATAATAAAGATATAATGCAACTAAACAAATATTACTAAAGAGAAGAAACACACAAGGCCATTTTATATTGGTAATTGTTACTAAAAAGAGCATTTCTGATAAATCCATTAGTTTGGTTTCTTTTAATAGCATCTAGAAAAATATAATTAATTTCATGAGCAAAGTAATATCCCCCTTTCCTTTTTTAGCTAATTTGTGATTTTAGGAACTTGTGTATCTATTATTAGCATCTTTCTGCTAATAATAACAACAATAATAACAATTATTATTTGTACCCCACCCATCTGACTGGGTTGTCACAGCCACTCTGGGTGGCTTGCATATTCTTGTGGCAGCAAATAAGTTAGTGTTGCCAAACGTCCGGAATTTCCCAGACATAGCCAGAATATGGCAGTCGAAAACAGCGTCCAGATAGAAATCACTGAAATGTCCGGGAAAATCCACACATACAGTGGTGCCCCGCAAGACGAATGCCTCGCAAGACGGAAAACCCGCAAGACGAAAGGGTTTTCCGTTTGCGAGTTGCTTCGCAAGACGAATTTCCCTATGGGCTTGCTTCGCAAGAAGAAAGCCCATAGGGAAATCTCCGGGGACCTCTTTTAAATGCTGGCAGTGGGGAGCAAAGCCTTTCCCCCCCTCCGGCCTTCAGAAGAGGTCCAGGAAGGGCGGCGGGGGCTGAAAGGCTTTGCTCCCCACCGCCAGCATTTTAAAAGCAGTCCGGGATAGCAGGGAAGCGCTTCCCGCTATCGCGGACGGCTTTTGAAGTCAGGCGGGGGGAGCAAAGACTTTTGCCCCCCGCCCGCCTTCAGAAGAGGACCTCTTCTGAAGGCCGGCGGGGGGCGAAAGTCTTTGCTCCCCCCGCCTGACTTCAAAAGCCGTCCGTGATAGCGGGAAGCGCTTCCCTGCTATCCCGGACTGCTTTTAAAATCCTGGACCTCTTCTGAAGGCGGGCGGGGGGGCGAAAGTCTTTGCTCCCCCCTGCCTGCCTTCAAAAGCCATCCAGGACAGCGGAGAAACGCGCTGCCTTTCTCCGCTCTCCCGGGAAGGCAGGCAGGGGGGGAGCAAAGACTTTTGCCCCCCGCCGGCCTTCAGAAGAGGTCCAGGACCTCTTCTGAAGGCTGGCGGGGGGCAAAAGTCTTTGTCCCCCCTGCCTGCCTTCCCAGGGGCTTTTAAATTGCCCCGGACAGCGGAGAAGTCCTCCGCTGTCCCGGGCGATTTTAAAATGCCGCCCGCCAGCATTTTAAGATCGCCCCGGACAGCGGAGAAGTCCTCCGCTGTCCCGGGGTTTTTTAAAATGCTGGGGGTGGGAAGAAAAGTCCTTGCCCCCCCCCCCAGCCTTCAGAAGAGGTCGGGGGACAGACTGTCCCCGGACCTGGTCTGAAGGCGGTTTCCATAGGAACGCATTAATTGATTTTCAATGCATTCCTATGGGAAACCGTGCTTCGCAAGACGAAAAACTCGCAAGAAGAAAAAACTTGCGGAACGAATTAATTTCGTCTTGCGAGGCACCACTGTATTCGCTTTTTGAAATATTGTTGTTGTTTAGTCGTTTAGTCATGTCCAACTCTTCGTGACCCCATGGACCAGAGCACACCAGCCACTCCTGGCTTCCACTGCCTCCTGCAGTTTGGTCAAACTCATGCTGGTAGCTTCGAGAACACTGTCCAACCAGCTCGTCCTCTGTCGTCCCCTTCTCCTTGTGCCCTCCATCTTACCCAGCATCAGGGTCTTTTCCAGGGAGTCTTCTCTTCTCATGAGGTGGCCAAAGTATTGGAGCCTCAGCTTCAGGATCTGTCCTTCCAGTGAGCACTCAGGGCTGATTTCCTTCAGAATGGATACGTTTGATCTTCTTGCAGTCCATGGGACTCTCAAGAGTCTCCTCCAGGACCATAATTCAAAAGCATCAATTATTCGGCTATCAGCCTTCTTTATGGTCCAGCTCTCACTTATATCACTGCTGGGAAAACAAGAGCTTTAACTAACTTTGTCGGCATACAGACCTTTGAAATATGGCAACCCTAAAATAAATATTAGTTCCAGTGTTTTTTTCCGGGGGGACGCATACCCCTAAACATTTTGTGAATCTATGTACTTTTGTCCATTTACTGTATTTATTTTCCCAATTTGAACTATAAAACGGTTATTTTCTTAAGTCAAAATGAGAGTACCCCTAAACATTTTTTTTTGGGGGGGGAGCACTGATTAGTTCTAAACTGACTGTTTCTATCTCCCCTTTCAGATGTCCCCCAAAAACTTTTTCCCCACTTTTAACTTAAAAACTATACCTTTCCACTTTCCTTCTCTGTGTTCTCCCTTCCCTTCTCTTCATCTGTCCATCTGAGCTCGGCTCCAGTTTACAACAAGCAAAACGCATGAGTCCACTCTTTCCATGTCACAAATGGCTGTGAGAAAGATCAGCGCTTAAACTCGGACTTTCATCTGACTTGCAAAGAAGTAACATGAGGTTTTCTGTTTTGTTGTTCAGAGGTGCTAGTTTGCCTAGCTGGTGTAAACTGGTTTTAAAAAGAGAGACCGTTGAAACCAGCTAGTTAAACACCTTTGTGTGTGTTTCATTGTCTTGGCCAGAGAAATGTTGCGGCCTTCACTTCTCAGACAACCCTGCAGGAGATTCAATTAAGCAAAGTGTCTGCCATCAGTCAACCCCCTTGAAAGCATAAATAAAGGCATGTGCTGGAGTCGTGCAGTGCAGTTACGACAGGAAAAAGCATGGCTTTTGAGACAGTCATTTAAGACAACAACCAGTAAGAGTCACGGTGTGTTTTGTTTTTCTGGGGCTTTTCATGGGGGAGCGGGAGAAAAATGCTACTGAAATGGGAATGGAGGCAAATGACATGGCTTTCAAATCATAGGAGGATGAGGGGAAAAACAACCACAGAAATCAGCCTGCTATGGGACATCTCATTTTTTCCAGTCCCCATCCGCACTGCACATTTAAAGCAGTTTCATGCCACTTGAAAATGCCCTGGCTTCTTCCAGACAAATCCGGGGAACTGTGAGGGGGCTGAGAGTTGTTATGAGACCCCTATTCGCCTCACAGAGGTATAATTCTCAGAGTGGTTTAACAGTCAATCCCTCTTCCCATGAAAATCTGAGAATTCTACTTCTGCACATGGGAAGCCAAAATGGCCACAATATTGTTCACATAGGTGCATGAAATTTGGAGACGCAGCAGCCTCCCAAGAGGGGATTAACACTACCATATTTCAGACAGATTTATTCAGGAGGCTTTGTGCTAGCCACCTCTAAAGTTTGCTTTTCCAAACAAGATGTCCCCAAATCTGAAACAGTTATGTGCAAGGACAAATTGGCAAAACTCAACAGCCTGGTGTGCTGTGTACTCATCATGGGTGACATTTTTTCTGGCTTATAGGCCAATTTTTTGTGGGATATTGATGTAGAAACAACCCTTCCTTAAGCTGTTGTTTGTGCTTATCAGCTGGTGCAAATACGAGCTTTGCCAAACTGTACTGGATCCAACACATTTGAAAGGCACCAGGTTGGCAACGCCTGTTCTAATAAGGTACATCTGAACTGGCTCTAAGCTGCTCAAGACACCTGCTCATGTAAGTGATTTGCTTCCCTCAGAGCCCATTTGTTGACCATTTAGGGGGCTGTATACTCAGATCCAGAATGCCCCTGATCACTGCTTTTGAGGCGCTGAAATGATCCAGCATCTGAGATACAGATCTGTGCTTCCATGAGGATCTCCCAAAGCTATTGTGAACTAGATTGATATGAAAATGTCTCTCCACTTCAAAAGGGGGAATCTAAAGAGTGGTAGAATCCCTAAATACTTCAAGCTGCAGGGAAGAAAGAACAGCATTTTTCATTGGTGACATACGTTAAGAGAGGATTGGACCAGAGCCTCTCTTCTTTGATGCCTTGTACTCTGGTTTGTTTGTTTCAGACTTTTTTAAGCATTCACAAATCACATTCACACCCCCCCCCAAGTTGTTGTTTAGTCATTTAGTCGTGTCCGACTCTTCGTGACCCCATGGACCAGAGCATGCCAGGCACTCCTGTCTTCCACTGCCTCCCACAGTTTGGTCAAACTCATGCTGGTAGCGTCGAGAATACTGTCCAACCACCTCGTCCTCTGACATCCCCTTCTCCTTGTGCCCTCAATCTTTCCCAACATCAGGGTCTTTTCCAGGGAGTCTTCTCTTCTCATGAGGTGGCCAAAGTATTGGAGCCTCAGCTTCACAATCTGTCCTTCCAGTGAGCACTCAGGGCAGATTTCCTTCAGAATGGAGAGGTTTGATCTTCTTGCAGTCCATGGGACTCTCAAGAGTCTCCCCCAGCACCATAATTCAAAAACATCAATTCTTCAGCAACCAGCCTTCTTTATGGTCCAGCTCTCACTTCCATACATCACTACTGGGAAAACCATAGCTTTAACTATACTGACTTTTGTCGGCAAGGTGATGTCTCTTAAGTAGTACAGACCACCATACCCTGATGTATACAAAGACCAGAACTGTCCAACTGGTATCGGAAGGGTAACCCAGGTCGGCTATCCCTTGGGTAGCAAGTCAGATCAGGTGACCAGCTAGTCCTCTGTTCTTTGTCTTCCTTGACCGGCAGCTTCTTTTCATCCTCACCTCCTGAGAAGGGTCTTTTCTGCAGTGGCTTCCCATCTATGCAATGCTCTCCCAAGGGAGACCCATCTGCCATCAACATCTTTGTTTTTCCAGGCTTTGGGGCATCACCAATGATTCCATGTCTTTGTGCAGATGACATAAAAACATTACCTTCATGCCTGTTATTACTGGCTTTTGGTTTTGCCGCAAACTTTTCTGGGACTTTTTGTTGTGATAAGCCTTTTATAGGTGTAATGAACCCTAACCCTAAATGCAGGTGTTGTAGGTGTTCCAGATCTTGTACCTGGCCTTGGTATCAGGTGTCTGGAGTAGAATGCTGGCATGTGTTTTAATCTGGTTTTAAACTTATTGTTGATTTTAATTATGTTTAATCAGTTTTTTTAAAAAGTTAAATAATGCTATTGTTTTATTGTTTTGGTGAACCACTTTGACTTTTAAAAAACAACACTTAAGTGCTATATAAATCTTGCGAAATAAATAATAATAAGTATATAACTGGGCACCACCATCAGGCAGAGAATGAGGTGGCCTCAGCAGGATCTGATGTCATGAAAGGGAAGCAAACTGTTACTTAATTTATAATGACTGTATGCACACTTGTGACTTAATTGCTGTTTTTAATTTTTTACAAAATAATAATAATAATAATAATAATAATAATAATAATAATAATAATAATTTATTTATACCCCGCCCATCTGGCTGAGTTTCCCCAGCCGCTCTGGGCAGCTCCCAATCGAGTATTAAAAACAATACAGCATTAAATATTAAAAACTTCCCTAAACTTCCCTAAAGAGGGCTGCCTTCAGATGTCTTCTAAAAGTCAGATAGTTGCTTATTTCCTTGACATCTAATGGGAGGGCATTCCACAGGGTGGGCGCCACTACCGAGAAGGCCCTCTGTCTGGTTCCCTGTAACCTCACTTCTTGCAATGAGGGAACTGCCAGAAGGCCCTCGGCGCTGGATCTATCAATCAGGAAGAGAGGTTGCGGGCAGAATTTTCTGCCACAGGTGCCCAAAAGAACTTGGCTTTCCATGGGAACAGTGCCCCTTGGCTGCCTATGCCAATCATATGCCTTCTTCTCAAGAATCCTAGGAACCTTAGTTTGCTAAGTGTGCTGCAAGCTGTAACTTTGGGAGTGGCAAAGTACAGTTCCTGGGATTCTTTAAACGTGACTTGGGTTGGCGGTGGCATTTGCTGCCCTGCCTCAGGCACCAAAATATCTCTGAGCTAATCCTGAGCTGGGAGTTGAGGACCTCTCATTTTTTGTGTGAATTCCAGAGGATCCTTTCCGTGGCCCTGCCTAGGTCCAAAGTTCAGGTGCCGTCAGATAAGAAACAAAGCCTTCTGTGCAGAGAGCGCAGTAATTAGAAACCACTTTGACTGAAGACGTTCTAGACATTTAGAGAGAGCATCAAACCATATGTGGTTCTTCTACCTTATGCCCTTTTGTACGGTCGCCTTTTGCTGCTGGTTCCATGGAAATATCTGTCGCTTCTGATCATCTGCTGCATATTTTGAGGCTCTTTCAAAAAACCAAAAACCCACCGCACACACAAAAAGAAATGAAAGTCCCGTCCCCCCCTGCCCTCTTTCTCTTTTCTAATTCCGAGGGGCCTTTGAGTGGGAAACAAAAGGTTAATTTTCTCCAGCTTGCCGGGACTGACTTAATGTAGCAGAAGGCAGCAAATTGTATTGATTTAGTGACATGCAACTGTCCAGAAAGAGCTATTTATACATTATTCAGGACAAACACTGTCATAATGGACAAACAGCAGCAGCATCTGGGATGTTAATGTCTACAAATAAGATTATTCTTTGAAAGGATTAGGACGGGGCATTTTGTGTAATTAGATTTCTCTGTTTCAGGAATGAATTGCCTTTTAGCAGTAAAAGCTGTCACTGTGGGAGCCATTAGCTGCTTATAACTGAATTAAACGTATAATTAGTGACATGATCGCATTAGGATTTGTTTCAGTTTTTAACTAATCCTGTGTGTGTGTGTGTGTGCCTGTGTGAGACAGAGCAGGAGGGAAGAAGAGGCGGTGGTCTTTTCCAGGTCACTGAGGCCTCTCTCAGCTGGGATGGAGGCCTCAGCTGGTGTGCTCAAGTTGGTAAAAGTCAGGCGCATGTGAATCAGAGCCCGAGCCTCGCCACGGCGACGGCAAAGCTATTCATCACTGGTTGGTGGGTGACAGTGACTGATGGGAGAGGCCTGGGGCTGGCACTTCACCAGTGCAAGAATCATACGAGCCAGAGAGCAGAATGACAGCTAGAGCGGTGTGTCAAGTGGTGGAAAGACCAGAGCTATTAATAACGTGTGCCACATGATCTGCGCCGCCAGAAAACAATGATTTAGACATTGGTCGGAATAAAGATTTTTGCATTTAGCTTTGGCGGGGAGGGAGTGGGGGGGGGAGGGCGGCTACCCGAGCACTTGTGGAATAAATCGCTATTCAATCAGCATGTATGAAAATTAGGCAATGAATACATTAAAGGTTAGTCAAGGGGAGGAAGGGAGGAAGGCGGCCGGGAGAGGCGGGGGGTGGCTAAGCCACCATGAAGGATGGATACTGTTAATCACCACAGTCCCTGGTGAGGAACTAGCATGTTATGACATTAAAAAGAAAAGCTTCCTTGCTCGCTTAAAGCTTTCTCTCTCCTGGTGGAGTTGCGGGGAATCTTTGGACCTTCTGCTCGCTCAATAGGCTTGGAAATGTCTTGCACGGTCTTCTTGGCTCTTTAAATTTACATCAAGAGTGCAGCGGGTGGGTTATAACAGGGGCAGGGAACATTTTCCAGCACAAGGGCCACATTTCCTTGTAAGGAAGCTTCTGGGGGCCACGTGGTAGGAGGAGTCAGGGGCAAAATTAGGTGGAGGAAAGGATGCGGATCTTAGCTTGGTGCAGTAGGATATGTTCCAGACATGTGAGGTTTAGTCACACTACAGCTCTCCTCAAAGTTTGCTGAGAGATATTAGG
This sequence comes from Podarcis muralis, assembly GCF_964188315.1. NCBI lineage: Eukaryota > Metazoa > Chordata > Lepidosauria > Squamata > Lacertidae > Podarcis > Podarcis muralis. Next base: position 14,161,144 of record NC_135663.1, read on the forward strand.
AGACTCCAGTTCCCCACTAAAAGCTATTGGCTTAACAATCAATCCTTTCCCACAGGGACCTCTGGGAATTCTTTCCTAACAACCGGGCTCAGTCCAGTATATCTGAAGGAGCGTCTCCACCCCCATCGTTTTACCCAGACACTGAGGTCCAGCACCGAGGGCCTTCTGGCGGTTCCCTCACTGCGGGAAGTGAGGTTACAGGGAACCAGGCAGAGGGCCTTCTCGGTAGTGGCACCCGCCTTGTGGAATGCCCTCCGACCAGATGTCAAAGAGAACAACAACTACCAGACTTTTAGAAGACATCTGAAGGCAGCCCTGTTTAGGGAAGCTTTTAATGTTTGATGCATTACTGTATTTTAATATTTTGTTGGAAGCTGCCCAGAGTGGCTGGGGAAGCCCAGCCAGATGGGCGGTGTATAAATAATAAATTGTTGTTGCTGCTGTTGTTGTTGTTGTTGTTGTTGTTGTTGTTGTTGTTGTTGTTGTTGTTGTTGTTACAACAGGGTCTCCTAACAACTCCCGGCCCCTTTAACAAACTCCAGCTACCAAAATTCTTTGGGGAAACTCGTAACAGTTTAGTCTCCAAGTGCTTTCAATGTATGCATACCCTCCAGCATTTCTCTGATGAAAATAAGGATCCCCTATTCCATAATAGGGACACAGGTGGCGCTGTGGTCTAAACCACTGAACCTTGGGCTTGCCAATCAGAAGGTTGGCGGTTCGAATCCCCGCAACGGGGTGAGCTCCCATTGTTCAGTCCCAGCTCCTGCCAACCTCAGTCAGTAAAGCGAGATGAGCGCCGCAACCCCAGAAACATTCACAACTGGACTTAACTGTCAGGGGTCCTTTACCTTTATTCCATAATAATATTAGTAATAATTATTTTGATATTTATACCCCACCCATCTGGCTGGGTTGCCCCAGCCACTCTGGGCAGCTTCCAACATATATAACAACATAATAAAACATTAAACATTTAAAAAACCTTCCCTATACAGGTCTGCCTTCTGATGACTCAGGAGTCTGATAATTCCATACCCTCCAACGTTTCGCTGAAGAAAATAGAGACATCCCAAGGAAAAGCGAGACATTCCGGGATCAAATCAGAAACCGGGACGTTCAGCCTGGACACTGAGATCCAGCGCCGAGGGCCTTCTGGCGGTTCCCTCACTGCGACAAGTGAGGTTACAGGGAACCAGGCAGAGGGCCTTCTTGGTAGTGGCGCCCGCCCTGTGGAACACCCTCCCAGCAGATGTCAAAGAAATAAACAACTATCTGACTTTTAGAAGACATCTGAAGGCAGCCCTGTTTAGGGAAGTTTTTAATGTTTAATGCTGTATTGTGTTTTTAATATTCGGTTGGGAGCCGGCCAGAGTGGCTGGGGAAACCAGATGGGCATGGTATAAATAAATTATTATTATTATTATTATTATTATTATTATTATTATTATTATTATTATTATTAAAATCTGGGGCTGTCCATGGAAAATAGGGACACTTGGAGGGTCCTTGTATGGTGTGAATGTAGCCTAATTGGCTGAACTGGCATGGGATGTTCCTTTGCAGTTTGCTCTGACACAGTGTGGCTCTTTCAAGGGGATATAAAACCGAACACAAAGGTAGGCTAAAGGCTGCAAAAGGTCAGTGAGGGACAGTGGGCCCAGACTGAGGAAAAGGAGGAGAACAGGCAACTGAAAGGTGGGTTGGATGGAGAATGAGGCTTGAAAAGGGCAGAGGAGTCAAGGAAGTCAAAGAAGAAAAGACTAACCAGAGAGGAGAGACACTGAAGAAACTTTATAGCTGAGGAGGGGCTGTGTGCTAAGTAGAAAGGAGTGCCAAGAAGAGACAGAATAGCTTTTTAAAAAGCGAGGCGGAACAGGCATTGGCCTGAAATGCAGGAATACAGGATGCTGAGTCAGACCAGATGCTGAGTTTTTATCAGGGCCGGCCCACACATGAGGCAAGGTGAGGTCACTGCCTCAGGTGGCAGGACCCATAGAGGCAGCAGATCCGGCCTCCAAGGAAAGCATCCCATGTAGATCTTCACTCTCCACACACACTTGTTCCTGATAGAGAGCTTCAATCCCTTCTTCTTCCCTAGTGGGAGGTGCCATTTTGTGACGCAAAGTGGGTAAAAGAATCCATTTAATCTGCAAAAGTTTATGATCCTTTTTTTTTTCAAACCTATCCAGTCCTTTGTCAGGGAATTCTATAAATAAAAATACATTTTTATAACTACAAAATTGCATATAGAAATCCATAAAATTTTCTATACGTTGTGTTTACATACGATAATAGATCTGGTATAGTACATTAAGAAGGGAGTGGAGGCAGCAGAAGAAAAGGCTGAGCTTCTGTATTTTGAGTAAGTGATTCACTTTCTCATTCTGTATTTGTGTAAGTAATCTATTTTTGAAATTGAAATTGCGTGTATGCTACTTTCATGAAATTAATATATTGGCATGAATTTGATAAGAATGTGTACATTCATACTGGCTACATTTTTACTTCTTTGAATTGTATTTTTTAAAATCTGTGAAGTTATATAAATGTAATCTATGCGGAGTTTTATGGATTTATATAGATATACAGTCGTACCTCGGGTTAAGTACTTAATTCGTTCTGGAGGTCCGTACTTAACCTGAAACTGTTCTTAACCTGAAGCACCACTTTAGCTAATGGAGGCTCCTGCTGCCGCCGCCCCACCAGAGCACAATTTCTGTTCTCATCCTGAACCAAAGTTATTAACCTGAAGCACTATTTCTGGGTTAGCGGAGTCTGTAACCTGAAGCATATGTAACCTGAAGCGTATGTAACCCGAGGTACCACTGTAATTTTGTAATATGTGTCTGTGTGGTGTACAAAATTCTCGGAGGGAGGGCCGGACAGCTCTGAAACATTCCTCTTCCTCTGGCTCCCAACCTCTTACTTGTCAACTTAATCATACCGATCCTTTATATAATAATATGGCAACAACTGTCATGCTTGGGAGTTTTTACCCTGTTAATGTATTTACAAAATACTTGTTTTGAAACTCTTCACAAAAATGCAAAATAAAAGTCTGAAACATGTTGGATTATTTATTTCATTTCATAAAATTTATATACCGCTTCATTGATGTGTTGTTGTTTTTAAATAAAAAATTTTGAATGCTTCGGGGGGGGGGGGAGATAAAACAAAAATAGTAGCCATAAGAAAAAATTAGCAAGGATTTAAGACTTTCAAAAAGTTAAAATAACTATGGACTAAAAACAGATGAAAACTTGAGTCATTCTCTCAGCAGGCTTGTCTAAACAAAAATTGCTTTTTTAGCAAGCATCGAAAAGAGTACAGTGAAGATGCCTGCCTGATTGTAGGATTATAAACTTTTGGATATTTAAATAGTTTCTTCTGCGTTTTTCTTTCCTGATTCCCCCCATGAGTCACGTAGGAAACTTCTCTAGCCTCTTCTCACACACACACCCTGGGACGTTCTCACACACACACCCTAGGACTTGCCGATCAGAAGGTTGGTGGTTCGAATCCCCACGACAGGGTGAGCTCCCGTTGCTCGGTACCTGCTCCTGCCAACCTAGCAGTTCGAAAGCACGTCAAAGTGCAAGTAAATAAATAGGTACCACTCCGGCGGGAAGGTAAACGGGTGTTTCCATGCGCTGCTCTGGTTTGCCAGAAGTGGCTTAGTCATGCTGGCCACATGACCTGGAAGCTGTTCGTTGGCTCCCTCGGCCAATAAAGTGAGATGAGTGCCACAACCCCAGAGTTGGTCATGACTGGACCTAATGGTCAGGGGTCCCTTTACCTTTACCTTTACACACACACACCAGCAGTCTTTTGCCTGGTGACCCCTTCTGGGCTGCAGCGAGAGGCTAGTTAACATCCCCACCATTTATGCCAGCCCTGTGGCTTGGCAAGCAGCTGAACAGTAGCCATTGGACTTTATTTTTTTAAAGATCTGGGGTCCCTACCCCCCTACCTCCACCCAAACCCTACTCTACCGCACCTCTAGGTTTCTTCACAAACAATATGGGCCAACTCAGGGCCCTCTGCTAGCAAAGGCAGGCTCCGTTGAGAACACTGGCTGCGAAGGCTGCATTTAAACAGAGCTGCCCCGAGACAGTTAACCGGCTGGATTGCCTTTCTGCGGACACCTGCCCAAGCCACAGACTAAACAAACAGGCCTTCTCAACTGCGCACAACTTGGCCCCCTTTCATTCGGGCTCCCATCTGTTAAAAAGCCATTGTCTGACAGAGTGTCAGCTAGCCGGGGGTTTGTGGGTTGGGGAGAGGAGGCCAGAGCAGCCACATTCTGAACCGCCCTCCCCTCCCCTTCCCATTCCATCCCTTTTCTCTCTCTCTCTCTTTTAAAAAAAGTTCCTCTTTAGCATTTTTCGTTTTCTCTCTCCCGACTTCTCCTGCTCCTCCTTTTTTTTTAATTATTATTATTCAGTGCGTGATTTATTCATTGGTTTCACCTCTCCTTCCCTCCCCTTTTGGTTCACGAGGAGGGCTTCGTTGTCTCCTGCACCTCGGAGGTCATGTCTTTTCAGTCACCGGGACAATGCTCTCTGCTGGCATCTGCTTCCAGATCTAATCAGCCATATTGTCATCGCATCCTGCCAGAGGATTGTTCCTCCTTTTGCTCAGCTTTGTTGCCAATTTCATGCCATGTATCGCTCCATGTTTTGTGCTTCATGAAGCTGTCACTGGCATAAAAGTGGCCTGACCGGGGGTCGTCGTCAAAGGGGTGGGAATGAAACGTTCAGTGAAATGTTGAGCTGGGCCACCCACAGGCCACCTACCCCACCAGTGATGGGGGGCAGGGATCCAGTGCGGTTCGCATGTTAATGCGAATCGGCCAAATTCGTCTTTTGCCGAAACAATAGGCATAGCTTTATACTTTGAAATTCGCAGTTTCCTGAATTTTGCAATTTTTTAAAAAGTCTATATTGGGGGAAGTGTGCAGAGAACTATCCATTACTGGAAACAAAATGGGATATGGGGGGAAATGCTTGCTAAAATGTGTATGTTGGGAGAAATGTGGACTGGTGAATTTTCATTAGGACTTTTTCTCATCTAAAAATAATAATTCAAACTGATGTGAAAATGTGAATTTAAGATTGGAAATGTTGTTAACTGGAGAATTGCTTTCTCATCTATGCACCTACTCGACCCCTGAAATCTATGAAAGTTGCATTTTTACAAATAGCATATTATGTTTGCACCATATTGAGGAGGAGTTCAACTTTCACTTTGACAGCAGCTGAACTTTATGACTCCCTGCCTGTTTCAGCAATCCTATCAGGGCATATTAAGTATCCTTTATTTTAAATATTCCTGCTTTTATTTGTATATTATTGATACTTGTTTTGTATTGTTTTATGTACACCATTTAGGGACTTTTTGATTAGATTGTTTATAATTCACAGTTTTATTTCCCTTAAAAAGTAAGCATGTGTACAGTTTCCTCAACAACCAGCCTGGGAAAATGACTTATAACTCATACTTTAACATCTTGTAATTAATTCACATGCCATTCCAGAGCTGGCAGACGTGGTGCATTTGTTCTGTGATTCTCCTTTTTTGGGAGTTGTTAAAACTTCTATATCTTTGAGCCAGCCCCTCACAAGCATTTAAAAAGGACCTTGCTTTTGGAAAGTATAATGAATACCTGCCTGATTTGGACCATGCCTTTGTGTTCTCAGTAACATGACTTCAGTGTTGCAATAAAATAGAAAGGGACAGATTCCTGTAATTGTTTTTCTAAAGTATATTTTTTAAGTATCACGGGTCCTCAGAAGTTGTTGGGCTATGATTCCCAGCATTCCCACACTACTAAGCTGGCTGAGGGTGATGGAAGTTGCCATCCAACATCTGGGAACCCTAGGTTGATGAACAGTGGTTTAGAACTCCCTCGATGCACTTAATCAATGGGGCATTTTTCGTAGGATTATAACAACTGCAGTGTCCTGATTTGCAAAGGAGATTCCTCTCTCTGAAGGGCTGTCTGATTCAGGTCAAGTTTAATGATAAATGACCCTAAGAAGACAAAGCAGGAGGAGACCTGAAGTTGCTCATCAGCAGTGAGCACCTGGTCAGCAGATTTGAGGAGGCAGGCAGGTCACCTAGGGCACAGTCTTCCTCACTGAAGAAGAAGAGGAAGAAGAAGAGGAGGAGTTTGAGGAGGAGTTTGGACTTGATATCCCACCTTTCACTCCCCTTAAGGCAGGCATGGCCAAACTTGCCCCTCCAGATGTTTTGGGACTACAACTCCCATCATCCCTAGCTAACAGGACCAGTGGTCAGGGATGATGGGAACTGTAGTTCTAAAACATCTGGAGGGCCATGTTTGGCGGAGTCTCAAAGCAGCTAACAATCTCCTTTCCCTTCCTCCCCCACTACAAACACTCTGTGAGGTGAGTGGGGCTGAGAGGCTTCAGAGAAGTGTGAGCGGCCCAAGGTCACCCAGCAGCTGCATGTGGAGGAGCGGAGACGCGAACCCGGTTCACCAGATTACGAGTCCACCGCTCTTAACCACTACTCGGCGCTGACTCCCACATAGTTTCTACTTAGAGCAACTTGCATAAATTAGCATATGCAAATCAAACACAAGCTGGTGATGCATTTACTTTGCTTTGGTGGTGTATAAACAGCTACCCTACTAACCAGGTGGGGCTGCAAAGACACTCTTTTTTTAAAACAACAACAACATGAAAACCAGAATTTGCAGGTTTCTGCTTAGAATGGTTCTCATAGGGCAGAAGACCAACAGCCCTGACACCAAACTCTATTAAGTGGGCCAACTCTAGAGAAAGGAAACTGGGGATTTAGACTATAAGCTGCAGAATCCTATGCACATTTACTTAGGAATAAACCCCATTGATGAAGCTTACTTCTGAGTTTGCATCCATGGAAACATAGGCCCCTCAATCTTATTCACAATCCAGTCATGTGATAAGAATACAGACTGGGAAGACAAAAGCAACGACTCTTCTTTAAAGGGATTTTTTTTGTGTGGGAGAGTGGGGAAAAATTAACAACCTCAAATTTCTAGGCTTTCAAACTGAGTGAGCTTCCCTGGCCTCTGCAATATCCCCCCCTCCCACCCACCTTTTAAGCGATGGCTAGTTGTGAACACGTTTGCAGCGAATGCTCCCTTTCCTTCTCCCTAGCCTTGGAGGAAAAGAATTCCTTCTCGCCGTTCTGCTTTTCATTTGCGTTTAATAACAACATTGAACCTGCGGCAGCCACAAACACTGAGAGGAGAGGGGGGCGGCTGGAAGGAGAAGCCAGAAGAGGCGGCTTTTGTCTCGGAGTGAGTGTGTGCGTGTGGGTGTTAAACAATTTCATGGACATCTGTCACGCACAGTTAACTTTCCATTGCTGCATTTTAAGTTGTGGGCCCAGGCTTGGCCGGCAATGATAAAGTAGCTGGCATTTTTCGAAAAGGCACTGGATAACAGAGCATGAATCATAAAACACTCTACTGTGTAGCAATATCCAAGTTCATTCAAGGCAATGAAACCATGCAGAGGAGCTTTATTCCCAGCTAATTATGTGGAAACGTCTAAGACAAAAAGGCATCTGGTGGTCTTTCTTCCCCGTTTCAATTTTTCTCAATATTGTGACAGGGCAAAGCATTGTCCCTTTCCCAGGGTAGTTGCTGTGAAGAGGACTAAAAGCAAGGGTCAAAGAAGAGCAAATAGATGAATTTATAACTTTCTTTTTATTTATCCCGTTCCCATTGTTTCTCCGGAGACTCTTCCTTCGGGGCATTGGTTCCAAAGTCCCATTCTCACTCCGCTCTGCTTGAATACTTTCTTTTTAATGCCACCCAAACTGCCAACCCCTCTCTCTCTCCCTCTCCCTCTCTCCCGTCGCTTTTCTTTTCACGAGCTAGAATACATCTTGTGCACATCTCAAAAGCAGATTCAAGGGAAAAGGTTTGCCACAAGTGGAGAAGATGCGTAGACTTTATTTAAAGAAACACAATGTGCGTCTCTGTGTCCAGAATATCCCAGTTATACAACTGCATGATTTTGTTGTTCTTCGTGCCGCCATACCTTATTGTGTTGCAATAACTTATCAGAACCTTGAAGGCTGCTGTGGTAAGACCCCGCTGCTGCCCACAAAACAGACCATCCATTATTCGCTTCCATTATCATCACTTATCAAACAGGTTTGCCAGGTTTTTGAAGCAGTACAAAATCCTCCAGGACTTGTTTAATCACAGATCTGAAGGGCAGGGAGACTATTCTTAAAGGTAAAGGTACCCCTGACCTTTAGGTCCAGTCGCGGACAACTCTGGGGTTGTGTGCTCATCTCGCTCTATAGGCTGAGAGAGCAGACGTTTGTCCACAGACAGTTTTTCTGGCCAGCATGACTAAGCAGCTTCTGGCGAACCAGAGCAGTGCACGGAAATGCTGTTTACCTTCCCGCTGGAGCGGTACCTATTTATCTACTTGCACTTTGACGTGCTTTCAGACTGCTAGGTGGGCAGGAGCTGGGACAGAGCAATGGGAGCTCACCCTGTCACGGGGATTCGAACTGCCGACCTTCTGATCAGCAAGCCCTAGGCTCAGTGGTTTAGACCACAGCGCCACCCATGTCCCTAGACTATCCTTACAGTAGCGTTTATTCAATCAAAAAAACCTTCACCCTTCATAGTAAATACAGGTTCAGAAAACTAAAATATAAATAAACTAATAAACGTCCTATGTTTTTACAGTGGTCAACCTCAACTGCCAGGCCTGATGACTCTTGAACTAGTGGGAAATAACGATCAATAGAAATGAAGGGAATTGAGCTAACTTTGAGTTGGCGAGTGTGGCGCCCATGGGAGCAATGGCACCTTGAAGTCTTTCCCATGCACTCACAAAGCCTGTGAGCCATCCTCCTCATTCACTGCCCCGTTGGTTACCAAGTGGTACAGATGGTTAGCTTTCTCTTCAGCACTACACACTTTTGAAGATAGGAGAAAGTTGAGAGTGAGGTCTCTTTCCCACTTCCTCTTTCAACTCTTTGGGCATTTCAAGGCTCAAGAGGACAGCCCAATAAGTTTTGTCACCTGAGGCAAACCACACAATTGCATCCCACTCCCTGCCATGGAAGAAGGGATGAGTGAAGATCAATATCAGGATTTGCTGCCCCTTGGATCCAGCCGCCTGAGACAGTCGCCTCACATTGTCTCATGAGTGGGCCGGCCCTGCTCAAGGCTCAATGAATCGTGCAAGCCCCAAGTTCATAATAAAGCAAACGTATGAGTGCCATTCCTACTCAGAGTAGAGTCATTGGAATTAATAGGCACAACTAACTTAGTCTCATTAATTTCAGTAGGTCTACTCTGAGTTGGCTATGCCCCAAACAAATTAGCATGCATTTTGTTAATTTGCAAATTTTATTTATTATAGCAAACAGCTGGGGTTCTCTTGACCTAGAATATAGATTGCTTTTTCACTCAAGCTATAACTGCCCTAGTCACTAAAACTAATAGGATAGTTGTCATCATGACACTTGCAACTTGGCCAACGTGATCCATTCTGTTTCCATGGCTTACAAAAACAAAGCCTGTTCTCTAAACAGTAATAGTGGGATTTAACATGGACTCCCTCGTTTAATCATATTCACTGTCACTGTAAATAAATAAAGCTGCCAAGCCTCATCTAATTAGGCAAACATTGATTGCCGCGTTGTCTTTTATGCTGAGATCACTTTGGAGCCAGAGAGTTCAGGGAAATTCACTTCTCCAGCGAAGCTGTGAGGCAGTTTGCTTCTCAAGTCCTGAATTCTTGGCGTTGTTGAGAAGGGACAAACTGCCTGCTATATCTGGCTGAAACAACAGGTGCAATCTTTGCTATGTTTTAGCAATCTCTGAGGAAGGTCTGTATGGCTGGATTTAGGCAGGTACACAAACATCTGGGATGGTAGGTTTGAGAGGTGTGACTGCTCCAATGAATCTACTCAGCCACTGAAAAAAAGAGAACAAAAATAGTTCAAATTAATGTATAAAGCTGAGCTGCAGGGACATAATTGTTTCCGTTTGCAGGGAACTGTGCAACATCAGTGCTCATTCAATGTATGTGCATATGAGTGGTTGTAATATAACTGAAAATAATCTAACATCATGAAATTAGAAGGTACCTAGTACTAATGCAAGAATGGTGTTGTTTCTGTTGTGAGAAAGCTTTCATAAGCTGCTGGGATTTGTAAGTAAGGTGAGGTGACCACACAACGAGGACCCATGTCAAGATTTTTATTCATAAATCATCACCTCCTTGCAGTGCTTGTAAGTGGCTTTAAATGATTTGTGGACAATCATCATGTTGGGGCTGCTGAACATATGAACTGGTCTATAAATCTCAAACTCAAAGATAATTTGGTGACACTTCCAACAACAAAAAATTGCCCAGTCTTCTTCTGTAAAACCTCAAAGAAGGAGATTCCATAAATCCTTCAAGCAATCTACATCACTGCCCAACCTTTCTTCCAATTCAGAGGTTAAATTTGCATTGCTGCATCTAGGATCCATAGAGTCCTGTTCTGCTTCTTTCAGAAAGCATCCAGCCCTGGAGCAGGGATGACTGGAAATAAGAAGGAATAAGAATAAGTGCAGGCAGTATTCAAGGCAACCAGAGGCAGGGCTAGCTGTTCTGGCATCTGGAGCGGTGTACCTGGGGGCGAGGCGATCCACCCACGGCCTGTGGCCTGGGTGGGCTCCACCGCCTGCGGCCAGCGTCCCAGAGGGGCAGTGCGGTGAGCACAGGGGCGGCGCCTCCCTCAGCGAGCATCCTAGGGGGCCGCCGCCGCCCGCAGCCACAGAAGACAAGTGACAAGGCCTTGTGGAATGCCCTGTCTCCCCAAGTTCAGTAAGAGGGGGTCATTCTGGCTTGCGGTGTTGTCGTTCCTCTTTCCTATCCCTGGGGCAGAGAAGACAAGTGGCAGGGCCTTGCAGAACACCCCGCTCTCACCAAGTTTTGGCGAGAAGGAGCATTCTGCCGGCGGCAGAAGTGGTTGGTGGGCAGTGGTTGGTGGGCAGAGGTTGGCCCCAAGTGACAAAATGAGATGGGCCCAGCCACCCCTGACTCTGAGTGCTGGTTGATGTGGAACGATAAACCTGCTCTATGGTTTGTTTTCTCCCCGTGTAGCACAGGAGATGGAAATGAACAAGCAGCACGTACCAGCACACTGCTCATTCACTACAAACCATGTACAGTGGTACCTCAGGTTAAGAACTTAATTCATCCTGAAGGTCTGTTCTTTAACCTGAAACTGTTCTTAACCTGAGGTACCACTTTGGCTAATGGGGCCTCCCGCTGCTGCCAGAGCACAATTTCTGTTCTCATCCTGAAGCAAAGTTCTTAACCCAAGGTACTATTTCTGGCTTAGCGGAGTCTGTAACCTGAAGCGTCTGTAACCCGAGGTATCACTGTACAAACCATGTACAAACCATGCTTTGTTTTTCATATGAAACCAGCCAGTGTTAGCCATGTGGAGGTCTATTGAAGAGAGGCTTTAAAGAGGAGCAGCCATGAAAATGAAGGCTGGCCATTTGTTGACCCGGCTACTGTTCTGTGTTGGTGATGGTGGTGTTTTGTTGTTGTTTTGTAAAGCACCTACAACAAATGGCAGCTCTACATGATATCAAAAGGATATGCACCTCCCCCAAGCTTAGAATCTAAGGTGCCTGTGCTAGCCTTGTGGCAGTAATGCTACATTGTACATCGGTAATAACGGAAAAGGTATTCCACAGGTTGGAGTCGTAAATAATTAAGAGTAACCTGCCTCCTTTAGCTCATTGAGGGAAGAAATTGTCACTTAGCCTGGGCTCTCGGAGCTCTCATTTCCCTCTGGTACGGCTTCAATAAGCCTTATGAATATCTTGCCCAGAAGCAATCACCGGAGAATAACTCTGGCAAACAAACTCATTCATACACCTGAGTCTTCCAGGCAGACATGGTAATTAGGATCACAATCTGTGTGGCAAAAAAATAATACAGTAAAGCGTTGTAATCCTCCTCTGGGAAAGATATGCCACTGTGGACTAAATGAGAGGGAAAATGAATCCAGTGCTTTTTAATGTTTCCAAGCGTCAGCAATGGGACAAACAGAGAAACACAAACCTATTAAAGTCATCTCCTACTTCTTCTTTTTTTCTTCCAAAAGTGAAAGCTTAATAGGTTTGCTCCGTGAAATGCATGTTCAGTCAGGTCTTGCTCACACTGAAAAGTGCTTGGAGAGGTTAGAATGACAGGTTAGGACCCTGGGTGTAAGCAATCATGCAGCCCAACCGTCTCCCATTATTCAGAAAGGTTTTGGACGGAAACTCCTGTTAGAATTCCTGCTCCATGATCGCAGTCATGGGACTGTTGTCTATCACATGACGATGTATGTTTTGACTCCACAGAGTGGGAAGTGATGAAGACAGGATGTTTCTGTTACTGTGTTCCGTGAAGTGGGACTATTGTCCTTTGTTCTTTTTCTCTTTGCTGTCTGATGCTAGAGAGAGAGGGAGCCATGTTGCAGTGCTCCGTGTGTGTTTGTATGTAAATAAAGTAGATTAGCCAAAATGCTGAGTTACTGAGGTCTGTCATGCAAGATGCGCAAACTCTGTGGATCCCTAAGTGTGACGGTGTCGGTTGGCATTGGTCGCTGTGATGTTCGGGCTGAAGAAAGCTTTTGAAGCTCCGGAACGATTGACCAGAAGGAAGAGAACATGCCAGTCGGAGATGTGTCTCTACCAGGGTCCTCTCGAATGTAGGCTGAGCTCCTGACACTGCCCCCCCCTGCCCCAAAGAGAGGTGTCTCCCAGAGGTACCATTCGCCTGGAGAGCTTGTAGCCAGGGCTGCTGCAATAAGCAGCTGTGGAAGCCTTTGCGAGGTAGAGACATGAGAGGGCATCAGAGGAGGGAGGGAAGGAAAAGAGAGACAGAGGCCAATGCTGCCTGCGGCAACCCTGACCATCATTCAAGGCATCCCAGTGTGCCATGGCACACTGGTTGAAGGCCACTGATCTGAGGCATCCACACCATGTGCAACAGATGGCGTTTCTCATACACTCATTGGAATTCCCAGGTTGGCTTTAGCTGGACATGCTCCAAATTTGTTCGTTTTAATTTGCATAGGGGTGGGGGACAAAATAGAGGACCAAATAGAGAGGCTTGGAGGACCAATATCAGACCCCAGGTCTAAGGTTCCCCCCTCCTGAATTAACGGAAGCCAGTTAAGGAGATATATTTGGCCTTAAGACTGAGCATTTGGCCTTTTGTGAACTGGCTTTCAGTGCACAAGTTTCTCAAAGTCTGTTCTCTTTGACCCTCTGTAAGTTTCTTAATATCTCATCTATACACAACCTGACAAGTTTGCTTCTGCAATCAGCAGCAGTCACCAGCATTTGCCGCACAATATACTGAGCATATAATTTAAAAAGAAACATCCCATTTGCATCCCGACTAAATTGCCCATATGGGCCTTCTCCCAGTTTGCAGGCTGGAAATGGGACAGTGAGCTTGGGAAGATGGCATTTCACCTCAACTAATTCGCTTTCCTGAAAGCCCCATGCACTTTGATGCAAGGATGGGAAGCCTGTGGCCATCCCTATGGTTGCTGGACTCCAACTCCCATAACCCCCAGCCAGAATGGCCATTGGTCAAGGGTGGTGGGAATTGTGGTCCAGCAACATCTGGTACGCCACAAGTTCTCTATCTCTGCTTTAAACCTGAGCCTTTTACTTAGTAACATGTATAGCAGACCTATCAACCTCCTGTAGTGATCTTCTAATTAGCTCTTTTATCCAGTGTTTTTTTCTGGGGGTATGCATTCCCCTAAACATTTTGTGAATCTAAGTTTGGCCTCCTTGAGGGGCAGTACTTCAATACGAGTAGGAGTATCCTTAAACATTTTTTTAAAAGAAAAAAAGCACTGCCTTTAACCAATTAGCTCATTGATTAATCAGATAGCTGTTCATCCCCATTCTCTGCCCTTCTGGCCAAGTCACAATGTGTCCATGCAATGTGTCCATGCAATGCAGTTGAGCTGCATTGAGACTACAGATGGGGGTGGGAAAATGTGATTCAGGTCGCATTTAAAGGCAAACTTGCCAAATTCTTATTTTCCGAAAGGATGTGTGAGCCGAAACACAACTATCCTTCAAAATTCTCAGTTCCCCAGATTATGCAATGCAGTTCCCCAGCCAAGTAATACATACAAATATCATGAAGTAATAAGAATAAGAATAATTTAATATTTGTACATTGCCCATCTGACTGGGTTGCCCAAGCCACTCTGGGCAGAAACCAGCATTTGTAAAAACATAGTAGAACATTAAATCTTAAAAGCTTCCCTATAGAGGGCTGCCTTCAGATGTTTCCTAAATGTTATATAATTACTCATCTCCTTAACATCTGATGGGAAAGCATTCCACAGGGCGGGCACCACTACCGAGAAGGCCCTCTGGCTGGTTCCCCGTAACTTCACTTCTTGCAGTGTGGGAACTGCCAGAAGGCCCTCGGAGCTGGACCTCAGTGTCCAGGTTGAACAATGGGGGTGGAGATGCTCCTTCAGGGCCGAGGGCCATTTAGGACTTTAAAGGTCAGCACCAGCACTTTGAATTGTGCTCGGAAACATACTGGGAGTGAATGTAGGTCTTTCAGGAACTAGTGTTATATAATCTTGGCAGCTGCTCCCAGTCACTAGTCTAGCCACCACATTCTGGATTAATTGTAGTTTCCGAGTCACCTTCAAAGGTAGCTCCACATAGAGCACATTGCAGTAGTCCAAGCAGGAGATAACCAGTGCATGTACCACTCTGGTGAGAAAGTGTGCAGGCAGGTAGGGTCTCAGCCTGCGTACCAGATGGAACTGGTAAACAGCCACCCTGGACACAGAATTAACCTGTGACTCCATGGACAGCTGTGAGTCCAAAATGACTCCCAGGCTGCACACCTGGTCCTTCAAGTGTGTATATAGATACATATATTAGTGGAAATATCATATAAAATGCATTATATTACGGTAAATTTGCAAAAAATGTGAATGTTTGATGAAATTACAAATGTGTGCAGTAGGATAAATTCACACAAAAATAAAGGTTTGTTTCCACATCAACTTTTTTTTAAGATTGCAAATTGAGGCAGAAATGTGGGAAACTGAATGTAAGATTAGGAAAATGGTAAACAGAGAGGAACTGAAATTGATGGATTCCCCCCATTGCTAATTGAGGCATGGGGATATAGCCCAGCAATAGGATCCACTACTTCAATACTGTTGTAAGTGGCTCAGGCAAGGGCATGGTAAATATTGGTGGACTTACAAATGATGCTGTTGGTGGCATCATCCTATGACTTTCTTCAGCCATGAACGCAACCCTAGAGGAATCTGTCCATAAGGTCACCTCAATCTGATAATAATAGGGCAGCCATACATCCAGAATTTCCCGGAAATAGCCGGGATTTTCCATTCAAAAATGGCAACCAGGTGGAATTTTCTAAAATCGTTTAAAATGTCCAGGAAAACCTGGGTGTATGGAAGCCCATATTGGAAGTGTTGCTTTTTGGCTACTTTCCTTAAAACAAACAAAAAAACCTTAATAACTTCAACAAAGGAAAGGAAAGGAAAGGAAGCTCAACAACTTCACCCAAAAAACTTTGTCCAGATTTTCACTTTTTGAAATATGTCAACCCTGGGTAATAATGATGATTAATGGTGTGCCTATTATGTTGTGATGATGTTTACTGTGAAGGAAATTACTTTTAGCATTATTATTTTTTTACAGGCAAGAAAGGAGAGATTTAAAGAAACATTATAAAATATGAATTGTATACCTCAAGGAGCATCTCCACCCCCATCGTTCAGCCCAGACACTGAGATCCAGCACCGAGGGCCTTCTGGCGGTTCCCTCCCTGTGAGAAATGAGGTTACAGGGAACCAGGCAGAGGGCCTTCTTGGTAGTGGCGCCCGCCCTGTGGAACTTCAGATGTCAAAGAGATAAACAACTACCTGACATTTAGAAGACATCTGAAGGCAGCCCTATTTAGGGAAGTTTTTACTATTTAATGCTGTATTGTTTTTAACACTTGATTGGAAGCCACCCAGAGTGGCTGGGGAAACTCAGCCAGATGGGCGGGGTACAAATAATAAATTATTATTACATTATTATTGCCTGTCATTCTCTCTGCTTCCAATGTTTGGTGTGTGAGTGCTGCTGCTTATGTTGCCCAAACAGCACCATGCAATAAAGGAACATCTAGTCAGATCAGATTTATTTGCAATGTCCCATTGTAAAATATAACTGAAGTAACAAACCCCCATTTCCTCAACAGGGAACACTCCACATTGCATAATCTTATCACAAATCCCAAATGTTCCTGTGAACTCTCACAACACCTGTAAAATATTCCTTCTCTTTGCTAATTCCTTCTAAAAGGACTATATGGTGTTCATCAGGTCAGATTGCCATGTTGGTTTATGTAGAGCTCTGCCCTTTATTTGAAATTCCATGGGCTGAGAGGGGTATTATTTGGTGACTGTGAGGAGAGGCAAGAAAAAGGGGCATAGATTTTAAGCTTCCCTTGATCTTATGATCATGATGTTTTATCTGCTTGTGAATAGAATAATAATAATAATAATAATAATAATAATAATAATAATAATAATAATAATATTTCACTGGTTTGGGAGAAAGGAGGTCATGTGAAGTAGAGTGATGAAGAAGAATGGAGGAATAGGAAGAAGTATAAGAAACCTGATCAAACAAGATGGCTGCATGGTGAATGCTTTATCAGGTACATCTTAGGATCCCCCCCCCCTTCCCCAAGTGCCTATCATATCACACAAACTGTTCTTGAAGAGCCCTCCATTTACCCTCTCCCCTAATTAAATGTGCACTTCATTAATGTAAATTGGGGGTTTAATGCTCTTGTTGAAATTCTGAAGAAAGTGCTGCGGCCTTGCGAAATGCTTAAGCATCATTGCAAATTAGATTAGGGACCAGGAAAGGCAGTAAAATTAGAATGATAATGGTTGATATGGCTTCCTGACAGGCATGACTATTCAGGGATCAATGGAGATGGGGAACAGTTTCCCTGAGTCTAAAGTGAAAGGCAGGGACAAACGTCAGCCTACAGATGTGGGTTTTGGACGTTCTTTCAATTAGTTTAATTTGGTAAATGGTGGGGATTTAAAGCCTCTTAGCCAGCCCTGCAAGACAAGAATATATTGGGGGGGGGGTGGAATTTCCTCCACATTTTAAACATAAAACAGGACTAGCTACACTTGCAATTTCTTTCCTGCAGTTTTTTTTTTTTATGACTGGCGAGTCATTTTACCAACGTAAGGCTTTAAACGGTGAAAAGTTTTATTACCTGCTTAATCAACAGTATTGGAATTAGGGTGGAAAACCGAAGACAGAGACTTGTGCCAATACCTTCATGAGACAGAAGACTGTCTCCCAGTTTTGGACATGACAAAAACTCCACATTTGGTGGTGGATATATTGTTGTGCAGTTCACCAAGGAAGGAGCGAAAGAGTTGTTCAACTTGCAAAGCCCTGCTGCACTTCCTTGGCCTGTCATATATACAGAAGACCTGCCTTGTGCATTTGTGGTTTGTGTATCATCCACAATCAAGGACATAATAATTCCACTGAATGCTGAGTGAAACATATGCACCATATTTACCATATTTTCAATGGGGTTTGGCTACAGGGATGTAGATCTTTGCTTCTTTCCCCTCTATACTTTTTAGTGGATTCATGGTTTAACAGGGTACCAAATATATCTCCACCAATACTTCAGTAACTGCCATTCAATATTTAAATAAAATGACAAAAATTCTCATTTAACAAAAAAAAATAATGGAAGCTATTTTTCAATTTATTAAATTTTATATATTTATTAAATTTGTGTTCTAGCCTTCCTCCCAAAAGAGCCCATTAGGTAGTTAAGACAAAGAGGTATCAGTCATTCGGTATTTTTTAAATGTATATCTCCAGAAGACTCTAAATTGAAGGAGGAAATGCATTAATTGGTAAGACCACTTTGAAATTAACACTGGTTCTTATAATGTCCACCTGGAATGGAAAGAGCTCAGAGGCAGGGTACGCCTAAAGGAACAGGTCTTTCAGCAGAACTGATGAACAGTTCGTTTTGGACTCACAGCTGTCCATGGAGGCGCAGGTCAATTCTGTGTCCAGGGCAGCTGTCTACTAGCTCCATCTGGTATGCAGGCTGAGACCCTACCTGCCCACGGACTGTCTCACCAGAGTGGTGCATGTTCTAGTTATCTCCTGCTTGGACTACTGCAATGCGCTCTATGTGGGGCTACCTTTGAAGGTAACCCGGAAACTGCAACTAATCCAGAATGTGGCAGCTAGACTGGTGACTGGGAGCGGCCGCCAAGACCACATAACACCGGTCCTGAAAGACCTACATTGGCTCCCAGTATGTTTCCAGGTACAATTCAAAGTGTTGGTGCTGACCTTGAAAGCCTAAACAGCTGGGCCCAGTATACTTGAAGGAGCGTCTCCACCCCTATTGTTCTGCCAAGACACTGAGGTCCACCTCCGAGGTGGTTTCCTCACTGCGAGAAGCAAGGCTACAGGGAACCAGGCAGAGGGCCTTCTTGGTAGTGGTGCCTGCCCTGTGGAATGCCCTCCCATCAGATGTCAAAGAAATTAACAACTATCCGACTTTTAGAAGACATCTGAAGGCAGCCCTGTGTAGGGAAGCTTTTAATACCTGATGAATCATTGTATTGTAATGTTTTGTTGGAAGCTGCCCAGAGTGGCTGGGGAAACCCAGCCAGATGGGTGGGGTATGAATAATAAATTATTATTATTGTTGTTGTTGTTGTTGTTGTTGTTGTTGTTGTTGTTGTTGTTGTTGTTATTGATGGACTGAGCCTTTCTTCTCATCCCTGCAGCAGTCTGCTGGAATGGGCTCTCCCAGATGATAGTTGAAGGAGAGGAGACCTGATGGAATTGCTTTGCATGCAGACGATTCTGGGTTCATCACTGGCTTCTCCAGTTAAAATACCTAATCAGCCATTGGTGGGGGAAAATCTCTGCCTGAAACTTTGCAAGACTGTCAGTCAGAGTAGACAAATAAAGGGCAAGGTAGCCCAGGATTCTGACCTGGTATAAAGCTATTTCCTTTCCTAGTATGCATTAAAGAAGGGAGAGAAATTTGTTTCAGTTTGCATTTAAGGGAGAATCTACTTGATCAGCATTTTCAAAAATAATAATAAAACATAGTCATCCTTCGAAATTTGCATTTCTCCAAATTTTGCATTCACATTTCTCTGAATTTTGCAGTGCAGCTCTCCAGCTAGGTAACATGTACACAAATGCATTTACTGGGGTAAAGCGTGCATAGAAATGCATATGATAGCATACCAAAATGCATTTCATTTCAGGAATTTCCTTTGCAAAACTGTGTATATTAGGTAAAACTGCATACAAAAATGAAAATAACTGTAGAAAATTTCACTTAGATGCTGATGAATTTTCTTTAGGACCTTTTTAATTATTTAATGCAAACTGATGTGGGCATGTGGAGGACTGAATTTAAGTGGGAAAATGAGAAGCTAAAATAAAATCTCCATATATAGTACACATGTTGCCAGAGATTGTGTGTGTGTGTGAGAGAGAGAGAGAGAGAGAGAAGTAGGTTACAATATGGCCAATTTGACATACACATTGACATTATTTGTTGTGCAATTGCATACGTTCTTTATCACCCCCTCTCCAATATCTACCTTTGGTGGTCCACAATCATGTGCAGTAACTAATCTCAGAAAATAGAGGGGACTTTTCTTATCAGCAGAAGAATGGCAAGTGTTCCTCACAAAGTCAATCCATGCACTGCCTCCAGCCTCTGGTTAGTTCAATCGTTCTTTCAGTTTCATTAGCACTAAATTCACCTTTTGGGGGGAAATTAATTTTAAGAAAACCCTGCTTGACTTGGCAAGGCCTCCGTTGAAAAGATCAAGTTACTGTTTGTAAATGCCAGACATGAATTACTTCTGCAGAATGCCTGTTCCCTGACTTTTTGAAATCATATTCCAAGTATTGACACTGTTGCTACTTTTTTATGGGGGGGGCAGATGTTAACCTCTGTCCATGCCCAGGCTTCACTGAGTGATACAATCTAGGAAGACTCAAAACCATCCCAGGCACTTTTCATTTTGCACAGGCTTCTGAAAGGTCACGTATGTCATGCATATTATCTACAATGCAGATTTTATTTTATTTTTTGTAACAGTTCCATTCCTTTTAAGCAGTGTGCTGATGTCATTGGGATTACTCCAACATCAGATTATTTAAATATGACTAGGGCCGTAATATTCCATTGGTCTAATTGATGAGCTACGCACTTAAACCATTTGCTGATTAATCAGTTTCGAGGCAATTGTAGAAGGCAAGAGCAAAGTTGCCTTACTGGGAAGAGTAAACGGTTCTGGTGTGCTGCTGTAATAGGGAATTTGAAAAAGAGATAGTTATAGAAGTATATTTACTCAACCTGCTGTCAACATTTGGAGTGAAATGCAAAAAACAAAATAATGAATTTTGCAAATTGATACTTAATGTTGTTTCCTTGAAATGTATTGGTGAGATTTACAGCTCAGCCCTCTGCATTCATACACAGTAAGTCCTGTTGAATTCACTGAGACGTATTCCCAGATAAATATGTTTAGGATTAGCAGCCTTAATGTTTAGATTGGTGGGTTGTTGTTTTTAAATATCTCACAAAATCATTCTTGAAAACTACAGTGTGAACCTTTCTAAATTTCAGATTTGGAAATCTTGCAAAATTTCAAATATGTGCAAAATTTCATTCTATTCCTCTGGAATGCGCTCTGCTTTCAGGTGACATCAATGCTGGGGAACTTTTGATGCCAGGTAAAAATATGACTATTGGGAGGGTAAGTGAATTTATCAATTATGGCTCCTCTCAGTTTCTCTTTCTGGTTGTTTTTATTTTCAAACTTAAAATTTAGTTCTCCATATTTCCATATCAGTTTGCAGATTTGTCTTTAAGTCCTCTTGAAATACAAACATTTGCAAAGCAATTTTCCCTAATGTAATACGTTTTTATGTTTCTTCCCCTAAAATGTGCATTTGTAGGGATTAGACACTGTTGTGCACATTACTTGGCGAGAGGACTTCATTGCAAAATTTGGAGAAGTGCAAATTTCCAAGAGCAGCTGTGGGGTCACACAGCTACACAGAATCGAATTTATACCACATCCCTTGCAACACTCCATCTAAATGAAAGTGGTGTCGCCTCATTTGGCTGACACATTAGTGTTGGTAGCCTTCTGTCCATTTTTAGATTTAAGTTCTGTTGTTTCATTGCCTTAATATTGTCTCTGGGGTTATGTGACCAACGATGGGCAGTTTATAAGTAATTTAAATTGATAAAGTTAATAATAAAATGCCCTAACTTGGTATTATCAGGTCAGAATCATCAAAAATCGTCCTTATGCATCCTCCTTTCTGTGGTGGTGTTGAGGACGGAAGGCATCCTTAGTTGTTTTCCGCCCAAGTTTTAGAAAACAGAGGGTGATCTTCACATAAGGACTGCTAGGATGTGGGATGTGAGGGGGAAAGAGGGCAAAAAACCCAAACATGAGATTGGTTGCTGTAAACCATGTCGATCCCAGCAGCCGGCAGAACAGATGGAATAATAAAAAGGAAGGTGGTAGGAGTGAGAGGAAACTATTTATCGTGAAGTGTTCTTTACACAATTGGTAAATGATTTGCTCTTGCGGTGCCTCTTCGGCCTCCCTGTTGCCGAAAGAGCTTCTTGCCCCGATCTTTACAAGATTAGGTGTGGCCTGGTGGCTTACTGTCACTTATTCAGCTGTTAAAGCAGCTTAAACCCTCATAAGAACATTAACATTTGGTGGCCAATACCAGATTGACCTTTATTCATAAAGTCTAAAAGGGTTGGAAGTCGAACAGATTGGTTGCCAGCCACGGCCTTTTATGCGCCGTTTAGAGGCTTTGATTTCTTCTTTCTTCCCTGCCTTTTCTTCCTTTAATCTGACATCACTGACTCGAATCTGTTTGAGCTCTAAGTCAACAGGCCTGAGCTAGGCTCTTCCTTTTGAAGAAGAGTTTGTGAGTATGTTTGGGGAGGTGGTGGAGGGCTTTGTGTGAAGAGATGGCTTTAAGGAGAGAGAGAGAGAGAGAGAGACGGACAGACAGAAAGAGAAGGATTTGCCTTCGGAATGAAACGCCTCACGAATAGCTGGGAAGCAGGAGGCCCTGAATGGAGCTGTATATGCAGATCATCAAACTGGAGAAGGGCAGGAGACCCTTTATCTCAAGCCAGCGGGTGTTTACACAAACTAGGCCATTTACACAGAGAATAGGAATGTAAGGATTTCTATTAACTCCTCCTGAAAGTTTTACTTCATGACACGCACAAAAGAGAATCTCTGAGCGAGGTGCTACAAACAAAGCCAACAGTTTAGAAAAATAAGGCATGTTGGGAAATCCCATTCCAGACACCTGACAACAATTGTGTCGGCTCAGCTCGGTTGGGCCGTGGTCCTCCACAGTAAATAAGTTGAGGATTCCAACCTGATGGGAAAGTAGCGTCCGAAGAAGCGTTTTCAGCCAAATCTCGCCCAGTCCCTGTGAAAGTGGGTGAGTGAATAAGCTGGAAGGAGTGCTGTGGATGATTTCAATCACAGCCACAGCTCTTTCTTATTTAATGTTGAAATGCAATGGTTATGAACATTTGACTTTCTAAAAAGAAAATGAGCGCTGTGGATTTTGACACACCTCTTGTTGAGTTGGCTTGGTCAGGCATCAACTCTCAAATGCCGCAGTCTGGAAGCAGCATAATATAATGGCTCTGTTCAAGAGTTTGTAAGTGGCGTGAATGGACATGCAGGGGGAAAGGAGAGTAGGCAGAAAAGCACCAGCCCCTCTCCCCATGCACAAGTTGGAGGGTAACTGTCTACAGTATAGTTGGATCTCCACATGTTTTAGAACCCTGATTTTTCCAGGGTTCTAAAATAATCAGTCCACAAGCACAGGTGTCCCCGTTTCCATTTCAGATAACAACAACAACAACAAGAACAACAATTTATTTCTTCCCCACCCATCCGGCTGGGTTTCCCCAGCCACTCTGGGCGGCTTCCAACAAAAGATTAACAATACATTAAAACATCAGTCATTAAAAACTTCCCTAAACAGGGCTGCCTTCAGATATCTTCTAAACATCAGATAGTTGTTTATTTCCTTGACATTTGATGGGATAGCGTTCCACAGGGCAGGCGCCACTACTGAGAAGGCCCTCTGCCTGGTTCCCTGTAACTTCGCTTCTCGCAGTGAGGGGACTGCCAGAAGGCCCTCGGAGCTGGACCTCAGTGTCTGGGTTGAGCGATGGGGGTGGTT
Organism: Podarcis muralis; assembly: GCF_964188315.1. Taxonomy (NCBI): domain Eukaryota; kingdom Metazoa; phylum Chordata; class Lepidosauria; order Squamata; family Lacertidae; genus Podarcis; species Podarcis muralis. Next base: position 14,184,545 of record NC_135663.1, read on the forward strand.
GGTTAGAGCATGGTGCTGATAAAACCAATGCATTGCAGGGAGTTAAACTAGATAATGCCATGGTGTCCCTTCCAAGTCTACAATTATATGTTTCTAACACTGGTCAATTTACCACATGTTATGTTTTTGTTGACCTTGCCAAAAAAGGTCCGTATAGTTAAAGCCATGGTTTTCCCAGTAGTGATGTATGGAAGTGAGAGCTGGACCATAAAGAAGGCTGATCGCCGAAGAATTGATGCTTTTGAATTATGGTGCTGGAGGAGACTCTTGAGAGTCCCATGGACTGCAAGAAGATCAAACCTCTCCATTCTTAAGGAAATCAGCCCTGAGTGCTCACTGGAAGGACAGATCGTGAAGCTGAGGCTCCAGTACTTTGGCCACCTCATAAGAAGAGAAGACTCTCTGGAGAAGACACTGATGCTGGGAAAGATGGAGGGCACAAGGAGAAGGGGGCAACAGAGGACGAGATGGTTGGATAGTGTTTTCGAGGTTACCAGCATGAGTTTGACCAAACTGCGGGAGGTAGTGGAGGACAGAGGTGCCTGGCGTACTCTGGTCCATGGGGTCACGAAGAGTCGGACACGACTAAACGACTAAACAACAACAACAACAAATGTTTCAACTCATGGGGAGGGGATGACAGAAGGGGGCAGAGCTAGCAGGGAGCAGCTTGATTCAGTTGGCACTTAAATGTGACCCTACCTAATTTTCGCTTTCTGAAACAATACACAAATCGAAACACAGCCGTCCTTTGAAATCTACATTTCTCCGAATTTTGCAATGCAGTCCTCAAGCCAAGCAATGTGTACAAAGCAGCGTATTACTGGGGTAAGATGTGCATAAAAATACATGTAGTGGTGAAAGTAACCCAGTGCACAGCCCTAGTGCATAGAATCATGGAATTGTAAAGTTCGCAGGGACCCCCCAAGGCCATCTAGTCCATCCTTCTGCAATGCAGGAACCTCAACACATACATAAAGGTAAAGGGACCCTTGACCATTAGGTCCAGTCGTGGCCGACTCTGGGGTTGCGGCGCTCATCTCGCTTTATTGGCCGAGGGAGCCAGCGTACAGCTTCCGGGTCATGTGGCCAGCATGACTGAGCCGCTTCTGGTGAACCAGAGCAACGCATGGAAACGCCGTTTACCTTCCTGCCAGAGTGGTACCTATTTATCTACTTGCACTTTGACGTGCTTTGGAACTGCTAGGTTGGCAGGAGCAGGGACCGAGCAACGGGAGCTCACCCCGTCGCAGGGATTTGAACCACCGACCTTCTGATCGGCAAGCCCTAGGCTCTGTGGTTTAACCCACAGCGCCACCCGTGTCCCCAACACATACATAGAGCTGTCTTATTTGGGAAAGAGCCATAGCTCAGTAGAGCATCTGCTTTGCATACAGAAGGTCCTAAGTTTGATCCCTGGCACCTCCAGGTAGGACTATGAGAGACTCCTGTCTGTAATCCTGTACAGACATGGCCAGTCAGTGCTGAGTTAGATCATAGCTGTCAACGTTTCCCTATTTTTAAGGGAAATTCCCTCGTTCCGAATAGGATTCCTCGCAAGAAAAGGGAAAAGTTGACAGCTATGAGTTAGATGCGCTGGTGGTCTGCCCCAGTATAAGGCATCTATCTGAGGCAAACCTCCTTTCTGCAAATCCATAGCAGGACCACTGCCAAAAACATTCATTCCACTAAAAGGGGTTTTTGAATCCAAACAGGAGTTATATCTATATTTCAGAAGACATGGTCTGAATGAACGTTTTGAGTTTTTTTACCTGTCACAGGCCATTAGCTGAATTGCTTAAAGCAAACCCCTGACAGACGTAATTGCCGGGTTAGTGTTACAGAGCTTTGAGATACTGCCCACAAGAAAAAGATTCTTTAACTAACCCCCACTTTTCCTGTTGAATAAAGTGATTTGTTCCAGTAACAGTGGTAATAAAATTGCTGGAATGAAACAGGATTGTTCAATGAGAACCTGAATCCAATTTGCTGTGCTAGTACAATTACACTTTTATCTCTGTGTTTACTCATTTGAAGGATTGCTGCAAGGGGCTTTTATATACAATTAATGGGATTAATGGCTCTCAGGACACCATCTGGGAGCACAACACCTTCGTTTTGCATTTCAATGGCATGTTGACCTCATGCAAAGTAACTTCCCTGAGTTCAAAGTGCAGGTCTCCTTGTGAGTCGCTATGTAAATCAGGAAAACAAAATCATGAAAAATTCATGAAAAATCTGAATGAAACTGAATTTTGAATTTATACTTCACCTTCTCTTGAAGCTCTGACTGAAGTTTTTAACATTCAATGTTTTGTTATGTTTTCAGATGTGTTGAAAGCCACCCAGAGTGGCTGGGGTTAGAGCAGTCCAAAATATATTATCAGCATTAATTCTGGCACCAGGCAAATACTTTTCTCTTTACTTTTAGCTATTCTCTAAAAATACATCAGAAAACTGTTTTCTCAGAAATTTAGACCAAGCTCCAGGGTATTCTCTTCCCAGTTCCTACAGAATGGTTACATGAGCCATAGACTGATCAAGGACAATCAGAGCTGCAGATGTACAGGATTAACTGTCTTCCCCTCTCTCCAGAGATCTCTGGGAACTATAGTCCCAAGAGATTGGCTAGAGAACTCTGACCGAATCTTTTGCATGCTTGCCAAACTAGAACTCCCAAGATGCTTCAGAAGAAGAAGATTGTTGTAAAGCCAATATATGTTTCCAGTGTGGATATGTCCAACATCTGCCATTTCTATTCATTTCAAAGTTGGCTCCTCAGATGCAGCACTCAATAGACGGTGTCCCAAAAGTTAAGCTTGGCAATGCTTCCATTTTCCATTGCATTTCTATCCTAGTCTTCTACTGAAGAGCTCAAGTGATTGGGGAGGGGCCAGATCTCAGTGATAGAGTAGAGGCTTTGCAGGCAAAAGGTTTCAGGTTCCATCTCAGGGATCTCTAGTTAAAGGGATCCAGTAGCAGATGATGGAAAGACTCTTGCCTGAGACTCTGAAGAGACGCTGCTAGTCAAGAGTTGATAAGACTGGGGAAGATGGTGTGAACATCCTCACTATGACTCTGTGGAGTGGGTTCGCCCAAGGCCAACCAGTGAGCTTCATAGCTATTCAGGATTGCAAACACCAATACTCCCCATGTCAAATGTCAAATGTTATTTCTATCTCCTCACCTTAGGAACTCACTGTATAATCTAGTCCAGAGGAGGAGAACCTGTGGTCCTGCAGATGTAGTAGGACAACCAACCAGCCCCAGCCAGCATGGCCAGTGATCAGTAATTGCAGCAGTTGTTATTCCACCAACAACTGGAGGGCCACAGATTCCCTTATCCCTGATCTAGTCAAACAATCCACCTATGAACCATGCTAATGCTGAAGCCTTAATTAAGAGGGCTTATTATAACTGAAAAAGCTGTTGATGAAGCATCGGGAAAGGGTGATTAAACCACATAGAATGGTTCCATTTTACAGCATAATGTGCAGATTAAATGTCTTAGACGTATTTATGGACAGGAAACTAGCAGACCTTGGGCTGAGGTTTGCATTGCCTGGCCAAGCTCAGTTGAATAGCAAAAACTTGATCTGTTACCTTGATTGTGTTTCTGGCAGGTTTTCTAATTTTTAGCTAAGAAATGTGACGGCTAAAACACTTTATGTCAGGGCCTCTCCTCCTTTCTCTCTCTCTCTCTCTCTCTCTCTCTCTCTCTCTCTTCTTCCCTCCCTCCCTTCCCTTTTTTGGTCAAACTCATCATCCACTGAAATATATCTATCTATCTATATCTATCTATATCTATCTATCTATCATCTATCTATCTATCTATCTATCTATCATCTATCTATCTATCTATCTATCTATCATCTATCATCTATCTATCTATCATCTATCTATCATCTATCTATCATCTATCTATCTATATCTATCTAATCTATCTATCTATCATCTATCTATCATCTATCATCATCTATCTATCATCATCTATCTATCTATCATCTATCATCTATCATCTATCTATCTATCTATCTATCTATCTATCTATCTATCATCTATCATCTATCATCTATCTACCTACCTATCTATCTATCTATCTATCTATCTATCTATCTATCTATCTATCTGAGAAGCTCACTGGAAGGACAGATCCTGAAGCTGAGGCTCCAATACTTTGGCCACCTCATGAGAAGAGAAGACTCTTGGAAAAGACCCTGATGTTGGGGAAGATTGAGGGCACAAGGAGAAGGGGACGACAGAGGACGAGATGGTTGGACAGTGTTCTTGAAGCTACAAACATGAGTTTGACCAAACTGCGGGAGGCAGTGGAAGACAGGAGTGCATGGCATGCTCTGGTCCATGGTCAGACATGACTGAACAACAACAACAATATCTGAGAAGCTTGTCATCGTCCCCCCCCCCACCACTCCCCTGCGAAGTAGGCTCTAAGGTAGGGATATGTTTTAAGCCCAAAGGTCACATTCCCTTCTGTGGGATAATCAGCCTCATATAAACAACATCCTTAAGTCTAGTTGATACCATAGAGTAAGATGTCCTGCCAGGCTTAGCTATGTCCACTTCTCCTCACCTGGGGAGGAACTAGGTAATGAAGCCTTTGTCTCAGCGTATGAAAAGCTCAACGTATGAACAGTGGCGTAGCGTGGGTTGTCAGCACCCGGGGCAAGGCAAGTAATTTGCGCCCCCTAACCCATGGATTTGCGCCCCCTAACCCGTGGATTTGCGCCCCCTAACCAATGGATTTGCCCTAACCCCAGATGTTGCGCCCAGTGCGGCCGGCCCCCCCTGCACCCCCCACGCTACGCCACTGCGTATGAAGAGGTTTGAGCTGGTTGCTCCAGCTCAACCTCATGGCTCTCACAAGCCAAGATTCTGGGAGGAGCCGGGGACAGAGCCGACCATAGTGGCCACGCAGCTTCAATGACAGGTGGGTCTTCCTTCGCCTCCTCAATCCTCCTTCCCCTCCACAGCAGGAGGAGGTGGAGAAGGAGCCAGCCACTGAAGTCACACTGCAGTCAGCTGCAAAGAAGGTTCTCCACTTTTGCTCTGGAGCAAGGTTTCGCAAACTTAGGTCTCCAGCTATTTTGGGCCTACAGTGCCCATCATCCCTGACCACTGGTCCTGCTCGCTTGGGACGATGGGAGTTGTAGGCCAAAAACAGCTGGAGACCCAAGTTTGGGAAAAGTCGTAGATTACTCTGACTCTTAGCTGTGATGTCTTCAGTCATTTGGCGTTTTCACAAGAAGCTTTACACCGCCTGCCTCTTCGACATTTTTAGCGTTTTGACTAGGGAGCATTTCTGATTTATGGGAGCTAACTGCCAATATTTTTTCCTTTAGTGCTGCAGCAGTGTCAGCTCTGAGTGCTGATATGACGGTGGCATGTTTGCCACTGTGTGCTTCTACAGCATCTCGCTCAGTGACATTGAAATAAGGGCCATTTAATATTATGAATACCATGTGTCATTTATGCAGAGGCCGATCTGAGGCATAACAGATTCAACAGAATAAAATTCCAGTTGACTACAGCAGATATCGGGGCGAGGTGATCTGTGCAAACCTATAAATGCTTCTTCAGAAGTAAGTCCCATTGAGTTCAATAAGGCTTACTTGTAAGGCTAGGAATGGATGAATCTGCATATATTAGTTTCTCTCAATTTTTCATTTTCCCAATCTTAAATTCTTCATTGTCACTTGCAAGCAAAAGGTCCACATGAAGTTTTGTACACATTTTCTAATAATAATATATGAATTTTCTCGTGGTGACAGCAGTCACAAAATTAAAAGACGCCTGCTCCTTGGGAGAAAGGCGATGGCAAACCTAGACAGCATCTTAAAAAGCAGAGACATCACCTTGCCAACAAAAGTCCATATAGTTAAAGCCATGGTTTTCCCAGTAGTGACGTATGGAAGTGAGAGCTGGACCATAAAGAGCGCTGATCGCCAAAGAATTGATGCTTTTGAATTATGGTGCTGGAGGAGACTCTTGAGAGTCCCATGGACTGCAAGAAGATCAAACGCATCCATTCTTAAGGAAATCAACCCTGAGTGGTCACTGGAAGGACAGATCATGAAGCTGAGGCTCCAATACTTTGGCCACCTCATAATTATTATTATTATTATTATTATTATTATTATTATTATTTTTTTTTTTTATTTGTACCCCGCCCATCTGGCTGGGTTTCCCCAGCCACTCTGGGTGGCTTCCAACAAAGATGAAAGATACACTAAAATGTCACGTATTAAAAACTTCCCTGAACAGGGCTGCCTTCAGATGTCTTCTGAATGTCAGGTAGATGTTTATCGCTTTGACATCTGATGGGAGGGTGTTCCACAGGGCGGGCGCCACTACCGAGAAGGCCCTCTGCCTGGTTCCCTGTAACTTGGCCTCTCGCAGTGAGGGAACCGCCAGAAGGCCCTCGGCGCTGGACCTCAGTGTCCGGGCAGAACGATGGGGGAGGAGACGCTCCTTCAGATATACTGGACCAAGGCCGTTTAGGGCTTTAAAGGTCAGCACCAACACTTTGAATTGTGCTCGGAAACGTACTGGGAGCCAATGTAGGTCTTTCAAGACCGGTGTTATATGGTCTCGGCAGCCGCTCCCAGTCACCAGTCTAGCTGCCGCATTCTGGATTAGTTGTAGTTTCCGGGTCACCTTCAAAGGTAGCCCCACGTAGAGCGCATTGCATGAGAAGAGAAGACTCCCTGGAAAAGACCCTGATGTTGGGAAAGATTGAGGGCACAAGAAGAAGGGGACGACAGAGAACGAGATGGTTGGACAGTGTTCTCGAAGCCACAAACATGAGTCTGACCAAACTACGGGAGGCAGTGGAAGACAGGAGTGCCTGGCGTGCTCTTGTCCATGTGGTCACGAAGAGTCGGACACGACTAAACAACTAAACAACAACAACAAATGAATTTTCTCATGCGCAGCTTTTGCTTAGTATAAACATTTTTGCAAGCATTTCCCCATCAACAGAATGCATCTTTTGGTTCATTATTTCCAGCAACACTTTTGAATGTGTTCTTCGGTTGGAGAACAACACTGCAAAATTTGGAGATGTGCAAATTTCAAAGAGAGCGCTGCATTACAGTCTGTGTATGGTTTGGGAAGATTGATTTATGGGACCTCAAGTTTGCATTACAATGTGAATGAAACAGATTTCTCCCCCACTCCCATCTGGACAAAGAGTTGCAGTCATGGCTCTACTAATTCTGTTCCACAACTACTGCCTCTACTGTACAGGAAGGTACTCATTATAAAGGGCTTTGTTTTCTGGAGGAAAGTTTTTGTGAAGCACAATGCTTGAGCATCACACTTGCTCCTGGATCCCTATACAGGGCAGATGAATTTTCCTGCATTGCAGCTGGTTGGACTGATCCTTGGTTCCATTCCAAATCTATGATTCTATGACTAGTCACATGCACTGCAAAATTCAGACAAGTTCTATTTTAGAATTACCGTGTTCTGGTCTGCATAGTGTTTCGAAAAGTGAAAATTAGGTAGATTTCCCTTTAAATGCAAACTGAATCGAATTTTTCCCTATCCCTTACTCTACAGCTGATGCTAGAGGTGACTTTTAAGAGTACATTTCGCTATGTCAGTTTTGCCTAGTGTAGGAATAGTTAGACCAACATTCTGGTATACAGTGGTACCTCTGGTTACATACTGTCAGGGGTTCAGGGACAGAGGCACAGGTGAGGGAGGAGACGGAGAGCGAGGGGGAGGAATCCCGAGACAGCAAGGAAGAGGATGGCAATGAGTTGAGGGATTCCATGAGCCTTTCAAGTGATTCGGAGGATTCCCAGAGGGGGGCGCCTGTGGTCAGGTCGAGGGGAGTCACAGGGGAGACCCGTCAGGAGCAGGGGACCAGCAGGGGAACCCAAAGTGGGAGCTGGGAGTCAGGACCGGCTTCTCCGCCAGAGCGCAGTGAAGGGGGTGGAGATTCCACAGTGACAGGAGGAGCAAGTCCGAAAGCAGAGAGGGAGGGGAGATCGGAGCAAGACATCCTCCCGGAAGGGGAGGGGAGTAGTGCAGGCAGTAATGTAACTGTCAAGAGGAAGGTTAGAGGCTGCGAACGCGCGCCAAGTTCAAATGTGGAGGCGCACGGAAGTACAGGGAGCCCGGAGGAGGAGCCAGGTCCCAAAGCACGCAGGAGGGGGGAAGAGCTGTCTGGGGATTCCGCGTCAGGGGAATCCAGGAGGGGCGAAACCCCAGGGGGCAGGAAGACCCTGCGGAAAAGGAAAGAAAGGAAGAGGTGGAGCAGCACAGCCCTCTTAAACTGGTGCAGAGGAGGGACTGACTCAGAGGGGACTTCAGTGGTCTAAGCGTAACAGACGTGGGGCTGCGCGCCTCGGCTGTGGAGCGTACAATGTACTGCAATAAACATCTTTGTATATAAACTGGACTTGGCGTTGGTCTCTTGTGAGCTGGGACCTGAGGCAGCCCTGACACATACGCTTCAGGTTACAGATGCTTCAGGTTACAGACTCCACTTATCCAGAAATAGTGCTTCAGGTTAAGAACTTTGCTGCAAGATAAGAACAGAAATTGTGCTCCGGCGGCACAGCAGCAGCAGGAGGCCCCATTAGCTAAAGTGGTGCTTCAGGTTAAGAACAGTTTCAGGACCTCTGGAACGAATTAAGTACTTAACCCGAGGTACCACTGTAGTGTCTTATTTCCATTTTGATTCTGCATGCTCGCTTTTTCTCTCTCCCACGCCCTCTTTATACCCCACTTAAATAAACTGCTTAATTGGATTTCTGGGCTGCCCTGGTTTCTGGACACACTCAAAGGCTGGTTCCCCCACCCACTCACCCCCGAGAAGTTATGGAGACCTTGTTTAAGATGGGGCAGCCAAATTCTCAAGGTCAAAGCCCAATCCTGCCTAATAACATGATGTCCTAAGCAAGCCGTGGTGGGTGGGAACGCTGTCAAGAATTAGCTCCATTTCTTCCACATAGTTTGTCACCGCACTGCTTATATCATTCCATCAAAGTTGTCAGGGCACCACAGGCAGATAATTAGATACTCAAAGGTTTCTGTTCTGAATGCCTATAAACAATGGGAAGAAATAATGAAGAACAGCCCACTTCAGAACTCTGGATACCCTTGACAAACGCTGGCTGTCCCAAGATTGGGAATTCTTTACTTTGATGATAATAATAATAATAATAATTTATTATTTATACCCTGCCCATCTGGCTGGGAACTGGGGCGGGATGGCATGGGGATGAGGGATCAACTCCCTTCTCTTGCAGGGGCCCAATTAGTGCCAGTGCATTCCGTTAAGAGTTTGGGTGTAATCCTTGATGCCTCCCTTTCCATGGAGGTGCAGGTTACAGCAACAGCCAAGGCACCTTCGCCGCATTAAGCAGTTGGTCCCTTACCTTTCCCGCCCTGATCTAGCTACAGTGATCCATGCGATGGTCACCTCCAGGCTTGACTACTTTAATTCGCTCTACATGGGGCTGCCCTTGAAACTGTCCCACAAACTCCAGCGGGTGCAGAATGCTGCAGCGAGGCTCCTCACGGGGTCCCTGCCTTGGGAGCATATTCACCCAGTGCTTTACCAGTTGCACGGACTCCCGGTGGAGTACAGGATCAGGTTTAAGGTGCTGGCTTTGACCTTTAAAGCCTTTTGTGGCTTAGGGCCCTTGTATTTATGGGACCGCCTCTCCTGGTATGCCCCACAGAGGACCTTAAGGTCCATGAATAATCATAGTTTAGAGGTCCCGGGCCCTAAGGAAGTCAGAAGCGCCAGTGCCTTCTCAGTGATGGCTCTGACCTAGTGGAATGCTCTGTCCCATGAGACCAGGGCCCTGCAGGATTAAACTTCCTTCCTCAGGGCCTGTAAGACAGAGCTATTCCACCTGGCTTTCAATTTGAACTTAGCCTGATCTTTTATTCCCCTTCCTTCCCTCCCCCTCCCCTTTTTATGAAGATTACCCACTCTGGGATCCCACAGCTAATTCTCCCCTGGTCTCCTCACTGGCTCAAATAGGACTAATTTAGCCAGCTAGCCCTGGTGATCATCTAATGTTTATTGGATGGATTTCCGCCCTAAATTGATTTTTGAATGCTGAATTTATTGTTATTCACGTTTTATACTTTATTTTATACTGTTTTTCTGTTGCATCAATTAAGTGTTTTAAATTTGTTGTTAGCCGCCCTGAGCCCGGTTTTCTGAACTGGGAAGGGCAGGGTATAAAAAATTATTATTATTATTATTATTATTATTATTATTATTATTATTATTAGGGTTGCAGCACTCATCTCGCTTTACTGGCCGAGGGAGCTGGCGTTTGTCCGCTTCTGCAGTTTCTCCAGGTCATGTGGCCAGCATGACTAAGTTGCTTCTGGCGAAGCCAGAGCAGCGCACGGAAACGCTGTTTACCCTCCCACCGGAGCGGTACCTATTTATCTACTTGCACTTTCGAACTGCTAGGTTGGCAGGAGCAGGGACCGAGCAACGGGAGCTCACCCGTCGTGGGGCCACGAACCGCCGACCTTCCAATTGGCAAGTCCAAGTGGTGCAGTGGTTTAAACCACAGTGCCACCCGCATCCTTACTGCACCTTAACTTAACTTGCTGGTAATGCACTGCCCTACCAGTCTCAATGGACACCAGCCACCACTGAGCACATCATCAGAAGAGAAGCATGGAAAACAGCACCAGGGATGGGGGAGATGAGTTGTTATCTGTATGTGAAAAGCACCACCTACAGTACCCCACCATTGGGAAGATCTGCTGAAGAAGAAGAAGAAGAGGAGGAGGAGGAGGAGGAGGAGGAGGAAGAGTTTGAATTTGATATCCCGCTTTATCACTACCCGAAGGAGTCTCAAAGCGGCTAACATTCTCCTTTCCCTTCCTCCCCCACAACAAACACTCTGTGAGGTGAGTGGGGCTGAGAGACTTCAGAGAAGTGTGAGTAGCCCAAGGTCACCCAGCAGTTGCATGTGGAGGAGCAGAGACGCGAACCCGATTCACCAGATTTCGAGTCCACTGCTCTTAACCACTATACCACACTGGCTCTCCAGTGCTGAGATTTGTCTCCCGAAGATCCGTGCAGAGTCAAAACTGGTCCTGTGTGGTTTACCTGAAGTTGAATTGTCACAGCAAATTGCTGAAAAACATCCAATGTGGTATATCCTTTAAATATCCTGGCTGGTCCCTTTAAGGTCTCACGGATTATTAATCAACTCACTCCAGCTTCCTTCCCTCCTTAACGTACCTGGAATGGATGGTCCCACAGTTAGGCAGGATCAATTGTAAAAAGTGGAATTAGTCATTCTAAATCATGCAGCCTTGGTCGAAGGGAGCTCTTCTAAAAAAATCATTAAACAATCATGTATTCCTATTGATTTATTCAAAATACCTTGAAGGGAAGCAGATTAAACACAAGGCAAAAAGTAAACTAATGCAGATTAAATGGATGAAGGATGGGCCAATGGTTCCCAAGGCAGTTTTTCTACTAATGAGAGGAAAATTATATGTACACTATTACCAGGATAAAAGGGTCTATTAGAGGTCTTTTGCTTGACATATTTATGTATTTCAAATACTAAGTAGCACAGTGAATTAGGTTTACTCCTGGCATTTGTTATTTTTATTGCATCTCCAAGTGATAAACATGGTTTGCCATCAAGGGTAGCTTGTTGCTTTGCTCAGGAGGAGAATCTGGACAGCGGGGAATGTCGAGAGCACCTACAGCTGCTTATTAGAAGGGGGTCCATCCGTGGCCCAAATGCAGTCTGTTAAAATTGGCTTTGTAAAATCTGCAGAAAGGGACTAGAGCAAACAGGGAAGGTAAGTGGCTTGATCCACATTCCACACACGGACAGCTTCTACTGCATTCTTTCTTAATTTTAATTCTTTTTAATCTTCTGCTTCTGATGGATTCTCAAGTAGAATCCACCACAAAGCTACATGACTAATGGAATAACATGCCAGCTGTAACGCGTTCCCGTCCCGCTCCCTTTCCTTGCGATGCGTCGCTGGAAGCTCCACAGAAGGCCCGAAGCCTGCGTAAATTAGGATGCAGGGAAATTGCGATTTTATGCACACATACAGACACAAAAGATCCTTCTTTAATCACTCACGTTGTTTCAGGTAAAAGCGGCTGGCTCCAGACTTCTGCAACTGCTCTACAATGAAACGGAAGTGCCTTCCATCAAACAAGACGCAGTGCAAACTCATAGAGGCTGCAGACCGGTTTTACTTTTCATTTATTTGTAGGCTCTTTTTCTTTTGTGCATTTATACCCCACTTTTCTTGTCTGTATAACCTCCCCCTGACCCTCAGTTACTAAAGTGGAAGGCGACAAAAATGCAAACAAGTGCAGAAACTGCCAATGTTCAGCTATTCATCCAGAAAACAAGTCAACCCAATGAGCATCATAAGTATTCACTGCTGTTGTTGCTTTGAGTCTGCAAATGATATACAGCGGTACCTCGGGTTACATACGCTTCAGGTTACAGACTCTGCTAACCCAGAAATAGTACCTCTGGTTAAGAACTTTGCTTCAGGATGAGAACAGAAATCGTGTTCCGGTGGCACAGTGGCACTAGGAGGCCCCAAGTGGTGCTTCAGGTTAAGAACAGTTTCAGGTTAAGAACAGACCTCCAGAACAAATTAAGTACTTAACCCGAGGTACCACTGTACATACCTGTTTACATCCCCCACCTCATTTGCCTTGTATTTCCTTTGTATTGCAATGAACGGGTTGGATTAACACAACGGCAACTTGATTTACATAATTCACTGTGCAATTTCACTACAGTGGTTGTTGTTGTTTAGTCATTTAGTCGTGTCCGACTCTTCGTGACCCCATGGACCAGAGCACGCCAGGCACCTCTGTCCTCCACTACTTCCCGCAGTTTGGTCAAACTCATGCTGGTAACCTCGAAAACACTATCTGGTCCTCTGTCGCCCCCTTCTCCTTGTGCCCTCCATCTTTCCCAGCATCAGTGTCTTCTACAGGGAGTCTTCTCTTCTCATGAGGTGGCCAAAGTACTGGAGCCTCAGCTTCACTACAGCGGACAGCAAGACAAATAGCAAGTTTTTGGTGGGAAACAAATTGCAACAGAAAGGAAGCAGGGCTGCTTGTGGCTAAGAATGGGGAAATGGTGCCCTCCTACATCCCCTTCAGGTACTAGCAACAGAAGCATTGCTAGTACCTGATGGGTACTCGGCCCCAGCAAGTCAATAGCAAGGCTTCTCCGTCCCTCCCTTTCTCCTGCTCATTTCAGTGGTGGCTGGCTGGTGCTGCTGTTTGTGACGTGTTGAGTGGCAGCTGGTCCCAGAAGGCTCTTGGAAGGGCTTTGACGAAGGGTCAACATGCAGAAGCTGAACTGAATAATTCCATGTGACAGGTGTCACTGTACACTCAAACGCGGGTGGCGCTGTGGTGTAAACCACTGAGCCTCTTGGGCTTGCCAATCAGAAGGTTGGTGGTTCGAATCCCCATGACAGGGTGAGCTCCCGTTACTCTGTCCCAGCTCCTGCCAACCTAGCAGTTCAAAAGCACACCAGTGCAAGTAGATAAATAGCTACCGCTGCGGCAGAAAGGTAAACGGCATTTCCATGTGCTCTGGTTTCCATCATGGTGTCCTGTTGCGCCAGAAGCAGTTTAGTCATGCTGGCCACATGACCCAGAAAGCAGTCTGTGGACAGCTTGAAAGCGAGATGAGCGCCACAACCCCATAGTCGCCTTTGACTGGACTTAACCATCCAGGGCTCCTTTACCTTTTACCTTTACCTTAACACTCAAACGTCTCCTGTGCCATAGCTCCTGTTGTTGACTGGCTAATTTCCACCATGCCTTACAAATGAATAACAATAAAAACAAACGTTGCATGCACAAAATCAGCATAATTTTAATAACACTTAGCATTTATACTGCAGGAGTCACCAACCCAGCACCCTCCAGTTCTCCCTATGGCATGTGTAAAAGGTTTCAGTAAATGTTCCCTCAAAAATCCACAGTTAGGGAGGGGAAAGTTATGGGGTGGCAAAACCATTTTTGGTCTCCCTCCCCCCCCCTGCTGTTTTAGACCACACAAGTGTCATTTTTTTTTTTTGTTATGCCACGCACATCCCGGGCAGCCATTTTGTGATATGCCACACACTTTTGACAGCCATTTTGTGACTGGTGCCCACGGCCTAATGTGCCCACTGCCCCCCCCAAAGGGTTGTAAGTAGGAAGACAGGAGGGTGAGGGCAGACTAAGGTTGGGGGGCAGTGCCCTGTTCAGCCTGATGGACCAGCCCCACTGCCCCTTTTCCACCCTCTAAACTAGGGCTGGCCCTCTGAATTGGATCGTCTTTCAGCCTCCTGATAGCACTGCTTTCACTCAGAAAAACGAAACGGACAAACCTTCAGCATAGCTTTATGGAGCGCTACACAAAGTGTCTCTCTCATGCATTGATTCTCTGGGATCTCGGGAAATTATTCAACAAGGCAAGTGTGACCTTATCAAAATCCTGCACAGTCTGAAGCAAACTGCTTTAAAAAGGAACGCGGGCAATCTGCTGACAGTCAAAGGGAACGAACAGCAACTAAAACACTCTGAATTACCTCACAAGCCTTTGTGGAGCAACCCACCTCCAACACCAATTTGTACATCTAGAGTTTTAGTCAAGTAGGCCCTGTTCTGGGGGGGGGGGGGAATCCTTGCCTGTGGAGAATTGACTCCATTCACCACTGTTCTTTTCTCAGAGCTTTTCTGTTCACATACCTTTGGAAGATTACCGAGTTATTAAATAAACACTTTTGGAAATCGTTTTCTTAAGGGACTTGTTCGAACACTCCCTTAAAAAAAAAATTGCCCCAGCATTTTCAGAACTCTTGCATTTCACTGGAAACATATATTTCATTTCGATTTGTTGCTTTCAACAGTTTTATAGCTTTTCTATATTTGTTTGTTATATTTATTTGCCATTGTTCCTGGACCCAAAACAGCTTCAGATGAAATTGCTGAAATACAGTTGCTGTTTGTTTGTTTGTTTGTTTGTTTGTTTGTTTGTTTGTTTGTTTGCCCTGACAGGACACAAGGCAGCTTACGGATAAAAACAAGAACCAATAAAAACATAGAAAAAGGAATAATAAAAAATACAAATGAACATTGATAGAATTACAACTATATACATATATAAAAGCTGTTTAAAATATGCCAATAATTACAATAAAAACAGCATGGCACCAGATCTTTCATGAAAAGTGGTCAATTCCCCAAAGCCCATTGGGGGGGGGGAGTCTTCAGCTGCTGGGGGAAGAACAGCAAGGCGGGAGCTTAGAGAGGGAGTCTGGGGGCAGCCACCAAGAAGGCCCTCTCCCGCATTCCCACCAGGCCTCTCCTTTCAAAACCTGGGCAGGTTCATATAGGGACTGTGGTCTTTCAGATAGCTTGGACCTAAACCATGTAGTTAAGACCAAGAAAAGGAAAAGGGAAATCATAGAGATAGTATAGGAGGCAGGTGAAATAATTATATTTTTCTTATTTCATAAAGTGCTTAGAACTGCTTTAAACTGGAGAAAAGCTGGTTTAATCCCTCTCATTTTATTGAGGATTGTTATAGTGGATTATATTGTCTTTATTGACTGTGTTGTTTTGTTATTTAAATATTTCTGAATTGCCCAGCAAACTTTAGCTATTAGAGCAGTGTATGGGTGGTATCCAAAGATGCTCCTACTCCGTGTAAACCCACTGAAATGAATGGACATGATTAACTTTGGTCAATTAATTTTTAATGGATCTATTCTGAATATAACTTAGCTAGATACAACCAAATAATGTGAAATGGTGTTTACCATCAAAGCAGAAACTCAATTCACTTGTTAAACAACTAGCTCCCACCTGTGATTTTGCAAATATCTATATTTAAAATAGTTTATTTTTATTTATTTTAAAAAAGAAAGCACTGCTTAGTTAACCAGGGGCCCCTGTTTAACGGATCATAAGGTTTTTGATTGAGTAATCTGGGCAATTAGTCAGCTAAACATCATAGCCTTATTCTAAGCAAGCACCAAAAGACAGTTCCTATTACAGTTGAATGCTCTGATGATCTATGTTGGAAAAGTTCTGAAGAGCTTGGCCATCTGTGGAGTGAAATTGCAGCAACTGTTGAGCCGAGTACAGCAGTGCCACTCAACCAGAAGTGGAGAGGCAGTAAAGAAGGATATCACATCATATCCAGTTAATGAATAATGCTTTGCACTGAGGTGGCAAAATAGACTATGCAAACATTGGCTTTAGAAAGTCAATCCCATTGACAGAGCGCAAGGGCAGAATTTATTAGCGATGGCCCATCTGCCCTCGGCTCAACTAAAACCAGCTATTCCACACACATACACAAACGGAAATCATTCTTTTGAGAATTCAGGCACCATCATTAGGAAACAGAGTCCCAACATCTACTTAGTGGAGGGTGAAGGGTGCACTGCCCCGGTGTTATGTACTGAGTTCAATAGGATCCAAAATGCAGCAGTCTGATTGGTCCTAGAACAATAGGATTCAGAAATGCAGCAGTCTGATTGGTCCTAGAACAATAGGATTCAGAATGCAGCAGCCTGATTGGTCCACAGGAGCCACCCAATCCAACTCCAGATGGAAGTGAATCCGCAACCTGGTTGGCCTACAAGAGAATCCCAGAATTTGCCAATCACGTGGGGCCTATTGTGTAAATAATGTATATAAAGTAGACATTTCGGGGGAACTTCCATTCCTCACTACTATGAGCTGAATAAAGAGCATGAAATCCACACTCAACTCCGAGTATATTTCTTCCACCAACCTCAGCCAGCCCCCACCTGCCTACCATCTTGCTTTCAACCAGCCCATAGAGTGGTACTCCTTGTCATCTTCCTTCTCATCTCAGTGTTGCGTTTGTAGACCACATCAGGGAAGAGGATGGGGACTAAACTAGGATCAGTTGGCTCTCCCTGTCTTTGGCTCCTCAGTAATTCCTGAACTCTCTGCTGGGTCACAAGTATGTTGTGAGAGAAGTGCTGGAATACAGGAAGGAAGGAAGGAAGGAAGGAAGGAAGGAAGGAAGGAAGGAAGGAAGGAAGGTTCTTGTAAGCCCAAATTGTCCACCTCAAGAGAAACTGCTTGCAGCATCTCTTTACATTACTACTCTGGACTTGCTTGCTCCCAATCTATGAGCCTAATAATAATAATAATAATAATAATAATAATAATAATAATAATTTATACCCCACCCATCTGGCTAGGCTTTCCCAGCCACTCTGGGCAACTTCCAACAAAATATTAAAATACAGTAATGCATCAAACATTAAAAGCTTCCCTAAACAGGGCTGCCTTCAAATGACTTCTAAAAGTCTGGTAGTTGTTGTTCTCTTTGACATCTGGTGGGAGGGCATTCCACAGGGCGGGTGCCACTACCGAGAAGGCCCTCTGCCTGGTTCCCTGTAACTTGGCTTCTCACAGTGAGGGAACTGCCAGAAGGCCCTCGGCGCTGGACCTCAGTGTTCGGGTAGAACAATGGGGGTGGAGACACTCCTTTGATTTAGGAGAGTGGCGAGAGTGGAAAGTGTTTCTCAAACTTGGGTCCCCAGCCGTTGTTGGTTCAGTGATCAGGGATGATGGGAGTTGTAGTCCAACAACAGCTGAGGACCCCCATTTTAGAAACACTGCTGGGGAAATTGGTCTGGCTCCCTTGCCACCACTCCCATTCACAGTATTTTTTAAAACAAGGGCAGAGGAATAATAATAATAATAATTTATTATTTATACCCCGCCCATCTGGCTGAGTTTCCCCAGCCACTCTGGGCGGCTCCCAATCAAGTGTTAAAAACAATACAGCATTAATCTATCAACGGAGAGGCCATTTTCCTGCTTAACTTCCCTCACCCACCCAATTTGCATCCGTGTCTGCCTGCATCCTGACCAAGTTTGCAAACAGCCCAAAAACAAATGCTTCCCTTTGCAATTGATGCCAAAGACTATTTGAACCCTGAGGTGCAACAGACCATGCACATGGAACTCCAAAAGAATTTTAGCCACATGTCTTGGGCCATTCACAGGTCACTGTGAACAGCAATTTCAGCTGATGTTTGGCATTTGGATATAGAAACTGCTTTGCAAAAGAGACATGCACAGGTGAGATGGGCGTGCATCCATATAACTATCCAGGTCTCTCCCTAAAGTGTTCAGAAGTGGCAACCAGAAAAATTCTGTGTGACTTAAAGAGGAAATGTTGCTGTTTTGAACCAAGATCTTCTGGAGGGGGTTTATAGCTGACAACAGGAGAGTCACAGGTTCCTATCGCTGGATTAGGACCATGGTTTCTCACAACAGCCCAGTTCTCTGGCCACATATGATGGTGGCAAACTCATTCATTCAAAAGAGGGTTGGGTAACTTGTGGGTTTCCAGGTGTTGTCGGACTCCAACTACTGTTGACCCCAGCCACAAGGGCCTGTGGTCAGGGATGATAGGAGTTGGAGTCCATCAACATCTGGAAGGCCACAGGTTCCCCAGTTCCTATGCTAAAAGTAGGTAAGTGGAAAGTATGGAGATGGTTCAGCTTCCTTTAACAGTTCAGCTGTTCAGCTTCCTTTTAGACCTCTTTTGGTCTAAAAATTAAAACCTGCCCTCATTTTCACCTCTTCGTACATTATGGAGCAAGGCCCAGGTTTTTAGACAGACAGGTCTGCCACCTTAACATATAGCTTCAACCTCAGAAGCTCTGCTTCCTAGTTTCAAAATCAGGCATCACCCAATGATTGCACCTTCCTAAAATCTGTACTTGCTTTATACCTCAGACAATGGTGGCAGCTCCGACAGAAAATGTTGGCAAAGTGCATAACTTTTATAAATGTCCTCTTGTTTCAAGTTGGTTTCCAGCAGAAGGGCTCTTTGTCAAAATTACTAGCACCTTCTCTGTTGGATACACCAGTCGCTTTTCTGGAACACAGAGTTAACATTTTAAAGCTTGTATGCAACATGCATTGCGGGGGTTTTTTCCATTTAAAAATCCTTTTAAAAAAACACCAACAGCCTAGCCTTTAGCAGAGAGTCACTCACAAAAATTAAGTTTGCTCGGCAGAGAACATACTCGGCAAAACTTCCTTCTGAGTGTGTGCAATGTGGAGAAAGCTTCAATTAATCTTTTTGTTCTTTTCATGGTCTATAGTGAACTATCTCTATGTCCAAATGGCCTAAATCCAGCTTTAAGGTTCTCTTTTTTTGTCTGCCAGTGTTGCTTTCCTGGTTTTGCGGTCTATTTTCTGCACTAGCTGAATTTAAGAAACACCGCCAAATGAGCTCCCCTCTCCCACTAAAATCATCTGAGGGGATATTACACTAACCCTTGTGATTATGAGCAGCCATATTGCTGACTGGGAGCAGAACCTTACATCTGGTGGCACCCTCCTTGTGGAACTCTCCCAGAAAGGCCTTCCAAACCAATACAGTCATACCTCAGGTTGAAGTAGCTTCGGGATGAATATTTTTGGGTTGCGCTCCGTGGCGACCAGGAAGTAATGGTGCGCGTCATTTCTAGGTTTCGCCGCTCGTGCATGCGCAGACGCTCAAAATGATGTCATGCGCATGCGCGGAAGCAGCAAATCATGACCCGCGCACATGCAGACATGAAGACATGGGTTGCGTTCGCTTCAGGATGTGAACGGGGCTCCGGAATGGATCCCGTTCCCATCCAGAGGTACCACTGTATAGTTTCCACCTGCAAGGCTACCAACAAATTTATTCTTCAGATATATATATACCTTGCTCTTCAGCCAAAAAAAATAAGGCTCCTACAGCACTTTGCAGATCAACAAAAACAAGAGAGTCCTTGCCTTCAAGCTTACAATATAAAATGAAGTAGCTCAGAATCCAAGTGGACTGAGATGAACGAAGGGAACTCCTTAGATCCCAGCTCAATTTTGATAATAGCGTCCTGTCTCTTCTCAGAGTTCCTGGGCACCTGTAGATGGTCAGCATGAAGGAGAGAATACTGGAAACTTGATGGTACACTGTTTGTCCACAACTGAGGAGATGCTGAGGAGCTACAGAAGCAAGCACACAGGGGAAAGTACCACAGCTACAGCTAGCAACAGTTGAATCCGTCAGTGTTGGTCTCTCTCAGTTCTTCATCATTCAAACCTTTAGTTCAGTTCTCTACATTCCCACGCAAGTTTGCATTAAAAAAAAAAATCCTCATGAAAATTCACCAGCATTTTAGTGTGATTTTTTCCTAATATGCAGATTTTTTTGCAAAAAATAATAATGCCAAATATACACACATTTGCAAAGCAATTTCCCCCAATACAATGCATGTTTGCATGTTATTTTCAGGAATATGTGATTTTTTTTACATCCACACTCTGCCCCTGTGTGTGAATTTTTGTACATGTTACATGGCTAGGGAACTGCATTGCAAAATTCAGAGAAGTTCAAACTTAGAAGAGTGGCTGTGTTTTGGTTCGTGTATCATTTCAGAAACTGCATGTTGGGTAAGTTCACATTTAAATGCAATGGAATCAAATTTCACCCCCATCCCTTTGTCCCATTAATAGCAACACTGCCTAAACTTCTGCCAGCCAACTCTCAAGAGAGTTGCTCCTCTCTCTCTCTCTCTCTCTCTCTCTCTCTCTCTCTCTCTCTCTCTCTCTCCAGTTTCAAAACATCTTCTTTCTAGGGGTCTTTTTTCCTGACCCACATCCAGACTAGACAAAATGGTGAGCAGAACCCGTGGCTGGAAAATAACTTGCTCACAAAAATTCTCCTCAGAACCCTTTGCTCTTGTTTCAGATGTAGGGTTGCCAAAACCTTACAAGGCTGACCTGAAATCTCCATGTTTGCATTTGTCCCCTCCAGGAGGCAGGGAGAAGGTTGGAATCTCCAGGTGGGCAACAGAGCCTTTACAAAAATGTGTTTGGAGACCGTTCATGAAGCTTTCAAGCTTCAACCTGGCAGGAACCAGTTGCAAGTATTGCATAAGATACTCTGCCATCCTTGGTTCCCTTCTCCACATTAACTTCTGTCTCCAAGGCTCAGTGGTGGGAGGGAGCACAGATGAAGAATCACCAGGGTCCACCCCACCAGGGGCAGTCCTTAGGTCTCAGGTCTGGCCCATGAAATCTCAAGGTCTGTGATGCTCCTGACCTGGCAACCCTAGTAAGATGTTCACTGGATATTCAAACGTTCCGAATAAATCTATAGTGTCAGACTAATGTAAGTGAATGCTGCTAACTGTCCCCCCGCCCCCCAAGAATGTTTATCACTAACCCACAGTGTTACCAGCTGCAGAGGAGGGAATTAATACAGCAGGGGCTGTGTTGTTGTTGTTGTTTAGTCGTTTAGTCGTGTCCGACTCTTCGTGAGCCCATGGACCAGAGCACGCCAGGCACTCCTGTCTTCCACTGCCTCCCGCAGTTTGGTCAAACTCATGCTGGTAACTTCAAGAACACTGTCCAACCATCTCATCCCCTTCTCCTTGTGCCCTCAATCTTTCCCAACATCAGGGTCTTTTCCAGGGAGTCTTCTCTTCTCATGAGGTGGCCAAAGTATTGGAGCCTCAGCTTCAGGATCTGCCCTTCCAGTGAGCACTCAGGGCTGATTTCCTTCAGAATGGATACATTTTATCTTCTTGCAGTCCATGGGACTCTCAAGAGTCTCCTCCAGCACCATAATTCGAAAGCATCAATTCTTCAGCGATCAGCCTTCTTTATGGTCCCGCTCTTACTTCCATACAGGGGCTGTAGTAGCCACCAATAGTAGCTACTTCCTGTTTCAGCATTATCACCCCACTGGTTCTTCATTTTTAGTGTTTAACTGGATCTCAGCCAACTCTTCGCTGCTTTCTTTCTAGGGGAAATGGCTTGAAATGGTTGTATGGGAACCCAATACTATGGGTTCCCATACGACATTTGGAAGTTTGAGGAAGTATGGCGGGCAGCGCCACAAAATGACTAGTGGGGGTGTGTGGCCACTGCACCCAAGCAGGAAATTTAATTTGTAATCCTCCCCCACTTGCCATGATGATTCAAAATGAAAGCCAGAAAAGAAATCTAAGAATAAATAAATGCCAGTAAATAAATTGGTAACCAGCTGGTGAACTGACAGTGAGCATCGGATTGGATATTATCTGATAGCTTCCCCCCACATCTCAAAGGCTTGGGGCTACCATTTTGCTGTGTATCTACCTGCCTCGATAGTACATCATAACTCAATGTACATGACCTGTTACGGATCCCATGCAGGAACACAAGTGTGTTCAGGGAGGGAAAGCAAAACACGGTAGGGGAGGAAGCAGAGGGAAGGGTAGAAACGAATGTCAGAGTCATTAATTATTATTATTATTATCATTATTTTTTAAAAAAGAAGGTCATCATAAACTCCTAAAGAAAAATGTATCCCTACACAAAATGGCATCTTTGCTGATGAATGGGAGCTCTGGGTTATTAATCGCGGCGGTTGCGATTATGCATGGCTTTCATTTGCCAGGGTGTGCGGAGATGGACATGGTGCCAAATTCATGGCTCCCCTTTCTGATGCACTCGTGGCCCCTTGCATGTGCAGCATGGCACGAGAAACGCAGGCGCATGCCGGCAAGAGAGGTGCTGTTCATCAGAGGAGCTCCTGTTGTTTGCCAGAGGTCTTAAGGGGGATCTTCTATTTCGTTCGGTGGTAATGCCCTTTTTGTTGACAAAAGTAAATTGATGGCAGTCAAGAGGGGAAGCGTTTGGTGGAAAAAATTCTGTTGACCCTTCTCAGATTGAATTTGACCACAGAGCAGGATACCAGCAGTTGCAGAAATGATAGATTATTGTAATGACCGGCAGAATGGCCTTTTGGCATGTTTAAATGGCAATAAATTTCACCAGGAAGAGGGCAATTTAACTAGTTTCAGGCAGCAAGGACCCTCTTTGTTTGAGGTGTAAATAAATTGCGGTTCATTAACAGCGCACACGAATTGCGCTTTCGGCACAAAGCTTAAGGCGGAAGGTGTTAATATTTAATTTAATTTCAGGAAACTCTTCATTGCCTGGACGAGTTGTTGATGTGCATACAGAAGGCTTTCTGGACTTCTGCCTGATCATTTGAATAACAAAGCTTAGCATTTATGCAGCGCTTTCGCACACTCAATGCACTTCTCACAGATGATCATGCTGCAGCCCTTATAGAAACCTTGCAAGAAATAATTATCCCCATATTACATGGGGGGGATCAAATGCTCCCCAACAATTCACTAACAAAAGTTGGGCTATGCTTATAACACCCTGATCCTCATAGCAGAGATCACTGCATTACAATGAAACCACAAAATGTGACCAACACAACACCATTATAAAAATCACCAATCGCTTTAAAAGACAGGGGTTGCAGGAGAAACTTTGCAGCAAGAAATCACTTTAAAAATAGAAGGCTGAGGGGGGAAATCCACAGAGCTAATATGGTATAAAACTATAACGTAATTTTAAAGGCTTGGGAATAGAAAGATGTATTTGGCGCAAGGAAATATTAAGGTAGGTGCCAGGTGGACTTCCCTGGGACAGGCATTCCACACATCTGAGGTGCCACTACTGAAAAGGCCCATTTGGGTTGAATTTGGATGACCCTTGAAATGGTGCCAACAATGTACACCCAACCTCCCAGCATCCCTGCCCAGCTGGGGCAAGAGCCAGCCCTGCTTATACATTTACCTATAGATCTATGAAATCAACACATTTTATGGATCTGTGGGTCAGGGCATTACGTTCTGGGTAACATAAACAGACAGGCAGTCGCTGTAAATGGGAGCTGAGCTTGATTCACCTTTAAAAATGCCTCTGTTGACTACCACTGAAAAGCATCTGAGGATGTGGCAGGGAAGGCATTGAATTCTTAGCCCAAAATCTTATACTCACTTGCCTGAGAATAATCCTCACTTAATTTACAGGTACTTTTTTTTTTAATTGTTGTTGTTGTTGAGTCATGTCTGACTCTTCGTGACCCCATGGACCAGAGCACGCCAGGCACTTCTGTCTTCCACCGCCTCCCGCAGTTTGGTCAAACTCATGCTGGTAGCTTCGAGAACACTATCCAACCATCTGGATCCTATTCAACTCAGTACATAAGTCGTCCCCTTCTCCTTGTGCCCTCAGTCTTTCCTAACATCAGGGTCTTTTCCAGGGAGTCTTCCCTTCTCATGAGGTGGCCAAAGTATTGGAGCCTCAGCTTCAGGATCTGTCCTTCCAGTGAGCACACAATGGGATTGCACAATTATATAATATAGAAATCTCTCTCTCTCTCTCTCTCTCTCTCTCTCTCTCTCTCTCTCTCTCTCTCTCGCAACTGTCTTGTAATCCCTAATATAGTAAATTAAATCATGTACATATTTAGGGTTGAAAGCATTAATCAATACAACTAACTGATTAATTCATTAATCATGCAAGTTTTTCTCCCTTTCTCATAATCCTAGAATTTTGGGATGTCCAATGAAGCTGAATGGTGGACAAAATAAAGCAGATCTTCATAATTAAAGTTGGGATAGCCTCTCACAATAGGCAGTCACAGTGATGGCCCGCAGCTTAGATGGCTTTAGAAGAGGATTAGATCAATTCATGGAAGACCAGGCTATTGATGGCTACTAGGCCTGATGGCGAAGACAGGAGTGCCTGACGTGCTCTGGCCCATGGGGTCATGAAGAGTCGGACAAGACTAAACGACTAAACAACAACAAGGCCTGATGGCTACATTCTGCTTCCACTGTCAGACACAATATGCTTCTGAATGCTAGTTGCTGGAAGCCACAGTAGCAAAGAAACCCATAAGCATGTGGTTGGCCACTCTGAGAACAGGGTAACCTGTGATGAGAGCATTCTAAATGTACAGCCAGTGTGGTGTAGTGGTTAAGAGTGGTAGACTCATAATCTGGGGAACCGGGTTCGCTTCCCCGCTCCTCCACATGCAGCTGCTGGGTGACCTTGGGCTAGTCACACTTCTTTGAAGTCTCTCAGCCCCACTCACCTCACAGAGTGTTTGTTGTGGGGGAAGAAGGGAAAGGTGAATGTTAGCTGCTTTGAGACTCCTTCGGGTAGTGATAAAGCAGGATATCAAATCCAAACTCTTCTTCTTCTTCTTCTACAGTAATAATCAATATTAGTATGGTACTTTCAAGTGTTCAAAATGTTTCGCACGCGTTATCTAGCCAGTTGTCATCCTTACGACACCAAATTGTAAATCAGTCTTCTCACCCTCCATATTTCCATGTGTTGGGGTGAGGAGAGGACTGAGAGAAAGAGAGAGACAGGCAGACAGGCAGAGTTACTTATCAGGTCCACTAACAGAGCAATCTTAACTATAGAAAGTAGACAATACTTAAGCAAGGCAAGTTACCCTTCTTCCAAACACTGTTTGGGAAGGATTTGTAGGAATCTGACTTACGCTACCCTGAGCACCATTTTTGCTGATTAAGTTCCACCAAGTTTGCTAGGTCATATGACTGGACTGAAAGGGGCTCATAATAGCTGTCACATGCTGCCACACCTATGCCATCCTTGTGGGGCCATGGGGGCCTGGGCACCCACAAATTTCAATGAAGGGGCTGGGGAGGTCCAAAGTTCTACACAATTTGCACAATGCCTCTTCTAAGATGGCGCCTGTATGAGGCATGAGCCTCATACAGTGCATGAGCAATATAAAAATAATTAATGCTCTTTTTGTCCAGACATTTGCTTTTGTATGCAAATTTGTGTGTATTTAATTGATTAAAAAAACCATAGCATAATTGACTAAGATCTCTGTAATTAAGTAGCATCCTAACTTTACATTTACTCTTTTGAAACCCACCACTCCTTGTCAGAAGATATGCCAAGTCATGACTTGCAGGGATCATGGAAATATTGGCACTATCCAGACACTTTGCAGATTTTTGGCAAAGTATAAAGGGGAGGGGAGATTACAAACTAAGCAAAGCAAAGTGGTTTTGCTTGATTATATTTATTAATGAAATGTTTGACCTGCTGTTCAATAGACATTCTAGGACATAATCTTCTAACTCAAATTATGCTTTTAAGAAGCTTTGAGCCTATCCACACCACACGTTTGAAGCACTCTTGTACCCCTTTAACAGTCATGAAGAATCCTGGGAACTATAATTGGGAATTGTAGCTCTGTGAGGTCAGTGCCCTTATTAAGCTATAGTTCCCAGGATTATTTGGGGGGAAGCCATGACTGTTAGAGAGGTGTAAGAGTGCTTTAAATGTATGATGTAGCTGTGACCTACAATAATACAATATGATGGATGGATGGATGGATGGATGGATGGATGATGGATGGATGGATGGTATTTATATATCAACAGTGGTACAGTGATACCTCTAGTTGTGGACATGATCAGTTCTGGGATGCCGTTTGTACCCCGAAAAGTCTGCAACTAAAACCAAAACTAAAAGTCTGCGCATGTGCGAAGTGCACAGAACACTTCTGCGCACGCACACACACACACACACACACAGCAAAACCCAGAAGTATACACTTCCAGGTTTGCAGTGTTCGCAAGCCAAAAAGACGCAACCCTAACACAACACGAGGTATGACTGTACCTCAGTTTTGAAACGTAATCCGTTCTGGAAGACCGTTAGAGTTCTGAAATGTTCGAAAACCAAAAACTCAATACGGAAAACTCAATACGGAAGCCGCATGGCATGTTCGACTTCCAAGGTGTGTTCAAAAACCGAAGCATTAACTTCTGGGTTTATGACGTTTGAAAACCGAAATGTTCGTCAACAGAGACATTCAAAAACCGATGTACCACTGTACATAAAGCAGACTTCATTTTTTATATATATTTATTTATTGATTTTAACATATAAATTATAAAATGTACCACAAAACCTATCACTTATACAATCTTTTTAAGACTTCCATCAGCACCTCTGATGATCCACCGTTTTAACCACTTCTTATGCATTTCTTAACTTTATATTGCCTTTACATCTCTTAACAAATCATCCTTCCCCTTCTCCATTTTTGCAATACTTCCAATAATACTCCACACAAAACTTATTGCAAACCTACAAACGTCGTCTGATCCTCACAAATACTTTTCAAGTAGTCCGTAAATTTACTCCAGTTTTCCGTAAATTTATAGTCCCGCCAGTTTCGAATCCTTCCTGTTAGTTTATCTAGTTCTGCATAGCCCATTAACTTCATTCTCCATTCTTCAATCGTCGGTAATTCTTCTTGCTTCCATTTTTGGGCCAGTAATGTACATAAAACAGACTTCAAACGGCATGTTCAAATGTATGCAGAATACGAATGTTTTATAAGGTTTTGTAGGCAGTGGGGCCGGATAAAGATCAGGATAGCAAGTTTCCCCCATAATTGACAGCTGCAATCTGATTCATAGGATTTCCTTCGCCCTTCCATCTTTGCAAGCTGATATGGAGGAAACTGCCCAACTTCAAGCCAGTCCAGCTTTTAACACAGTGCCCCAGGGGATAACTGCATGGTCTCAGTGCAACTGATCCAAGCAAGACAAGAGTTTCAAAGTGATGCACCATGAAGGCCTAGCGAAGGCCAGGGAAAATAAACCAGTGTACACATGCACCCCTTCAGGTGTGCAGTCACTGCAACTCTGGCCACAAATGCTGAGAGCCAAATGCAAATGAATGGTCTAGGAAGCATCCAACCCTGGCAGAATGAGGCCCAGAGAGTGGGGGGGGGGAGCTGAGGTGACAGGAGAATAAAAGGGAGACAACTGAGACGGTCCCTCCTTCGCGGATGCTTCCTTCTCCATCTTCCTCTCTGTCGGCTTTCTTTCCTCAGATGGCACTTTGACAGAAGATTAATTCAAGTCAGCTGCTGAAAATAATTATTGCATTATGGGAGCAGTAATCATTATTTAGAACATGATTAAATATGTCTGCATCTATTGACTCTGCCTATGATTTATGTATTTGTTTAGTCAATAGTCTAATGTAAATGATGTAATTAATTATAGATGGTGGTGTCAGGTCATTGGTAAAAACAATTTGATGAGAACATAGACTCTGGTTCTTCTTTTTAAAAAAAGGGGGAGGGAAAATACCCCACCACACGCTCCCTCCCTTTCATGGCAGATGCAAAGAGGGGGAGGGAGCGGGAGGGGAGGGCAGAGTTGAGGGAATTCCAAAGGGTGTTTTTTCATGTGTGAATGGCGCTCCCCGGCTCTCAATTTGCATGTTGTCTTTCTCTTGTTCGGCATTCGTTTTAGAAATTGAAATAACTTGTTAAGCAAAGGGGAAGGAAGCACATGATTGCGAAGAGGACACAGGGGACCAGTAAGGGTGAGCCGCTAAAGAGCCAGCTGCTCCCAAACACGAGGGAGCGTGCCACGATCATTTACCGCTTCATAAAATTAAATGTTTTCCAGATTAAATCACTAGGCAGCATGCAGGAGGCCTCCTATCTCTAATAACAATTTTTCAATCAATATCAGGAGGCCTGCTGGTATGAAAGCACAGAGATGAGGGGGCTTGAGGCGGTTTGGGGAGGGAGGGAAGGGGATGAGGGACGGACCAGGAACCGTGAGGAGAAAGAGTGACATTTTGAATGCTGCAGCTTTCAATCAAGCTCAAAGTTTATATATATATATATATATATATATATATATATATATATATATATATATGCACATGGTGTATTCTCCATCACTGTGAGTCTATTCCCCGTAGATTTTTCTCTTAACTGATAATTCGGTCAGTCACATTCCTCAGAGGGAGGTCACGGGTCACCCCAGCCCCTGTCAGGCCTCAGAGAAACCATTTCCATTTTAATGCCACAGCTATAATCTATCAAAGATGTGATGTACAAGATACAATGAATTTAAGTGGTCTTCATATATCACCGAGCTTTCATGCCTTCACCTGGGTAATAGTCTGAATTACTCTCCCTACCTCACAATCTGTCACCCCCAGTAAAATAACTGCCACACCAGTGTTAATGGCAGGTGTGCCCAAATTGCGGCCATGCGTGGTAGCCGGGGACATTATACATCATAAATGTTAGCATTTGGTGTTTAGACCGGAGGCTACGATGACAGGAAGTCCTTCCGCAGACAGTGGAATATTTCAGAGCCCTTCTGCTGCTGGTGGTTGTTTGTTTGCTTATATTTTGCCAGACACAAAACGGATGGGATAAAGAAGAGCAAAGATGTCTTCCAAAAGCTGCCACTCCCAGCAGTCTTCTCGTGCAACGCCAGATCTTGCCTCCACCCTGCACCACCTTATCCAGGTAAGCAGCAGTGACAGGAGGGCAGCTTTGTGGCACTGCCCTGGCTGCTCCCGACAGGGGTACCAGGCCAACGTCCATGATGTCAAAGGACCTCTCCCTCTGAGATGTTTTGGCTCCACCAAGAACCATGAACTCTTTCCAATGCACTCTGACAAGATAGATATGCATATAAAGTTTCTACTGGCAAGACGACCCACTGAAAAGAGTCCAGAGATACAGTGGTACCTTGGTTTATGAACTTAATCCGTTCCGGAAGTCTGTTCTTCAACTGAAACAGTTCTTAAACCAAGGCGTGCTTCCCCCAATGAGGCCTCCTGCCGCTGGTGCCCTTCCACCATTCGGATTCCATTCTTAGGCCAAGGTAAAGTGCTCAAACCGGGACACTATTTCCGGTTTTGCGGAGTTTGTAAACCAAATTGTTCTTAAACCAGACTGTTCTTAAACTGAGGTACCACTGTACTTAGGACTTGTGAACAGTCACATGGATGCTAGACATACCTTGGTCTATGTAGCTCAATATTGTCTACACTAATATGCAACTCATCTCCAGACAGGGTGTCAGGCTGGATAGCTCAGTAGATTAGAGCATGGTGTTGATAATGCCAAGGTTTGCAGGTTCGATTCTCCGTAAGCGACAGCTGTATATTCCTGCATTGCAGGGGATTGGACTTAGATGATCCTCAGGTTCCCATCCAACTCTACAATTCTATGGTTCATTTCCTGTCCTTATCGGAGATGCTGGAACCTTTCTCATGTCATGCATGTGTTCTGCTTTTGAGCTAAAGGTAGAGGTAAAGGGACCCCTGACCATTAGGTCCAGTCGTGACCGACTCTGGGGTTGCGGCGCTAATCTCGCTTTATTGGCCGAGGGAGCTGGCGTACAGCTTCTGGGTCATGTGGCCAGCATGACTAGGCCGCTTCTGGCGAACCAGAGCAGCGCACGGAAATGCCGTTTACCTTCCCGCTGGAGTGGTACCTATTTATCTACTTGCACTTTGATGTGCTTTCGAAGTGCTAGGTTGGCAGGAGCAGGGACCGAGCAACAGGAGCTCACCCCGTCGTGGGGATTCGAACCACCGACCTTCTGATCGGCAAGTCCTAGGCTCTGTGGTTTAACCCACAGTGCCACCTGCGTCCCTTGCCTTTGAACTACAGGCACCCTATTTAAGTAATGATTGCTGCTTGAGCGTCGGCTGCTGTGGTCATGCAAATGACAGGGGTCACAGCTACCAGTTTCATGTAGAGATGCTGATGGAATTAGCACCTTCACACTATTTCAACTGGCCCACAAGCCTGTTAGTTGTCCGGATCTCGCCAACCCAAGAGATAACATGGGTGCCATCAAGTGTGTAAATCAGGCGTAAACTACAGATCACATCCGGGAGACCCCATTCTCCACAAACAATTCACACAATGTTCAGTGGGTATAGACACAGTTATTTGTCATGACCATAGTGATAAGAATCTCACCCTTGGAATTAGCCACCTAATCAGAGGTCAAGAGGTCAAGACTGGGTAACAAAGACTACTTATGGAGAACAGGGCTGTATTTTCTCAGGATAAACATACTCAAATACATTCACAAAGACAGCAGTATGTGCTGATAAAACATGGGCACCGCTGCTTTCCAGACAAAGGCTTTCCCCCACCCCGTGGGAAAAACCTTACCTTGCAATAATAATAATAATAATGAATCAGGTGACCATGCTACTTCCATGACCCCAATGTTTGCTCACTTTAGGAACCACAAAGCTTCCTCTCAGTCTCCCAGGACGTGCACAAAAGGATATTAGGTATGTTTCCTTACTATTTATCCCGTCGTTAGAAGAACCCATTTTCCTCTATTTGCCCACTTGGGTGATCAAAGCAAAGATTTGCTGTGGGATCCTCTGCCGTTTGCAGTGTCAAATTGCATCTTATCTGAAACGTTGCAAAATATGATCTTCTAATGTTAGGAGAACAGTGGGATTTTATGATTATTATTTTAGAAATCCAAGGCTAATGCCTTTTAGATGCTAAAAATAAATCATCGCCAGACACATGCCACTGAACTGGGGATTTTAAGGACTCTTCCAGACAATCTATTTCATCATCTTTCATCCTGAGTTGCTTGCACGAAGCTTACACAGAGGTCAGACTACGGCCCGTGTTTATTGGGCAGTTCTTCTGATTTGCTTGCAGGACAGTTATATGACAAGGAGGAATAATCCTGAATTCATCCGAATTTGCTTGCCGGGTGTTTGTACATCTTTGTTCATTTTTATGAAACAAATATGCCCCATGGAGGACCTTACACTCCTTGAGGTCTTGAGCCTTAAGGAGATTAGACTGGCCTCCACCAGGGCCCTGCGGGATTTGACATCTTTCCACAGGGCCTGCAAGATGGAGCTGTTCTGTCAGGCCTTTGGTCTGGGTTCAGTCTGACTCCTTCTCCCCTTTCATAAGAACCGCATGAAAATGGCCTCCCAATTTTTCTCATAGGCTCGTATAAGTTCAGCGTTAAGGTCCCCAACCCTAATCTGCAGGTTGCCATCTGATTGGATTTTATTCTGATCCTGATCTGATTTTAGGGTGTAATTTAATTGATTTCCTGATTTTATGTTAATGTATTATACATTTGATGTTAGCTGCTCTGAGTCTGGTTTTGGCTGGGGAGAGCGGGGTATATTATTATTATTCAGTGCATTCTTCCTAGAAAGTAGTGACAGTCTGGACGGACCTTAATTCTATTGATTTCCTTTGGTTTCTGTGTCATGGCTGGTGTGCTGTGACATGACACCTTAGACTCTTTTGAGAGGAAGGGTGGGATATAAATTTTAGTGATGATGATGATGTTCTCATCCATGAAAATACACCAAGAAGATTGAGGGAGGGGGACACCACTGGGCTTTGCCACCCAGAAGGAACTGGGAGAACAATTCCCTTATTTTTAAGGCAATCGTATATGCCTCCAAGAATGAGATAGCGGTGAATTGTTAACAACACCATCAATATTGAACTTCTGTTTAACCATGAATAGAGATCTGTCATAAATGAACGGATTTGTTAATCAGGTCTGTTAATTGCAAAATGGAATCACATGCTAAATAGAAGTGTTTTCTTTTCTATTTCCTGAATCAATTCCCACCCCCATATTATGTACTTGTGAATGTTGCGTATTATTTATTTCCAATAAATTGGACTTTTCTCTTGCTTGACATATTACACTGATCTATTGCTTTACTCTCATTTTGTCCTGTTAACTAGAAACCTACTTTATCATGAAATATGTTTCTCATATTTTCTCCTACATACTGAGTGAAACACATTGATAACCGTCGTAAATTTCAAAAGGCTTTCGCTCAAAGCATCATGCTGGAGAGGAACAGTGAGTCAATCCCCGTTGCATTATCAGGAAATACACAGCCCCAGTTCATGCATTCGTTTGGAGGTGGCGAGCTGTGAAAGAGGAGCAGCATGAGGCCAGCTTTCAGAATGAGGTGCACCCCTTGAAATGATTCTAAACTTGCACAGAGGGCCAATCTGTTCAGTTTTTGGCATTCAGAAGGGAACTATGTTGTTTAAGATGCCAGTGCTAAAGAACACCATGTGCATGCAATTGTTCCATCCCTGACCCTTCCTCAAGCAGGCATGGAGGAACTCATGCCTGGGAGATGAATGTGGCCCTCCAAGCCTCTCTATCTGGCCCTTGGGATTTTACCTCCAGGCTTCCAGCTGCAAGTCTCATGAGTATGGCCAATAATAATAATTTATTACAGTGGCACCTCAGGTTAAGTACTTAATTCATTCTGGTCAGCAGAGTCTGTAACCTGAAGCGTTTGTAACCTGAAGCGTATGTAACCCGAGGTACCACTGTATTTATACCCCACCCATCTGGCTGGGTTTCCCCAGCCACTCTGGGTAGCTTCCAACACAATATTAAAATACAGTAATGCATCAAACATTAAAAACTTCCCTAAACAGGGCTGCCTTCAGATGTCATATAAAAGTCTGGTAGTTGTTGTTCTCTTTGACATCGGTGGGAGAGCGTTCCACAGCGTGGGTGCCACTACCAAGAAGGCCCTCTGCCTGGTTCCCTGTAACTTAGCTTCTCGCAGTGAGGGACCTGCCAGACGGCCCTCAGCGCTGGACCTCAGAACGATGGGGGTGGAGACCAAATTCATGGACACGTGGACTTACCTAATCTTGTGGGTGCAGGCCATGACATGTGCCATATTTCTCAGATTTGAGAGCAACCCAGATTAAGGTAAAGGTAAAGGTACCCCTGCCCGTACGGGCCAGTCTTGACAGACTCTAGGGTTGTGCGCAGACACTTCCGGGTCACGTGGCCAGTGTGACAAGCTGCATCTGGCGAGCCTGCACCAGTGCAGCACACGTAAACGCCGTTTACCTTCCCGCTATAAAGCGGTACCTATTTATCTACTTGCACTTTAAGGGTGCTTTCGAACTGCTAGGTGGGCAGGAGCTGGGACCGAACGACGAGAGCTCACCCCGCCGCAGGGATTCGAACCGCCGACCATGATTACCCGAAGCCATAAAAAGGAAACACATCGCTGCTGTGGAGACAGACACTAAAGAAACTGAAGAAGTCTTTCTTGCAGAGTAATCCTCATCGTTTTCAGAAAGGAACATAAATCTTCCCTACACCAAAGAAACAAGCAGCGGGTGGAGGGGTAGAATGTGGCCTGCATTGACTTGTCATGTTAGTTAATCGTGTCTGTATTGGCTGGGAAAGCAGAAGAAACATTCCTCTCTGCCACTCTCCACTCTTTGTACAAGCAGCTATACTGTACAATTATCTTGGTATCTTTAAGAACAGTGTTTCCCCTACACACACACACACGCCCTGTAGATGTTGATTACTGTCACATAGGGATGTAAGAATGCAGAAATTTCCATACCAACCTGCCTTTGTCAGCAACCGCACTGTTTCTGTTTTACTGCAGTCCAGTTTCTACCAAATACTGCATTATGCACCTTGCTGTCCACTACTTACCATTTTTGTTCGGGTCTAATGCACCATCAAATCTAATGAGCACCTCAATTTTCAGAACCAAAAAAAGGATTTGCTGGAGAATGTGTCATTGAATCTAATGTGTACCTTCAATTTTGCAACGTAATTTGGCCAAAAAAGATGAGCATTAGATTCGAGTAAACGCGGTATCATAAATTGGGTAACTTATGTAACTGCTTATGTAACTGGCATTCTTTTCAATGTAAAAGAAACGTCAATGTTACAAAAAGAATTGTTTGCAAGCTTAAACAAAACAAAAACACAATGATGTGAATGAATACCAATTGTATTTGCTTAACTGATTTCCATTCTTGACCACAGAAGAAGCATATAAGCTGCAGCAATTTTCACTTCTGTTTTCATTTCAATTGGTGCTCTCTGACAATCCTGCTGTCAAGTATTCCCCCCGCCCAAAGTGAGGGATGCTTCTTTTGGCTTATATCTGGACCACATCTTGTAGAGCATCCTTCGTAAAGGTTGGTTGCCATGCCAGCTAGAAGGACAGGTGAAGAAATCAGTCCATCCCAGTCAGCTTCACATGTGTTCAACCACAAATCTGTTCCACTTCCACATGATTTTGTATATTTTTAAAAGAAAGAAATAAAAATTTAATCTGCATGTAGATTTGCTTTATTCATCACATATGAATTGCCATACACCAGAGATGGAGAACTTGTGGACTTCCAGATGTTGTGGAACTCCATCTCCAGCTAGCTCCAGCTAACAGGACCGATGGTCAGCAATTATGGGAGTTGTAGTCCAACAATATCTGGAGGGCACCAGGTTGGAAAAGGCCAATAGGAATGGCTCGTGGGACTGCTGCTCTCCCCCACATATTTATAGGAAGCTTGCTGCTTCCCAACTCAAGAATTACAGGCTTAATTTGCAGTATTGATCCACACCAGCCCTTTGGGGACAGTGAATTTCCATTTTTAAACAAATAGTAAAATGTTCATTCTAATGCATACGGTTCACGGTGCATGAAACCAGAGGATATTAACCTGATGTTATTGACATGAGCTAGGATCCTCAGCTCTGTTGAGTGCCTGACTCTGCACATTCAATTTCCCGTCTGTACACGAAGGTCAACAATAAAGGAGAGCAGAAAGAGCAACCTAGCACCAAAGGCGGGTGCAAAGAATGGCTGAGTCCATGGAAAAGGGATCGTGAGACTCAAGGCAGCTTGCAAGCCACATTCTTAATGAAGAAACTCCACCCACTCATTCCATATTATTATTATTATTATTATTATTATTATTATTATTATTATTATTATTATTATTATTGTCAGGGCCGCCTCAGGTCCCAGCTCACAAGAGACCAACGCCAAGTCCACTTTATATACAAAAGCTTTTATTGAAGAACTTTGTTAGCTCCACAGCCGAGGCGCGCGGCCCCACGTCTGTTAGGCTTAGACCGCTGAAGTCCCCTCTGAATCAGTCCCGCCTCTACACCAGTTTAAGAGGCTTGTGCTGGTCCACCTCTTCCTGTCCTTTCTTTTCCGCAGGGTCTTTCTGCCCCCCTGGGTTCCTTCCCTCCTGGATTCCCCCGAGGCTGAATCCCCAGACGCCTGCTCCCCCCTCCTCCGTGCTTTGGGACCAGGCTCCTCCTCCGGGCTCTCCTCATTTCCGCGCGCCTCCACATTTGAACTTGGTGCGCGTACACTGCTTCTGACCTTCCTTTTGACAGTTACACTACTCTCTGTACTACTCTCCGCCCCTTCCGGCAGGACGTCTTGCCCCAATCTCCTTCCCCTCTCTGCTTCCTGCTCTGCTTCGTCTGACCCACTGGGAACTCCACCCTCTTCACTCCGTTCCGGCGGAGAAGCCGGCCCCGATCTCCAACTCCCACTTGGGGTTCCCCTGCTGCTCCCCTGCTCCTGACTATTCCCCCCTGTGGCTCCCCTTGGCCTGACCAGGGGCGCCCCCTTTTGGGAATCCTCCGATTCACTGGAAAGACTCATGGAAACCCTCGAGTCATTGTCATCCTCTTCCTCGTCGCCCTGGGATCCTTCCCCCTCGCTCTCAGTCTC
This sequence comes from Podarcis muralis, assembly GCF_964188315.1. NCBI lineage: Eukaryota > Metazoa > Chordata > Lepidosauria > Squamata > Lacertidae > Podarcis > Podarcis muralis. The sequence goes on from NC_135663.1 coordinate 14,220,834, forward strand.
CTCCCTCATCTGTGCCTCTCTCCCTGAACCCCTGACAATTATTATTATTATTATTGTTGTTGTTGTTGTTGTTGTTGTTGTTATTGTCATTATCATTATTATTATTATTATTATTATTATTGACTTACTAAATTTATTACTCACAACAGCTCAAGCTGCTTTCTTGCCATGGCAGCTCAAAGCAACTTGCAATATCTTAAGCAAAAAACAAACAAGCACAGGCATACATTACAAGCAGCATTTTTTAAACACATACACCATTTAAAGCACAATTCTTTTTTTAAAAAAAAAAAAACTAGCTTAAAATGTCCCACCCATGGAAAATTCAGGTGTTGAAACAAGTTTCCCTAAAAATGATTTTTAAAAATATAAATAAAACCAGCAGTTTAAAAATAAAATTGCAATGCATGACAGCTTTACATATCTGGGCAGGTTTGCCTAAACACAAAGGTACAGTGAAGGTTTACCTCTCTAATGTCAATAAGCAGGGAGTTCTAGAGTATAGTTGCTTCCATGCTGAAAGACTGATTCCATGCACTCCATTGTCTCGCTCTTCAAAATGCTGATTTTAGTCTTTAAAACCCTAAATGACATGGGACTTTGGTATCTGAAGGAATGCCTCTACTCCTATGAACCTAACTGCACTACTACTGTCTTCAGAGGAAGACTTAGATTGCCTCCAAACTGCTTGCAAGGTCTTGATCTTTTCTGAGTGCTACCTGGGAATTTGGAACATTCCCAGAGGATCAACCTTTTCATAAGAATGAACACTGGGGTGCTTCTACATTCCTATAGAAAGGGGGTACCACTCTGCTAGGACGCGAGTGGCACTGTGGGTTAAACCACAGAGCCTAGAGCTTGCCGAAAAGAAGGTCAGCGGTTCAAATCCTTGCGACAAGGTGAGCTCCCGTTGCTCGGTCCCTGCTCCTGCCAACCTAGCAGTTGGAAAACACTTCAAGTGCAAGAAGATAAATAGGTACCACTCTGGCGGGAAGGTAAACGGCATTTCCATGCGCTGCTCTGGTTTGCCAGAAGCGGCTTAGTCATGCTGGCCACATGACCTGAAAGCTGTACACCGGCTCCCTTGGCCAATAAAGTTAGATGAGCATCACAACCCCAGAGTCGTCTGCGACTGGATCTAATGGTCAGGGGTCCCTTTACCTTTACCTTTACCTTTACTTTTACCACTCTACTGGAATTTGGTGATCTCAAGCTCAAAATCCTTGCAAAATCCCAGTAGCTTAATATAGACCTTAAACTACACAGGGAACAAGATGGAGCCCTCCAGTGCCTCATCTGAAGTTAATTCATAGGATCTACAGCAGCATTTACCAAGTGTCAGCTTCTGAAGGAATGGAATCACTTTAAAGTGGTATCCTTGCTCCCAAACCAGCTGGACACTCTTGAATAAAAAGGTTGGGTACTTGTGGCTATCCATATGCTGTTGGTATCTGACTCCCACAACTCCCAGCTAGCATGTTGTGTCATAACACTTGAATCCAACAGCAATCCAGACACACAGTCAGAGGTTGCAGTGAGACAAGCTTAGGAGCCGGACCAGCATGCTGCTAGAGCTCAGGAGACCACCATGCCTAAGGCTGTCAAATGGGAGCTCCCAGGAGAATTTCCTATGTCATCAGAACCAGGACCTCTTAAGCCTAAGGAACCAAATGCCTCACCCAGAGCACACAGCAGGCAGAAGGCTATCAAACAGATGAGGGGTACCTGTCTTCTGGCCCCAGGATTGAGCTTTTAATAATCTGAAGGGTCAACAAGGGGGTGGATCCTAGAATAAATCTGGAAACAGAGGCTTAAGAGTCTTCAGTCCACCCTGAACCTCTGTCGGGGCAAGGTGCCTTTTCCTTGGGATCCAGAAATGACCAAAACATGACATGACCAAGGGTCAGGGATGATGGGAGTTGGATGAAAGCAATATTTGGAGAGTTGCCAGCTTTGTGCCCCTAGTATATGTTATTCACAGATGCCAAGAAGGACACATTCTCATTGCCAATGGCCCTGTGGAGGTTGTCCACAAGTACTCCTCTAATACCAGCTGGTGGGGCAAACAGAAGTTCAAGTTGGTTGCCCTCATGCCCTTTTGAGTGTCAGAAACAGCCAGTGCCCCACCAACCTCAGCCAGTCCTCACCTGCCTATCTTCTTACTTACAATCAGTATAGAAGGTGGCACTCACTGTCACCTTCCTTCTCCTTAGTCCAAGGGTTGCCCTTGCAGAATTCATCAGTAAGAAGGATGGGGACAAAACTGAAATTCATTGGCTCTGCCTGTCATTGGCTCTGGCTTCACCTATTGTTGCTCTTGCCTTTTGCCCAAAGGACACTAGACACTGCTGGAGACCGGGTGCCATTTTGAATGGGTCCTTGGCCTGGACCAGCAAAGCTCTTAATACAGCAGTTCTCAACCAGTGGGTCCCCAGATGTTGTTGGACTACAACTCCCATCATCCCTGAGCTCTGGCCTTGCTAGTTAGGAGTGATGGGAGTTGTAGTTCAACAACATCTGGGGACCCACAGGTTGAGAAAGGCTGTCTTAATATGTTCTTATGGCAGTACTCATGGAAGACAGCAAATGTACCCATTAAAAGAAAGCATTTGTGCCTCATTTCTAACGAAACAAGCTAAAAAATGTTTCCATTATCAGTCTAATATTTCAGTCTAATGCAAATATACAGCAATAGGCTATCCCCCTTCCTTCCCCAGAATATCACCCCTGGTTCAAAGGAGACTTTGTCTATTAAATACCAGCAATGTTTACCTTTTACTAGGAACATTTAATGAAATAATTAGGTAATTAATTACCAACTCCATGGAGAGCAACCATTATTGCTTTTATTTCAAATGGGCACAAAGCTGGGTAACTTGTGTATGAGAACAGAATAATGCCCTACTGAAACTAGGTCCTCAAGAAGCAGGGCAGGGCAAAGGTGCTATGTAAGCTTTTGTGGTGACATGAATAACATGGCACAAAAATAACAACATCATCTAGCTCAGCATTGTCTGGAAGCAGGTGTCCAAGGTTTCAATCTCTCCCAGTTCTACCTGGAGATGCCTGGAATTGAACCTGGAACCTTTTGCATGCATAGGAGACGGTCTGCTTCTGAGCTATGGCTTTTCCACCACAGCCAGACCATCTCTGACCAGACGTGGCTGCAGCCAGCAAACTTGCAATAGCCCGTGAAAGGCACTTGGTGCCACAAGAAGCATCTTAGCAAACTTGCTCTCTCCTGGGGAAGGCAAACCTTTTCATAATAGTGTTACACATCCATGGTAACAGAGTTCGGGGCTGCAAGGGCACCCAAAACTGCTAGAGTCAGGGAGGGTTAGGGATTAATAAATTTAGATAATATCTGGAGTATTGAAGGGAAGATGCCAGGTATTAAAATTTAAAATGCAAGCTGCTTCTGCTGCTTCTTTGGCGATCACTCGCAGCCGAGTAAGATTGTCTTCCATCAGCACAGTTTTAACAGTGAGTCCGTAAGTGACTGTGGAGGCCAATTCTGGATCCACACATCCTTCTACAGTGGGGACATAGGTTTCTGGGCAGGAGTTGATCATGGTGAGGGTTTGCCAAACGTGCCTCCCTCTTAGTGCGTTTCTCCCTTGCGTCCTGAGTTTGAGCGTCTTCAAAGTCCATGACACCTTTGGTAAAGGCCGTTCTCCAATTGGAGCGCTCGCAGGCCAGTGTTTCCCAGTTGTCGGTGTTTATACTACATTTTTGCCATGAGAGAGTCTTTGAAACTTTTGTTGACCACCAGTATTACGCTTTGCATTTTTAAGTTTGGAATAAAGTAGTTGCTTTGGAAGATAGAAGACAGGAGTGCCTGGCGTGCTCTGGTCCATGGGGTCACGAAGAGTCGGACACGACTAAATGACTAAACAACAACAAGTTGCTTTGGAAGACGATCATCAGGCATCTGCACAACATGACCAGTCCAATGAAGTTGATGTTGAAGAATCATTGCTTTGACGCTGGTGATCTTTGCTTCTTCCAGCAAAACCATTGCTGTAGGCATCATGCAGGGAACTGTTAGGTAGGGAGTGTGTTGTTGTGCTCAGGCCCTGCCTGTGGGCTTCCCATAAGCATCTGGATTGGCATTGTGAGAACAGGATGATGTGCAGTCCAAGACAACCTGGTTGCTGCAAGAGACTGAAAAATGGATATCACTCTATATTTAACTATGGTTCATAATAGTGACCAGCACTCCTGGACTGAGAAAGCCAAACCATGCATGCAATGACATGCAGCGATGCGGATAGTTCCCCCTTCACACACTTCAACCTGTCAGGAGCTCGTCCTACACTCGAGTAGGACCCTGGTAGAGACACATGCCCGACTGGCATGTTCTCTTCCTCCTGGTCGTTTGTTCAGTAGCTTCAAAAGCTTTCTTCAGCCTGAACATCACAGCGACTGATGCCAACAGACATTGGCACACTTAGGGATCCGCAGAGTCTTCGCAGCTTGCGTAACAGACCTCAGCAACTCAGCATTTTGGCTAATCTACTTTATTTACATATAAACACACACGGACCACAGCAACATGGCTCCCTCTCTCTCTAGCATCAGTTAGCAAAGAGAAAAAGAACAAAGGGCAATAGTCCCACTTCATGGAACACAGTAACACAAACATCCTGTCTCCGTCACTTCCCACTCTGTGGAGTCAAAACATACACCGTCATGTGATAGACAACAATCCCATGACAGCAATCATGGAGCAGGAATTCTAACACAACCAGCCTAGAATGTAGGAGGAGCAGGGGCAGGTGGTAATAGAAGCCTGAAAATGGAACAAGCCACAGATCCACAACCAATTGGAGAAGCGTGGGAGACATTTTCCCTTGCACAGCCTTATTAATCCCCAGATAGAGGGAGAATTTCCGATGGCAGTGAGGGATGTATATGGGGAAAGGCCATAGCTCAGGATAGAGCTAGAGCACTGATTTCGTCCTGGGCATCTCCAAGCAGGGCTAGGAATTCCTCCTGTTCGTTTGGTCTCTACCTAGATGTAATATAGGAAGCAACCATAGCTAAGTAATCTGCATTGTGTGCAAGAGGTTTGTTCTCTGGCATTTCCAGGTGTGGCTGGCGAAAACATCTGTCTGATGCCCTAGAGATCTACCATCAAGTAGGCAATATTAAACTAGAATGATCTGGTAAAAGGAAACTTCCTGGTCCCTGCATTTCTAGTTCTGTGTTTAATCGTAATAACAGAACCAGCATGTCTACTCAGAATGCCAGTGATCTAGAAAATCCGTTTCCCCCTCTTCTTCTTCTGACAGTAATGGAACAGTGTTACTTTAAATGTTGTTGTTTTTCCCTGCGTTTTGTGTTAATGCCCGAGAAAATGGGATAGTCACAGACTCGTGGATTTAAACAAACTTTATTTGGGCGCTTGACTGACTGGCAATTGTGGGCAATCATTTTAGCTGTCAGCAGGCCTGCGGCAATGTGTGAGTGCTCTTCCATGAAATGTTTATATTTCATAAACAAAATGATGTGCTTAACAGTCGGAGCGATGGGAGGGTTCCAGCTAATGCATTTTCCAATGTGTGAGGTAGATTATTAATGCGCTCCAGTAGCTGTTAATTTCAGTTTGCCGGAATGATTTATGGGGAGGTAAAAGAGAGAGACATAATCTAATTGAGATCAGAATCACTGGTCTAGGAGACGAGCACCAGCAAGGACCCCGTGCCGCAACAGAATGATTAATATCTAATAAGCAAATAACCCGTTAAATTGTTATAAACATTACTTTTGACAACTCTTTTGTCAGCAAATGAAGGAACAAACAAAACAATATATGCTCCTCCCTGAAAGGATCCTGTAGACTTTTTTCTTTTTTTAATATCCCAATAAAATATGCATGGATAAGTATTTTCGCAGAAGGTTATCCTATTGGCAAGGAATCATCTGCCCTGATCAAATTTAAGTTAGCAGTGGATGCATCTTTATTGTATTGTTGAACAACAATTGAACTACCAGAGCAAAATCAATCTTGAGATGCAAAGGGAGAGAGAGAGACTGTCTATGTTTTCAGGAGACTACATGGCTGAGTTCTCTCTGGTCATTATGGCACTAGTTAGTATGTCAGTCCCTTATCTCTATTTTGTCTTTTTGTCTTAGAGATGAAGGAGAGAGTACTTACTCCTTGATGTTTGCATCTCCTTGAAGGGCGCTAATAGGAATTATTATCTTGGAGCAGCATTCAACATGACTAGGGATGGAATTTTCTAAATATCTCAAGGCTGAGATAGTCCACACAGATTTATTTTTTTTAATCATTTCCACCTCGCTCCTGAATCTTGATAAGAATGTGAAAAACATTGCATATTTTACACAAAATATGCATATTATATACATATAAACTCTAGGTTTCCTAAAACAACCAGCAGGTAAAAATGCATGTAAAATTCATATAAGAATATAAAACTACTTATGTAATACTGTTATTATATCATGTTCAGCTCTTTATATTTAAAAAGGTCTCCAAACTACTTAACAAGATAAAATGCAAACAGGTAAAATTAATTTACCCAAAGCAAAACAATGTACAACTCTAAATTCTTTAAATGATCATCCTACAGTATAATAAGAAGGTCCGGTCCTACCCCACCCCATTAAAAGATGAGCAACACAATTTGATTGTTAACAATGTTAACCATCAAAATATTGGGTAAATAAAAATGTCTTAGCCTGGTGCCCCAAACTGACAACAATGGTGTCGTGTGCCTTTCTCTATAGCATATTCTAAAAGTTTGCATCTACTTTGTTAATAGTTCCACTTTATTCTGCATTGGTCAGACTGAATCTGGAGAACTGTGCAAGTACTGTTACTGCGGCCCGTGTTTTGTCAGCCCAAAGATGGAAAATGAGCAAGGTCCCAATAAAAGAAGAATGGTAACTTAAGTTGACAGAATACGCACAACTCGCAAACTTGACATATAGAATAAGAGAACCAGAAGAACATACGTTTAAAGAAGATTGGAAAACATTTACTGAATATATGGGACGTAATTGTGTACAGCTGAAAATGCTGGCAGCAGTAAGATAAATTCAACAGTGTAAACAAGTTTTGATGGATGCAATAATGGAATACTGAATGGCATAGTTTTTGTAAAATATGCAGGGATTTATGATATGTAAAATGAACCATGGAATGAGAAGAAGGGAAGTCATTGATATCTTAAGGATGTAAAATGAGTACAGTGGTACCTTGGGTTAAGTACTTAATTCGTTCCGGAGGTCCATTCTTAACCTGAAACTGTTCTTGACGTGAAGCACCACTTTAGCTAATGGGGCCTCCCGCTGCTGCCGCGCCACTGCCACACGATTTCTGTTCTTATCCTGAAGCAAAGTTCTTAACCCAAGGTACTATTTCTGGGTTAGCGGAGCCTGTAACCTGAAGCGTCTGTCACCTGAAGCATCTGTAACCCGAGGTACCACTGTATTTTAAATAGTAAAACAGAAAACTTAATACAATTATATACACAAAAAAAGACTGAATCTGGAGTACTGTGTCCCATTCTATACACATTTTGAGAAGGACATTGGAAAACTTGAATCTGCCTAGGGCAGGGGTTGTCAGCCTGGTCCCGACCACCCACTAGTGGACGTTTCATGATTCTAGGTGGGCGGTAGGAGGTTCTACAGAACAAGTTGAATCCTCCTTCCAACAAGCACTGGTGGGCAGTAAGGAAATTTTACCATCAAGAAAGATGCATTAGTGGGTGGTAGGTATAAAAAGGTTGACTACCCCTGGTCTAGAGGAAGGCAGTCAGGGTGGAAGCCAAGGCTAGGGACATACATTTAGTCTGCGTGCAGTGGGCTAATTGAGCAAGAAAGGTTTGGCTGAGACAGTCTTAGATGAGTGGATGGGCAGAGCTGAGCCGGAATTGGAGCAGAGCTTGGCAGGGATGGGGATCCTTTGGCCTTCCAGATGTGGTTGAATTGCAGCTCCCATCATCCCTGACCATTTGAGATGAGGACCGGAGGCTGATGGAAGCTGGAGTCTTTGGAAGAGTCACAGATTCCCCATCCCTGCTTTCCAGAGATGTGTTGGAGCATCCATAAGACAAGTAGCTGAGTCAAAAGAAAAGAAGGGTATGTGTTAGCTTTACTCTATTGCTTTTATCACAAGACCCTTTAAGAGACTGCCCCGAACCTGTTAAACCCCAAAAAGAGATCTCCCCTTTCCTTCAACAGCCTTTGGAGAATAAGCCAAAGTAGGAGCAACATCAATGCACACAACTACAGCAGCATTGAAAAGGTACCAAATTTCAGTTTTGAAATAGAAGCTTTGAGTTCTGGCCTAGCACTGGAACAGCTGCTGAAAATCTATTTTCCTTTTGTTTAATTTAGTCCCTAACCCAGCACATGACTCATTCTAATATTAACTATGAGAAACTTGGTGGGTTGTTGTTGTTTTATCAGAATAAAAAGATCTTGTGGAATTTGTGTTTATTGTTGCCTTTGGCTAAGTAGAACCTAATAGTACCCTTGCAGATGTCAAGGCGCGGAAAAGTCCTTTTAAAATCATTTAATACGTTCTCTCCTGCTGGTGATGTGGAATTCTTCCAAACAAAGTAAGGAGGGGCATTTTGTCCTGTCCTGTTTCACCCCAGAGCTTCAGACCCCAAACCCCTTAGGCTGAATCAGTCCCATTGGCCTCAAAGAATTCAGCTAAAACAAACATTCACT